>NC_067399.1:82704193-83015443 GCF_016432865.1 Antechinus flavipes
TTGAGGCTTGCAGAAAGATCTATATGTTGTAAGAAATGTCCGAACAAAATTGGGATCTAAGAGAATAAAAACAGATTGTTTACTTTTATCACACCTTTTAATTATTTTAAGTCAAAACAGCTTATAAAAAACCCCAACATTTAAACTTGCTAAAAAATATCTCAAAATAGTATTTTAATCTTTATTAAACAACTGGGTTTTAAAATACATTGTTAGTTTAGATAAATGTATTGCTCCATATTTTAATACTGAAACACAATGTTAAAGAACTGAGTAATTATTCATAGTATATATCCTTTCACCAATTATCATGCCTTTAAGGATATCAGTGAGAATAAAGGATGTTGATTAATAAACAGAGGTGGAAAATGAAATAGTGTGAGCTCTTGTTGGTTCCTCAACTTTTCACTTACTATCAGGATGCCATCTCTTTATTCTTCTCTCCAAATTCTTCCCATGGTGAGAATGGAAGCACCAAAAATCTTGAAAGAATTTCCCCAATTTCTAAACCACTTCTGAAGCATCTCTTATATCAAGGCAATAACAACAGTGCATCTTGCAGAAGGCATAGCTTGACCTTGCTATTCACAAGACTTCATTAAAGTTGCAAAAGTATAACAATAATATAGTAAATATAGTAATAAAACAGAATCATTGAAGTTGGACTAAATTTGTTAGAACATTGTTTTGAGGGGATACATTAACCTTGATTTTATCATAAAGACCTGTTATGATAGTTAACATTTATATAGCTTTATGATTTTAAAAGAACTTTGCATATGTTATCTTATTGAATCCTCACAATACACCTGTGAAGTTTGCAATGTGATAACATTCAGTTTAAAGAGGAAGAAAGTGAAGCAATGAGAAGTTTATTGACTTGTTTAAGGTCACACAACCATTATGTGGCAGAGTCAGGACTCCAGATTCTTCCTCCAAACTTAAAAAAAAAAAAAAAATCAAATTTCAAGGGCTGTATCACTAGTTTTCTAAGTCTTGCTATTCTGCTTAGGACTACTTTCTGGATGTGTGGCAGCAGGTCTATGTTGTCTTTCTTAAAAACAATGTGTTGTCCAAAGCCAGACAGACCCAGGAAGAGTATGATTGAACTAATGCCTTGTCTTTCTGAATTTAGCCTAGGACAATATAATTTTGTTTTACTGCTGTATTATACTGTTAACTCACATTGAGTTTTTAGTCTACTAAGATATCTTTGTTATTTCCCTCCATAGACATAGAAAGTCTAGCCACATTTTACTCACTCTGTATTTAGGGAAGTGATTTTATTTTTGAGTCTAAATGCAGAAATTTATTTTTTTCCTTGCTATTCTAGTCCACAGAGATCTTGTTTGATCCTGAATGTCTATCAAATGATATTACAACTTCCATTCAAGGTCCTCTGGCACTATACCTAATTTTCTTACCATTTCTCTCAGTACTCCTCCTTTTGTTCAGTCAGCCTAGTCTATGCTGTTGCTCCTTGAACATGACTCTCACTTTCTGCCTCTGGATCTTTACTTAAACTGCCCCCCGCTCCTGGAATAGCTTCCCTTACAGTCTAACCTCTTGAATTTATAATCATCTCTAAATGCCATCTCAAAAAAAAAAAAAATCCTTTGCTCCAGAAAACATTCCCCGATTCTTCCAATCCTGACCTCTCCTTTTTCAACCTCTAATGTATTTTGCCTTTATATTATGGTACTTGTCACATTTTGCTTTTTTTTTTTTTTTTTTAATTATTGCTCAAACTTGCATTTTCATTGGTATAGGGAATTGCTTGTGAGTAATTCTCTTCTCCCATATCTTTAATGCAGATGGGCAATTGCTTTGCTTCTTATAGTTTTAAGAGTATTGCTCTGGATATTGAAAGGTTACATTATATGTCCAGGGTCACATAACCAGAGCCTATCAGAAGCAGGACTTAAAAATCAGTTTACCTGACCCTGACAACTGAGATCAGCTATTTGCTTTCAATGCAGGTTTCCTCTCTACACTTTACTGATGACCCTTCTTCTTTGCAAGACCAACTTGCTTACTTGCATCCTCTATTCTGTCCCCTTTAAGGAGATTGCTTCTTCTATCATATATGCTCTCCTATCTCCAAGGTTCCATTTCTCCTTATCTATGTCATTTTTTTTCTTCTGCTGCCTACATACATGCTCTGGTATCCTTCAGCTTTAAAAGACTTCTCACTTTGCCCTTAAAAGGTTTCAACCTACAATTCTGTCTTTCCTTTTTATAATCAAACTCCTAGCAGGGGAAAAAAAAAAAAAAAACAGGATCTTCAAATGTTGCTTCATACTTAATCACTTTTCCCTCTCCTTAACTTCTTACAATTTGACTTCTGACCATACTGCTTTATTGGAACTGTAAGGTTATAAACAATTTTTTAATTGATCAAAAAGAATTTAAGGGCTAAACTATGTGCCAGGCACTTGTGCTGTGTCCTGGGCGTGCAAAAAAAACAACAAAAAAACCCCAAAACAAAACCAAACAAACCAAACCAGTCTTAGCTCTCAGAAGTTTATTTTCTCAAGAATGGAATTCAGTGGCTAAGTCCTCATTTTCTTGATCTCTCTCCTGATTTTGACTCTTCCCCTCCTTTGATTTTCATGACATTCTTTTTCCTTGGTTCTTTTTCTGTCTTGTCTGACCCTCTGATGAATCATTGGCCATGAGCCATGAATATCCTCCAATGACTGACTGTGATACTTTCTTGATTTCCTGATCAGAGTTCAGTTTCCTAGATCTTGTTGGAAGAGGTTTAGTAGGAAAGTAGATGGTACTTTTTCCTGCTACTCTGTCATTGTGACTCTTCTTCCTCCCTAATCTATTTTAAAATAGCTTCCTAATTAATTTTTCAGTTTTAAGACTCTCTCTTCTCCAGTCTATGTTCCAAACAGATACTAAAAAGTGATAGTCTTAAAGTACAGGTATAACTCTGTCAATCTCCTACTCTAAAAGTCCTACTGACTTCCTATTGTGTCAAGGATGCACAATTTTTTCATTTTAATAACAAAGTCCTTCACAATATGATTCCAGCTTCCCCTTCCAGATATTTCATATTATTCTTTTTTACATACCTGACATTCCAGTTGAACTGGCCTAGCCTCTATCTCTGGAATTTCATCTTAATCTTCTATATCTTATGGATCTTAAAGCTATTGGTAGAATAATTTTAAATCGTTAACTCCATAGCACTCTCCTGTTTTTTTTTTTTTTTAAATCCCTCTCTCTCTCTCTCTTTCTCTCCCTCTTCCCTCCTCCCTCCTTGTCCTCCTTTTCCCCTCCAAACCCACTACTCATCTGCATAGGACTTTAGATGTGCTCCATTTGTGACCTGAGTTGATTCATCCCTCTTTAAATTACCTGTGTATTCACCAAAGTCATTCAGAAATTTGTGCATATCCCTACTTTGTAGCTCAGAGCTCCCAAGTGCTGGAAATCTGCTCACTGCAGTTTGCTGGCCAGATATTACAGATGTATAACTCCATGCCAGGTTTCAGCAACTTGTTTTCTCTGATAAAGCTCTTCAGAATTTCTCATGTAGGCCAAAACATCTTTTAAACTGTTTTAATGCCACATAAAAATAGACACATAATTCCCTGCATCACCTTTCCACCTCCAAACAGCACCACTGTTGAGATGACAGATGTCACCAAAGGAAAGTGAGCCTGCACTCTAGGTAGAGAGGACTCTGGGGATCTTCCATTTAGAGCCTAACAGAGTAAATATTAGCCTCTAAGAAATACTCTCAAACTGGAGATTTATAACAAATTTGAGGAAGCTATTTAGCTTTACAATGCCTTAGCTGCCTAGTAAATGAATAAGAATATTTTACTGATCTGAAGGCAAAAGGCTGTATATTACCAGCTTATTATAAAGTCCATTCAAATATATTAATCTATTTAAATATCACAATAACTATATGTGGTTAGCAAAAATATCATCCCAATTTTACAGAAAAGGAAACAGTATCTTAGAGGTTAAATGACTTATTCAATGTGCAATTACTGGCATCAAGTAGTCAAGTAGAATTCTTTCAGTAAATTCTCAGCTTTTCAACAACACAAAGACATTTATCTTATAAAGGAGCAATATGCATTGAGAAAGAATATCAGTTTTATATATAAATAGGAGTGTTTTCAGGGAATTGTTAGCCTTTTATGCTACTTCTCTGAATCTGATGGTTTATCTGAAGTACCTTCCAGCTCTAAGATTACTCCTCCCACACTAAATTACCAAACATCTATGTAAGATAAATACATAATTATAAAATACCAAAATAATTTTAAATCATTAAGTTAAATTAACTAAAAAAAGACTTTTAAAGAAGCCTCCTTAAGAAGCAAAATTCAATTCAAAAGTATTAGATAATAACTGCCATAGACATTCCTTCAAAGCAGACACACAGTAGGAGTTTCTGAAGCTGGAAGTGAAGGAACCACTCCCACTACCAACACTGTTGTCACCGGATATAAAAGGCTAAAGTTTAAGCTGTTTTTAGCTAGAGTGGAAGTGAGTGGGAGCAAAGTCCTGCCACCAAAGGAAAAAAAACTAGTAGAAGTAAAAAATAAGCCTAAGAAGTTTGGCAAAAGTTTTTTTTTTTTTTAAATCATTTCCAAAAAGCAAATATTTTAATGGCTGAACATTTGTACTTATTTTGTTTTGATATTTTTACATATATAATTTAAATCTCAAGCATTAGAAGAGATTAAAGGAGAATATTTCAAAACATATCAAGAGAAAGTAATGTGGGTATCTTCATTTACCATCAAAAAAAGGGGAAAAGCTCTAACCTTTTTTTTCCTATTATAGTGTTTCCCATGGATCAAACATATTTGATCCACAAATTGATCAAAATTGTAACTGGAAACCTTTGACCTGTTAGTAAAGACAATAGGTTGATTTCTATAATAATTTTTAAAAATCCAATGTGGAAAGACAAGATAATTTCAATAGAACATAGAGTTAAGAATTACCTTTTTTTTTTTTTTTTTTTTTGTATGAACTGTTAAATACTTAGTTTTACAGAAACTCTGCTGGTCTGGCAGCAGCAGTTACTTAAAAACATGAATAATGAGGCAAATGAAGCCTAACAAATCAAAAGACTTCCAAAAAGGCTGAATTATGGTCTATTCAAACCAGAAACTCAACTCCTCTTTCTTCTTTTTATATGGACAACTCCACATCTTTTCTGTACTTTGTGCTGTCTTTTCTACTGGTTTTTATTAAAGCAGTATCAGAAATTTACCTGGATATTGATTATGAGTTTGATAAGGTGGATGCAGTATAAGGAATGTATATTATAGAATATATGTTACATGTACATTGTTTAGGTCAAGTACAACCTTCTCTCTACCCCTTCATAACCAAACTTTGTTAATCAGGATGTCTGTTCATGTGATAATTCTCCCTTTAACACAACCATTTAAAAAAGTTAACAAGAAACAATAAGCTACTCAAGAAAGATTTATAAACAATCACTTTTGAAATCCTTAAGAAAGGAAACAGCAGCAAAGCTGACGCACAAACACTTTTTAACATATCAGAGAGTTTTAAAAATAGAACTGCCTTATAGATCAAAAAATTACCCAAAGATTAAAAATTAAGACACTTTAGTCACTCATCTGCAACACATAAAAGTCCAAGTTGTTTTACTGTATGTGAATATGTAGGACTAAAAAATATTTTATATAAAAATGCTGTCTTTTAAATTCCCCTAGATTCTCCTATACTACTATTTCTATTCTTGATCAAGGAGAAAAAAAATGTTTCCTATGCACAGGAAACACCTTTTTTCCTACTTCAGCTTAAAATTTTTTATTTTCAATATAATAGTTCTGTGTTATTAGCCTTACCTCAAGGTCATCACCTTTTGCCAAAAATAGATGAAAAAATCATGCACAGCATCATATGAATGCATTTATTTTTCACTATTTATTAATAGGGTTTTTCTGACCTTCCATTTTCCTTAATCCTGAATCATATTTTCTTATATAATTTTCATAGTCTTTTTCCCCAGTCCCACTTTTAAATTGAAGTTATTAAGGATAAAATATATATTTAATTTGGAGGCTCTTTCTGAGTTCTATATGTTTTTAACTCTTCAACTTTTATAACATGCTACTATGTAAGTTGCAAACATTTTCATGATTTTTTTTGGTAAATACTTATCATTGCACGGAAATATAAAATGATCAACTGTCCTATGATATGGCGATTCTTGTTTTCTTAGGACATATGATAAAACAAATTTCACCAACCTCTGAGACAGCCTTTTGTTTTACTATAACTTCCTTTTGGTCTTCTAATTTTGTTTATAGTAAGAATGTCAAGAGTGATACAATTCAGTTCTTCTAGCAGTTTGTCCATGAATTGGACAAGATCTCACATTTAGAATACAATAGCTAAGTTCCTCACTGTCTAACTGAATATAACATTCAAGGTACTCTATAGTGTGGTGGCTTCCTACCTTGCTAATTTTACTTGATAACCCCTCCCTTAATACACTATGTAACAATCGAACTGGACTACTTTTTGCTCCTCCTTCAAATTCTGCCTCTCTGCTCACACCCTTTTATCTCTGGCTATTGAAATCCTTCTCCTTGAAAGATCAGTGAAGTTGTTACCTCCTCTATGAAACTAAAGCCGATTCCTCCAGCTAAAGGTGACCTCTGTTCTCCTTAAGCATCTTATGCTACTCTTTTTGAGTGTGAAAATGAGCCCTGTATAGTGAGAAGAGTGTCAAACTTGGAATCTGACCCTGAAACACTGGGCAAAAAGCTTCACTACCAGGACCTCAAATCTCTCATCTGTAAAATGGAATCATTAACAGTTACAATACCTAGCTCATCAAGTTGTCAGAAAAACACTTTAAAAATACAGAGGAGCTACAAACAAGAGGTAATAGTATTATATCTTATTTTTAAATATTGATGAAATCTTAAGACGAGATTTTTCAATGTCTCCCTATTGCCTCTAGGAAAAAATGCAAACAAATGTTTGTCATTTATAAAGTCATAATCTGGCGTTAGCCTCTTTCCAAGCTAAATATGCCTTACTCGACTTCATATACCAAATGGAGCTACCTGCTGCTTCTTGGATGAGGGGTTTCTATCTCCTATCTTTATTTTTTTATTTATCCCATCCTACTTTATTCCTATGTCCCAAATGATCAAGAAACATTTAAAACAGACTGATCACATGTCAGGTGCTAGATGCTATAGATATAAAGATACAATGAAACAGTTCCTGTCCTCAAGGGGCTTATATTCCAAAGAAAATAAAAGTTAATTTTGTTCTCTTACTTAAAATGTGCTCTATTTTTCTGTGTGTCTGTCTCTCTCCCTTTCCTTTGAAAACATCAATACTCTCTTTATTTAGTTCAAATAAATAGGAGGTGCTACCTCCCTCCCCCCAATTCTCTCAAATTACTGTGTAATGTAGAAGAATGTAGTAAACTCACTGAAGGTACAACTTTCTTATTTTAGTACATGGCATAAAATTATTTGTTGACTGCTTGCTTGAAATAAGAAATATTCCTCAAAAGACAAGAAAGAGATTTGTTTACACATTAACATAGTTAAATTATTAGTAAATTTTTTTATGTATGGTTTGTAATATATAAATAATGAAAATCACTTTGGTTAGGCACATTATGTATAATCTGTAGCAAAATCTGCAAACTAGTGAATTCCCTATTAAACATACTTTTGACATCTTTAAATATAGAATTATAGATTGAGTTAAGACATAACAGCAGAAAAAAAAATCTATTAGTCCAACCATCTCATATTAGACAAATGAAGAAACTCAATTCCAGAGAGATTAAATAATTTATGCAAAGTCATAAAACCAGTAATTGGAAAAAACAATATCTGATTCTAGGTCATCTGACTCCATATACAACACTTGGGAACTCAAATTGATCTTAAAATTGTTAGTTTACATGGAGCATAATTAGTATAACAAATCTGAGGGGAAAACAATTTGAGACAATATATCCAAAAGCTAATTTAAAAATTACTCACTTTTAAAATTACTTAGGTCATTACTTTATTATTCATCTTAAATACAGATCAAATTGTTTAATTAGGTAAAAAAGTACTTTATAGTCCTTGGTAATCATGAAAAAATATGACCTCAAAGGTCTCTTTCCAGTTCTAAAATCCAGATTCCATTGTTTTAGTCTATTTATATACTTTCAGAGAGGACACCTACAAGTACTTATATATACATGGGCTAATTTTAAAAATGCAAATGTATGAAATAGAAATCCAATTTTACTAATTAAAAGTAAATAATGGATCTTTTTTGTAATGTTAACTCAAATAAATTTTGTTGAGGAAACTAAGAGAGCCTAAAAAAACTTAAATCTTGGGGAAATTTTGTTTAAAGACACACTATATAACTCTATCAACCTAAGAAACAAACACATTTGCAAGAAGTAACAGCAATTGTGGAGGGGGATATAGGAAATACCTTCAAAATCTTTATATAAGTATTTAGGAATCTATCGCTTTAAGGAAAAAGTAACATGTTTAAATAATAGTCCCATAAAGCTTCTCTCCCACTTAATTTAGCTGAGATTTTAAACACTTTAAATTTAGTAAATTTTCATTTTTTCTACTGAATTCATCAATTATTTTAATTTGGGTTAGCAATAATTATAGAAAACTATTAAATGTAATATTATTTGTTGTATCTGTAAAATATCAGACTTCATATTGAAGTGTCCAGAAAGCTAAAGATTTCAGTTTAATGCACAGAAAACAGTAACATTTCAGAATTTCTAGATTTAAAGAACAAAAATTAAGAAACAACTTTCCCTCAAACACACATATGTTCTATTACTACAATTTCCATAATGAAAATGCTGTATACATTAATTCATGTTAAAATATATTAAAACATATTTATTTTTTATAGGATTAAAAAAGGAAAGGGGAAAGAAAGAAAAAAAAATAGAACATATATTTGATAAAAATGGATCATATTACAGCATATAGTCTAAGCTTTGCCACTTACTGGTTATGCCAAAATGGGACAAGAGTTGGGGGAAACTATCACTTCCTAAGTATTAGCTTCCTAATCTTTAATATATGGATATTTTCTGTCTGGTTATTATGAAGATTGAATGAAACATGAAAACATCCTGAGAATTGTGAAACATGACCCTTCTGAAAGGGACTTATTAAACAAAGTATTGGTGTTATGGAAGGATAATCATAGATAAATTGGAACAACAAAAATTTCTAAAAACATGAGGCCATGCATTTTCTAATTTTAGGGATGGTGCTCCTGAAAAGAAAGATCAAGACAATTAGACGCTCTGCATTACTTACCAGCATACATATGGTAGGTGAGTCGCTCTATAAGTTTGATAACGGTTCCTGCTTTGATGATTGGAATTCCAGATTTGGGTTGCATGTTTTCTTCAAATACTATGTTTTCTTCAGAGTCTGGTTCTGCAAATCTATAAAGATCAGAACTTGGAAGCCTCATCTGCTCTTCCTTCTCCTCTTGTAACATTGTTACATCCAGCATCCTTTCCAGAGTACTACGATATTGTAATGATATCAGTGCTGCCATCCAGTTGTTTTTCTCCTCAGCTGACTTGGCAGAAAATATAACACTATTTTCATCTTTTAAGATTATTTCAAAGGCATGTTTGTATTCATTAGTGTCATCCTTATCATTGATTTGTACCTTGCGCATAAAAAACTTCTCTTTGAGACGATACTCAGCATTGCTAGCACCAGGAAGTCTTGGCTGACCATGATTTGATTTACAGCAGATCATCAGACCATCAAAGAGAAATATGTGTCTCTCATGTTTGGCACCTACACGTGTGAGGGTTCCTTCCATGATAAACTCATTGCAACACTGTCCAATGTCTTTTCCCTCCCACCCATCAATGTTCTTCTGAATCTCATTCATTTTCTTTATTGCTAGTTGTTTTCCCTTCATCTGTTGGCTATAAAATCGACATGCAGATTCGCTGGGAAAAAGGAAAGCATTATTAGTATACAAAGAAACATAATCCATAGTACACATATAAAAAAAGGGGATCCAGTAAGTGAATTTTAAAATACACTTTAAAATGCTATATTCCCATGAATTAAGCTTACAGATATTTATCTATTCTCAAGTAGGCTAGCATTATAGAATTATTAAGGTTTATAATTGACAGCATAACAAAGAAAATTACTAATTTCTTTCAATACAGTGATCTATTTCAGAGCATATTTCAATCTTAGCTGCTAAATAAGTAACTGCAATAATTCTGTATCTGACAACACACACAGTACAAGTTTTTGCTGAAATATATCTTTAAGAAGTGGGTAAAAATAATAAATTGATTCTGGATTTTGAGTGCTAAAATTTATTTTTAAAAAGATGCTATGAGTGTTATTTTGACTAAACAATGAAGGATTGAAGAAATTCTACCTATAAGGAGAGCTCTGCCTGTCCCTGTGCTCACCAGTTAGCTCTCAGGAGTCCTGACTGGGAGTACACAGGGAAAACACACAAATATGAAAGCTTTTTTCAAACAATAACATATTCTCTTGGCTTTGATGTCACTTCCTTTCAAAGACCAAGCTTGTCACTAAAACTATTTTCCTCATTGTTTACTTGAGGAGGAAACTTGGAACCCTGAATTTATAGCACAACATTCAGAGTGGAAAGCAGAAAAAAATGGAAACATTTTACCTCAATCTCCGTTTTGCAAGACTCTTGGAACATATTCTTTCCATACTGCTCTGAAGGTTAAGCAAAGCCGTTATTGCTTGTTTCAAACATTCTTTGTCTTCTTGGTCTTCACTCTTCTCTTCTAACTGCTACAAAGTTAAAAAAAAAAAAAAAAGCAAAAACAAAAACAAATCTAAGCCTGGAGAACAATTATAGACAAAACAATAATTTATTATATTCAAGGATGAAGATGACATGCATTTTCTTTTTTTCCCCATAAGAAATACCAAAAAGTTAAAAAAAAATTAATCATATGAGCTAAAGATGAATCATTTTAAAAAGTAGTTTTTGTCAGAAAAAAGAAGGGGAAGTAGATGAGAGATTTTATAGACATGGAAATGACAGAACTCGGCAACTGACTGTATAAAGAGGGTGAGAAGGAGTGAAACAACTTTTAAAATGATTCCACAATTGTTCTCCTACCTTACTCCCTTTTCTATGATCCACTCTATGATCCAATGATACCAGCCTTTTGTCTACCCCTCTCACATGACTCCCCGGCTGTTCCCTGTGCCTGGGATGCTTTTCCTACTTATTTATCTCTGCTTCCTAGCTTCTTTCAAGTCTCAAAGTCTTCTGCAAGAAGACTTTCTTCTGAGACCACCTTTAATTTATGCAATTTATATGTTATTTTGCTTGTATATGTTTATGTGCATGATTTATTCCTTATTAGACTGTAAGCTTCTTCAGAGAAGATATGACTTTTTGCCTTTTTTTGTATCCTCAGGGTCTAGCATAATATCTGACACAATAGGCATTTAACATATATTAGCTGACAATTCATCACAATTATCTACAAAGGTAAAATTCTTTCTTACTTACTAGACTATATAAAACACTGAAACTCCCCACATGCTATCTATAAAATTAATGGCCAAGTAGAAAAAAAAAACCAAAGAAAACTACTAGTTGTATTTCAATAGTCTAACATAATGTAACTTTCAGTTACATAAATAAGTGTGTATGCATATAAGTTTTCTCTGTTCACTGACAAAAATCAGCATTCTCCAAATAAGAATATTATATTTCCAAGCCCTGCTAAGATGTCTGATCTAATCTGCATGATTTCAACAGAATGTTTGCTTTGATAAGATAGAAATTGTTTTCATGTATTTACCTAGTATTCATGGGGGACACCCTATCATGCATGACACTGTCAGCATATAGCCAAGTTACTTTTCAATATACAATTTTCTGCCCCCCAAAAAATCGAAGAAGAAAAATCATCGTATATGCATTATGGAAAAGTCAATTAAATACTTTTTTACTCATAAATGTTTTTCACTGCTGCCCCCAAAAGTTAAGGAAATCTTGATATCAAAGGATATTCAAGATGTCTCTTGATTTTATCAACATGATGGGATATTAAGAATTTTGGGAGATGAAAAAAGTTTTACTTGACAATCTCATCAGATTTTCTAAGGCAACATAAAAACCAACAATGAAATAAATCTAAGACAAAAAGCAAAGTTCTGAATGTTACAATGCATCAATAGAAAAAAAATAATCATTCCAAAATTTAATTGTTCAGAAACAAAGGTGAACAATAGCCAACCACAAGAAATTGAACAGGTGTTCAATTTCAAAGTGAGAATGACAATGAAGAACAAAATGAGAAAATATTGCATTCTTTGTTTTTAATTTTACTTATTAAAAAAATAAAACTGCTAAGTATTGTAAGATTCATAGAAAAATAATCAAAATCATAATATCCTATCACAATAAAAAAAGAGATCAGGAACATTCAAACAATTCAATCAACTGGTCTTAAAAAAAGAAGTTAAAGTATCTGAAAAATATAGGTACCTTTTCACATATATGATTCATTAAATTATGTAAAGCAATCAACATTTCTTAAAATGTTACAATCTTTTAAAAAACCTATTAATATAAAAATTCAATAAAAATCCACAAAAATAGCAATTATATATTTTTTAAAATGTCATTTGTACCTTCATAGCATTAGGCAAGTATGTAAAAATCAATTTCAAAATAACAAGCAATCACTTCTAGTGACAATAAGGTGTTTTTGAAAATCACTTTTTTTCTTCATTCTTTTACGTAGCATAGATGGCCTAACCTGGGTATGGGAGCAGGTTAATGATTCAGAATAACAATCACCAAAAGGTAGTAGTTCTTGCTAAGGAAATAACCAGTGACAGCTAATATATAAATGAGATCTCAATGAGTATGCATCTTCTCTACAGTGATATTTTAGTACCCTATTTTCACTAAGTACTGTTAAACAGCTTGGTATTTCTATATGAGATATTAGATCTAAACTGCCAATGGAATTCCAAAACTCAATGGAAATCCAAGTGCTTTATGGAGATAAACATTTTTCAGCAGTTAAGGAAGCCACTTTTAACCCACCTTTGCAACGAAAAAGTAGTAAAAGTATGTAAAGAAATGGTTCTCTGCTTAATAAAAGTAAGTAATTAGAAATGGCCACTGAGACCATATTTAAATAGTTATTTAAAAAAAATAAGGAAAAGAATACTTGGAATTATTTGAGAAGAGTTGCTGAATTATTCATATCCACTAATAATGTCATTATAAATAAATGTATCAACGAGATGACAAGAAGGAAGCAATGTTTGACATAAACTATATAAACATTAAATTAAATAAAACAACTGATTGAATTTCCATCTATAGCATACTGACTGAACAAACAATGATATAGAAATATAATGAAATTTTATTTAGCTCTATATAAGAGAAAAAAAAAAGTATTGATAGAACTTAGCAAAGTAGATTGAAAGCTCTATGCAAGTAACAGATTCCCTAAAAATTTGAACAGAACAAATAAAAGTTAAATACTCCAGGATATGAGAAGAAATATAAAAACAGAAGAATATAAGGCATCTCACCCCCCCAAAAAAAAAATTCAACCCAACTGACCTAGAAAATAAAAGAAAGTTAAGAATCATTGAACAATTTGAAAACCATGATCAGAAAATGGATAGCATATTTCAACACATTATGCAAGAAAATAACATCATTTTCCACAAAATAATGAAAGAATCATGTCATCAGAGGACACATTAGAACAAGAGGGCAAAAATCGCCTCCTGAAACAAAGTCTCTCAAATGAAAACCCTCAGGAAAAGGATAACCAAAATCCAGAATTTCAAGGTCAAAGAAAAAAATTCTATAAGCATTTAGATAAAAAAGAGCTCAAGTATCAAGGAATTAGTTGGGCTCATGCAAATTATAGCAACTACTGCTTTAAAAAAGTAGAATATGCTATCCCAGAGAACAAAATACAAAGGTTTAGAAGCAAGAATAACTTACTTCCTCACATAATCCTATGTGGGAAAAAATGGATCTTTAATGAAATAGAGAATTTTTAATAAAAAGACTATTAACTGGGGAAAAACTCTGAAATAGATAGGAGTAAAGAAAAACAATAAAAAGTTTATACAAGTTAACAATCAAAACATATCTCATAATGATGATGTGTTTATATTCTAATGGGAAGGTTGGGGAAGTATGATGTAAGTATTCCCTAAGAACCATGTCATCAGGGATCATAGAGACAGAAAGGCAGAGAGTGATTTTTGTTATGTTTTGATGAAATTCAAAGAAAAAAATAAAGTGTATATGTGGGGTGACAGGGAGAGGGAGAAGATATATAGGAATAAAAGTGGAGAAATAGTGTGAGAGGAAAAATATTTGACAGAACTGGGGAATGCAAGTAGAAGTCACAACAAAAGAAAAAGATATGAGGATAACAGACATTACTTGAACTTTATTTATATCTGATTTTGCTAAAGAAAAAAAGAATACATACATACACACATACACATATATACATGCATTCTTGCATGGAGAATATAATCAATTCAACTGGAAAACAGCAACAAACAGTGACAAGGTTTGGGGAAAATAACAAGGAGAGTAGATATAGGGCAGAATTAGTCATAAGCAAAATAAACTGCAAATTCAGAGGAGAGATAATAAAGAAGAGTTTAAAAGGAAAGAAACAATAAGCTGTGAAAGATTTTTATGAGAGGAAGACAAAAAGAAATGAGCAGAAGCTGTTAATATCAAGCATAAAAGTATTGGTGTTGAGACTCTCTTTTATTTTATAAAAAGGGGGCTAGAAACAAAGAAAGGAAAAAAGTATAAGAGAATAGGATAAAGGGAAATAAATACACATTAACAGTTACAAATGTATGAATTTACCCCCAAAAAGGGGAAAAGAGAGTAGAATGGACCAAAAAGAAGAATCAAACAATATATTGTTTATAAGAAACAAACTTGAAACAAAGATTCACAAGAGTTAAAAGTAAAAACGGAAAATAATCTGTTATATGTTACATGAATCCACCAAATCAGGGATAGCCATCATGATCTCAAATAAGGCAAAAGCAATATTGATTTGTTTTAAAAATAAACCAAATATAAATAAAAGACACCAAAGACAACGAATTAATCTCAATACCATAATCCACAAAATGGAGAGCATTTAAATTCTTAAAAGAAAAGACAATGAATTAAAGGGAGAAATAGTGTAAAACTATATTAGCAAAAAAAACCCCAAAAAACAAACAAACAAACAAAAAAAACCACAGGAAAGAAAAGTCAGGCCTTGGACAGAATTTTAGAAAAGTTAGATATGAAATATTTCTGGTGATTATTAATGGAAATAGAAGAAAGTACACATATTTTTCAGTTGTTTATTGCAACTTTACAAAAATTGCGTATTAGTACATAAATCAAATGCAGAAAAGAAAAATATTGAAAACATTCTTTATTGTTATATGTTTACTGGTTACATATATATGTATATATGTGAAGAAGGAAGAGAATAGGAGAAATTTGATAATGTAAAAAATTCAAAAGAGATCAATAAAAATTATATCCTTTCCTGACCATTATGAAATAATAAAAAATTATATTCAATAAAAACCCATTAGTTTACAATTCTAAAAATAGACTATACAGTAACAAAAGAGAAGAATGAGAAGTAATTTAATAAAAGATAAAAACAACATACCAAACATTTCTATTTTTCCAAAGCAATTCTTAAAGGAAAATTTATTTTACTGTAGACACTTTCATCAACAAAAGAGAGAAAAGAATAAATTAAAAAAAAAAACAGTACATTAAAAACACAAAATACAATATTAATTTGTGCCCCTAACTCTTGAAAATAAGAATGAATGGAGTAAGAGCTGGCATTATATGTAACAAGGATAAACTAGAGTCCAATATGGGAACAAGGATGTCCAATGTCAGTGATACTATGTTTCTTTAATCACAGGCTTTGCTAATAATATCAACTCTTATACTAGCGCTAGAAATGCTGTTATATTAATAAAGCAAAGAAATTGAGGGAGTAAAATAGGTAAAGAAGGGGAAAAATTCACTTTTTGCAGAGGTAAAATTTTAAAACTCTAGAGTCAAATAAAATTAATTGAATACATAATAAC
Source organism: Antechinus flavipes (assembly GCF_016432865.1). Taxonomy (NCBI): domain Eukaryota; kingdom Metazoa; phylum Chordata; class Mammalia; order Dasyuromorphia; family Dasyuridae; genus Antechinus; species Antechinus flavipes. The sequence goes on from NC_067399.1 coordinate 82,720,390, forward strand.
AGACTAAAATAAATGTATGCAAATCACCAATATTTCTGCATAATACCAATCAAACATAGCAGGAAGAGACAGAAAAATCTCATTTAAAATAACTTCAGAATATATAAAATACTAGGGAGTCTACCTACCAAGATACATATAAGAACTAATATGAATATACTAATACTAATACTACTATAATAGGTCTATACCTAGGGAGGACCACTGTTTCCTTGGGGTCAGAAATGAATATTGAATACTAATATAAAATACTGCTTTGGAAATACAAAGATAATAATGTAATAAATAATCACAATCATAACAACAATAATTATGTGCATGCAGCCATACATACATATATTAGTATATTGTTCATAGGTAGGACAAACCTATAATAATATATAATATTATATATATATACATATATATATGTATATATATAATAAAAATGGTGATACTATTTAAATTAAATAATTTATTAGTGCCATGCCAATCAAACTATATAAGGATTACTTAACATTTTTAGACAAATAATAATGAAATTCATCTGAAGTACCAAAAAGGTACAAAATCCCAAATCAAATTAAAAAAAAATAGAATGGATAAAAGCTTTGCAGATCTAACCTTCAAAATGACATGGAATAGATTTTTTTTTTTTTTTTAAAGAGAGAGATCAATCAGAAGAACAGACTAGAAGAAGCAAACAAACCTAGAAACCTAAAGACCCACTACTAAGGATTCATTACTTGACAAAAACTGCTGAAAAAACTGGACAACTAACAGGCAAAAATTATGTTCAGACCAACGCTTCACACCACTTATCAAGATAAACTCCAAATGGATACATGAGGTGAACATAAAAGATCATATCCAATTCAATACAAATTAGAGGATCAAGGATGGAATTATTTTTCAGGCATATCAGTAGAAGAACAGTTCATGAGCTTGGCAAGATATACAGAAGATCTCAGATTAAAAAAAAATACATCAATCTTACTTAAATAAAATTTTACAAGTTTTTGCATAGATAAATTCAATGGAGCTAAGAATAAAAAGGAAATAGCTAATTGGGGGAAAAAAATCTTTGTAGCAATTTTCTTTGACAAAAGTAACATTTCCAAAGCAAATAGGGAATGGATTCAAATTTGTAAAAATTAGAGATATTACTACACAATTGATAAAAGGTCAAAGGATATAACAGTTAATTCTTAATGAAAAAAAAAATCTAAAGGGTCTATAGTCATATTTTAAAAGCTCCAAATCACTAATATTTAAAGAAATATATCTCACATTAATCAGATTGGCAAACTGACAAAAATAAATGACACATGTTGGAGAGGTTATGGGAACACCAGACTTTGATCAATTGTTAGCAGAATTTGAATTGGGTCCAGTTATTTTGGAAGGCAATTTGGCACTATGCCTCAAAGTTATTAAACTGTGCATACTCTGACCCTGTGATACAACGATTAGCCTTATATTTTGAAGAGATTAAAGAAAGTAGAATAGGACCTATATATACAAACATATTTATAGTATTCTTCTTTTAGTGGTAAAAAAAGTAGAAACTCTGGGTGTCTTCTTCACTTGAGGAATGGTTGCTCAAAATATGGTAAATTAATTTAATGGAACTATGCTGTAAGAAATTGAGAGTTTTTAAAAACCTGGGAAGATTTATATGGCTCAATGCAGAGTAAAGTGAGCCGAACTAGAACAATTCATATTATAAAATCAGCATTGTATAAACAATTATGAAAGGCTTAAAAACTATCATTAATATAATAATCAATCATGATCTGGAGTACTGGTGATGAAGAATGCTATCCACTTCCTGACAGAAGTGATGAATATGCAATTCCATGGACAATATTGGAAGAACAACAAATAGAAAGAAAAAAAATCATAAGATTTGCAATAAAAGGTTTTACAGAACCCTGTTTTTATAATAAAGGGTAGCTCAACCACCACATGGGGACCCTAATATCATAGTCCCCAACATTCTCACAGGACAGGTAGAAATGATGCTAAAGAGATCAAAGCCAGGGAGAACAAATGACTAGAATAAGTATATATGGAAGAGACACATATTGGAGGAAAAAAACCATTTCTCAGAGAATTGAGGGTTAGAGTCAGAAAGAGGAGAAAATACCAAAGATGTAAGGGAATAATGTCAAAGCTTCTTAAAAGATCTATCCAATTACCCCAAGCAACTAAGAAAATATCAACTACAAATTTATGGACCTGTTCTACTTGACCATATCAAGTGGGAAATGCTTATCTGAGTCATCTATATATCTATCATTGATCATTTTGAAATTGTAAAAAACATAAGATTAGGAGTCAAGATGGTAGAGCAGACATATGGAAAAACAAAAGGTCAAGAATTTCAAGGGAATTAATGAAAAAAAAAATCAAATGAAGGTAGCCTAGCTGTACCAGATCTAAAATTATATTATAAAGCAGCAGTTACTAAAACCATCTGGTATTGGCTAAGAAATAGACTAGTTGATCAATGGAATAGGTTAGGTTCAAAGGACAAAACAGCCAATAACTTTAATAATGTAGTATTTGACAAACCCAAAGACACCAGTTTCTGGGATAAGAATGCATTATTTGACAAAAATTGCTGGGAAAATTGGAAATCAGTATGGCAGAAACTAAGCATTGACCCACACTTAACACCATACACAAAGATAAGGTCAAAATGGGTTCATGATCTAGGCATAAAGAATGAGATGATAAATAAATTGGAAGAGCATAGGATAGTTTACCTCTCAGACCTGTGGAAGAGGGAGGAATTTATGACCAAAGAAGAACTAGAGATCACTATTGACCACAACATAGAAAATTTTGATTATATCAAATTGAAAAGTTTTTGTAAAACAAAACAAATGCAAACAAGATTAGAAGGGAAACAATAAACTGGGAAAACATTTTTACAATCAAAGGTTCTGATAAAGGCCTCATTTCCACAATACATAGAGAATTGACTCTAATCTATAAAAAATCAAACCATTCTTCAATTGATAAATGGTCAAAGGATATGAACAGACAATTCTCAGACGAAGAAGTTGAAACTATTTATAGACATATGAAAATATGCTCCAAATCATTATTAATCAGAGAAATGCAAATTAAGACAACTCTGAGATACCACTACACACCTGTCAGATTGGCTAGAATGACAGGGAAAGATAATGGGGAATGTTGGAGGGGATATGGGAAAACAAGGACACTGATACATTGTTGGTGGAATTGTGAACACATCCAGCCATTCTGGAGAGCGATTTGGAACTATGCTCAAAAAGTTATCAAACTGTGCATACCCTTTGATCCAGCAGTGTTTCTACTGGGCTTATACCCCAAAGAGATACTAAAGAAAGGAAAGGGACCTGTATGTGCCAAAATGTTTCTGGCAGCCCTGTTTGTAGCAGCTAGAAGCTGGAAAATGAAAGGATGTCCATCAATTGGAGAATGGTTGAGTAAATTGTGGTATATGAATGTTATGGAATATTATTGTTCTGTAAGGAATGACCAGCAGGATGAATACAGAGAGGACTGGCAAGACTTACATGAACTGATGCTGAGTGAAATGAGCAGAACCAGGAGATCATTATATCCCTCAACAACGATACTGTTTGAGGATGTATTCTGATGGAAGTGGATCTCTTCGATAAAGAGAGCCTTAATTGATCAAAGATGGACAGAAGCAGCTACACCCAGAGAAAGAACACTAGGAAATGAATATAAACTGCTTGCATTTTTGTTTTTCTTCCCGGGTTATTTCTACCTTCTGAATTCAATTCTCCCTGTGCAACAAGAAAACTGTTTGATTCAGCACACATATATTGTATCTAGGATATACTGCAACCCATTCAACATGTAAAGGACTCTTGCCATCTGGGGGAAGAGGTGGAGGGAGAGAGGGGAAAAATTGGAACAGAAATGAATGCAAGGGATAATGCTATAAAAAATTACCCTGGCATGCGTTCTATCAATAAAAAGTTATTAAAAAATTAAAAAAAAAAAAGATGGTAGAGCAGAGAAAGCAATTAGCTGAACTCTCCCAATATTCTCCTCCAAACCAAATTTAAAGTAATACCTTATACTGAATTCTGGAATAATAATAAAGCTAACAAAATGTCAGAATGAGACATTTTTTCCAACTCAAGACAATTTAGATCAGAAAGAGAGATCTATGACATGAAGGCAGAGGCTGACCTGAAGCTCATATGGATGAAAAACACCAGTAGTGGTACCAGGTGGTAGTGACAGAAGTAATGGGAGCTCTCAAGCTAGAGATGATAAGGAGACCTGGCAAACTATCAGAAAAAAAATTACAGGGGACTCCAGACACAGTTTGGTAATTGCATTGCCTATTCCTACTTCTGGGTCATAGTTCAAAGGCACTGGTCAAGAAGAAGTAGAAGACCTGAAGAGCAACATTACTGTCACAAGAGATCACTTCTGGCCAAGAGATCAGGGACCTTGAGGGACAATTACTTTGAGTTCCAAAGGAACAGGGGCTCTGAGAACAATATCATTTCTGACCCCAAGGAAACAATGGTCCTCCTTAAGTATAGACCTAAGTACAATGAGCACCTCTCCCAAAATTGGGAAAATTTTGGAAAAAACCTATCTCAGAAGCATTGAAAAATTCCACACTCCCAGCTCTAAAAAGAATAGTGCAGAAAAAAGCCTGAAGCTTGAGACAGCATTACCTTCACACCCTGGGAAAAGAGCCAAATTTTAACAATAAAGTTCAAAATTAAGACATATCATAGAAAATGAGCAAACAAACAAAAAAAAAACATGACTACAAAAAGTTTCTATGGTGACAGAGAAGATCAAGACACAAACTCAGAAGTATTAGCAAAAAGATTACAGAAAATCATCCCCAGGATAATATACTATGACCAAGTAGGATTTATACCAGGAATGCAGGGCTGGTTCAATATTAGGAAAACTATTAGCATAATTGACTATATCAATAACCAAACAAATAAAAACCATATGATCATCTCAATAGATGCAGAAAAAGCATTTGATAAAATCCAACATCCATTCCTAATAAAAACACTTGAGAGCATAGGAATAAATGGACTTTTCCTTAAAATAGTCAGGAGCATATATTTAAAACCATCAGTAAGCATCATATGCAATGGGGAAAAACTGGAACCTTTCCCAGTAAGATCTGGAGTGAAGCAAGGTTGCCCACTATTACCATTATTATTTAATATCATATTAGAAACACTAGCCTCGGCAATAAGAGTCGAGAAAGATATTAAAGGAATTAGAGTAGGCAATGAGGAAACCAAACTATCACTCTTTGCAGATGATATGATGGTATACCTAGAGAACCCCAGAGATTCTATTAAAAAGCTATTAGAAATAATTCATAATTTTAGCAAAGTAGCTGGCTACAAAATAAATCCCCATAAATCCTCAGCATTTTTATACATCACCAACAAAACCCAACAGCAAGAGATACAAAGAGAAATTCCATTCAGAATAACTGTCAGAATACCATAAAATATTTGGGAATCTATCTACCAAAGGAAAGTCAGGAATTATATGAGCAAAATTATAAAAAAGTCTCCACACAAATAAAGTCAGACTTAAATAATTGGAAAAATATTAAGTGCTCTTGGATCGGCCGAGCGAACATAATAAAGATGACAATACTCCCTAAACTAATCTATTTATTTAGTGCTATACCAATCAGACTTCCAAGAAAATATTTTAATGATCTAGAAAAAATAACAACAAAATTCATATGGAACAATAAAAAGTCGAGAATCTCAAGGGAATTAATGAAAAAAAAAATCAAATGAAGGTGGCGTAGCTGTACCTGATCTAAAATTATATTATAAAGCAGCAGTCACGAAAACCATTTGGTATTGGCTAAGAAATAGATCAGTGGATCAGTGGAAAAGGTTAGGTTCACAAGACAGAATAGTCAACTATAGCAATCTAGTGTTTGACAAACCCAAAGCCCCTAACTTCTGGGAAAAGAATTCATTATTTGATAAAAACTGCTGGGATAATTGGAAATTAGTATGGCAGAAATTAGGCATGGACCCACACTTAACACCATATACCAAGATAAGATCAAAATGGGTCCATGACCTAGGCATAAAGAACAAGATTATAAATAAATTAGAGGAACATAGAATAGTTTATCTCTCAGACTGGTGGAGGAGAAAGAAATTTGTGACTAAAGATGAACTAGAGACCTTTACTGATCACAAAATAGAAAATTTTGATTACATCAAATTAAAAAGCCTTTGTACAAACAAAACTAATGCAAACAAGATTAGAAGGGAAGCAACAAACTGGGAAAACATCTTCACAGTTAAAGGTTCTAATAAAGGCCTCATTTCCAAAATATATAGAGAACTGACTCAAATTTATAAGAAATCAAGCCATTCTCCAATTGATAAATGGTCAAAGGATATGAACAGACAATTTTCAGAGGATGAAATTAAAACTATTACCACTCATATGAAAGAATGTTCCAAATCATTATTGATCAGAGAAATGCAAATTAAGACAACTCTGAGATACCACTACACACCTGTCAGATTGGCTAAGATGACAGGAAAAAATAATGATGAATGTTGGAGGGGATGCGGGAAAACTGGGACACTAATGCATTGTTGGTGGAGTTGTGAACGAATCCAGCCATTCTGGAGAGCAATCTGGAATTATGCCCAAAAAATTATCAAATTGTGCATACCCTTTAATCCAGTAGTGTTTCTACTGGGCTTATATCCCAAAGAAATACTAAAGAAGGGAAAGGGACCTGTATGTGCCAAAATGTTTGTAGCAGCCCTGTTTGTAGTGGCTAGAAACTGGAAAATGAATGGATGCCCATCAATTGGAGAATGGCTGGGTAAATTGTGGTATATGAATGTTATGGAATATTATTGTTCTGTAAGAAATGACCAGCAGGATGAATACAGAGAGTACTGGCGAGACTTACATGAACTGATGCTAAGTGAAATGAGCAGAACCAGGAGATCATTATACACTTCGATAACGATATTGTATGAGGACATATTTTGATGGAAGTGGATTTCTTTGACCTAACTGAGTTTCAATTGATAAATGACGGACAGAAGCAGCTACACCCAAAGAAAGAACACTGGGAAACGAATGTGAACTATCTGCATTTTTGTTTTTCTTCCCGGGTTATTTATACCTTCTGAATCCAATTCTCCCTGTGCAACAAGAGAACTGTTCGGTTCTGCAAATATATATTGTATCTAGGATATACTGCAACATATCCAACATATATAGGACTGCTTGCCATCTAGGAGAGGAGGTGGAGGGAGGGAGGGGAAAAATCGTAACAGAAACGAGTGCAAGGGATAATGTTGTAAAAAAAAAAATTACCCTGGCATGGATTCTGTCAATATAATTATTATTAAATAAAAAGAAAAAGAAAAAAAGAAAAAGAAAAAGAAAAAAAAAGAAAAGAAAAACAGCCATCTTGGAAAATAGATTGAGGCAAAATATTTTAAAAATAATATGTACTGACTTCTACAGAGCTATGATCAAAGAAAGAGCCTGGAAACTGTATTTCAAGAAATCATGAAAACGGTCTCAATATCTTAGAATGAGAGGGTAAAATAAAAATGGAAAGAATCTACCAATCACTACTCAAAAGACTCTCAGAAGTCTAGCAGAAGCCTCAGAATTCTAGCAATTCCAGATCAAAGAGAAAATACTTCAAGCAACTAGAGAAACCATTCAAATACTATAAAACCATAGTTAGTATAACACACAGTTTAGCAGCTATCATATATTAAAGGAGTGGAGGGCTTGGTATATGGAAGACAAAAAGAATGGGGATTATGACAAAGAATGAGTTCCTCAGCAAAACTGAGTATAAATCCTTCAAGGGAAAAAAATAGACATTTAATAAAATAGAGGACTTTCAAGCATTCTGATGAAAAACTAGAACTGAATAGAAAAATCTTCCTTCAATTTTAAAACTGAAGAGAAACATCAGTAAATGTAAAAGAGAGATCATAAGAGACACAATAAGGTTTATCTTTCTCTATGAGAAGATAACTTCCAAGACCTTTATCAGCATAGGGGCCATTAGAAGGATTCTACACACAAAGAGGGGGTGGAAGTGAATTGATTATGTTTGGATGATATAAAAAAAAGTGGATAGATAAGAAAATGGGATGCCCTGAGAGAAAGTACAAAGGAAAGGAAGAATGAGGAAAATTATCCTACTTATAAGAGGCACACACACAAAAAAGAGATTTTACAATGGAAAGGAAAATGATGTGTGGGTGGGGAAGGGGGAGCACAATTCTTAGATTACATCTAAATTGGTTCCAAAAGGGAAAACATATATACTTTGTTAAAAAAAAAAATCTCAGAAAAGAAGATTTTCTTTTGTGTAGCAATGTGTAAAAATATTTCTAACTCCATATAATAAACATGAAAAAAATTACTGGCAAAATTTTTTACTAGACCATAGTAATACATTAATTGCAAAGTGAAATGTTAAAATTATATATGTAATAATATCTACTCTCTATATGAAGTAGTAAGCAAATAATTTTTAAGATTGAGACCCTACATGTACCTATCTTTTGGGAATGTCATGAAGAAATATACTGTCATTCAATAAATGGTAATTCTAAATTATGTGACAATATATAGAATATTATAGTTAAATATCAATCTTATACTATATTATTAACAAAAATTTATTCAAAGCACTTTGATATTTATTAGCTAGGTAGGAAGTCATTTATCTTATGAACCTTCATTTTTCTCATCTATAAAATGGGGATATTTGTACTGTATACTTGGCCACTGTAGTGGAACATGTGTTTTGTAACTTCTCTCTATATGTTATATTGAAATATTTACATACATAGTCAAATAAATGCAATATAATTAAACATGCATTATATACATATGAATTATTAAAAGGGAGAAAATCCTACATTAAAGATTATTTAGTAAGTCTGACTATCAGGACATTTATGAAAGCTAAAAATCCTATTAAAAACAGATACCTTCTCAAGTAATGTAATTTACCCATAAGAGGAAAGAGGTAATCTGGATTTTGCAGAATTGGTGTTTTATATTTTATATAGTCCTTTTTTGAAATATTATTAAATAAAACATTTAAAAGTCTTAAATCCTTTTCAAAGTCACTAGAGACTCTGAATTTTAAAAAGTTACCAAATATAGCACCAGCAAAATGCTAAGAAATAATATTAAGTCTGTAGATATATAAACAAACATTTCTTCTCCACATTGAGATAATTATTTAGACTTGAATATCAAAACTTAGTACTATTTTTGGCTATATACGTAGAATAGCAAAGTGGATTTCATTATTTTTTCTTTTACAAACCTTTGATTAAAGAAATAATAAGATCATAAAAAGGTAAGTAAGAAAAAAAAAACTATGTTTCTAACCCTTTGGCTTTTCCACAATGTAAATAAGCATAAGTAGTACTTGACTCTCCTCTTTGAATAAAGAATAATACGAGTTGCTTTTTTTGTTTTCTTGTTTGGAAATATTTTAAAGTCAGTTGCATTGCTGAGAACAGACAAAAGATAAAAGATCTACAAATTAAAAAAAAAAAAAAACAACTTTAAAAAACAAAATGCAAAGACTCCAAAAATAAAATAGCACAAAAACAAACCCAAGTTTTCCAAATTTGGACTCCTCATGGGGATCCAACTATTCCTAACTTTTTAGTTATTGAAACATTTTCTGAATATTAGCAGCTCTCTCGCCTACCTGACGAGTCTGAGTTGCAGCCCTTCACTGTTTCCCCTCCTACTGTTGTAGACATCACAGCCATAACAAACATTGAAGAAGAGCTACAAAATGCAAGAATAATGGAAAAGCAAGTTAAAAAAACTGAAGGGTGGAAAGGATCCTGGTAATCTGAACAGGAACCCACCAATGAAAAAAAGCTATGAGAAAAAGGAAATTGAAAATACAAAAAAAAAAGAAGAAGAAGAAAAAGAAGAAGAAGAAGAAGAACCATCAACCTCAACTGCTCGACATTGCAGTTTAGTTGACTTGGGATGATAAATGGAAAATCTGGAATGAAAGAATTTCATCTTTTTACAACAGTCCTTGCATTATGTTGTACTATAGTTAGATATTTACATCTATGGCCAGGGTTTAAACAGAGGTCATTTCATTCAAGGCTTTCAATTTTTTCCCTTGAAAAGCCAGGGGAAAGAAAACAGAATGATCAGAACTTCTGCTATGCTTGAGAGAGAGAAGCCATATTTTATAATATATTTCTCTATCTTTAACTTTTGACAATATGACATCAATTGTTGCAAATCTTCTCAGGCTGTGTATAAAATCTACTGATGCACACTACCTTTAAAATTATAAAGAGATGTAGCAGTGAGTTTTTTTTTTCAATTGCTTTCAAATACCAGCAATTGTGGTGTATTTCTACCAATTCTAGTGACTTAACACCTTGTTTCAAATTCTGGCTCATAACAAGCAATGAGTTTCATTCATTTTACCTACTAAACAGCAAAAGCAGCACACCAAAGTTTTTTAAAACTGGTCATCTGCAGCAACTGTCATACATTGAAGAAAAGCCTTTCATCAGTAAAAAAAATATATAATTATAAACACACACACACACACACACACACACACACACACACACACGTATAACAGGTACATTTATTTCTTTTCCTTTAAAGTAGAAAAAAATCTAGCTGCACCTTTACAGGTAGAATGAAGAGGGATGAGTTTTTGGTCCTGAGTCAACTTTCTAAGATTTTAAGTTGGAAAACAAGGGCTGAACTGTATTGGTAAAGAAGATCCTCCCCAAGACTTTTTCAGACCAATAAAATCAGTTACGGTTTTAGAGGAAAAAACTCTCAAACAAAATCTACTTTGAGGGAAAACAGATTTGTTTTTAACACATTTTGAGGTCTACTACAGTTTTGAACTTCTCTGTCTTAAACCTTTTCCATTAAAATTCCCATGCTTAATATTCTGGCCTGAAATTTTTGTAGTAGCTGTGATGTTAGCAAAAACAACAAACAAACAAAAAAATAGGTAGAAAATTAGGTCTATATTCCAAGTAAGTCAAGTCATTAAAATACCAGGCAATATTTTTTAACTTAGAACAAATCAATAGTCTAAGAATATAAGGCATTCTGAAGAGTCTTCAACAAGAACCTTTATTTTCTCAAAATTGATATCATTGCTTAAATAGTGAAATATTAAAACACCATTTTGACAACTATAATGCTTCTAATTATGTTGGTTCTTAATTTAATTTCATGTCAAATTACATTTTAGTTGTATTGCCACTGTAATTATATCTAAACATTTTTTTTCTTTTCCACCTAAAAATTATTCTACATAAAAGTACCTTTTTAAAAATGCTAAAGAGAATACTGAAGCAGTGTTCCTGAGCAACATTCCTTCCATTTCTCTTATTTTCTTCATTGTTATTTTGAGTACTTAATCTAAGAATGTTTATATTACAGTTAGATTTTTGTTTGCCATTTTTAAATGGTTTTTTAAAAAAATTCGGAATTTCTAGACTAGAATCATGTTTCTAGGTGATAGATTGAGAGGGCCCCTTATGGTTATCTAATCCAAACCCCTCATTTTACAGATAAGGAAACTGAGGCTAAGAAGTCAAATGACTTGTCCAAGGTTGATCAAAGTTATTCTGAAATTTTAAAGCTGAGATCTTGATCACATGCATAAACTTAAACCAGTATAATGAAAACAGAACATATATTTAAAAATTCAACAACTCTGAATAAGGAAGCATCACATATCAAGACTAAAATGTATTATTTTCAAGTACTACTACCAAACTAACAAGAAAACATTTGTGTGTATGAATAAATAGATGCCTTCCAAATGCTTTTTGTAAAGGAGCAAGAATCACTTTTCCCAGGACTTATGCAATAGTGTCTACTGCAAATAAAATGTGTAATACATATAGTCCTGAACGACTTTCTCATGTGTTTGAGTACATACTGGAGACTCAAAATAAAATAACTACAGAACAGAAAATAATGCTGATTAAATATATAAATATATTTCTATTCGATTATATATATATAAATTTTTTAAAATACTAACTACAATAGTCATCTTTCTTTCTTTCTTTTTTTTTTTTTGCTGAGGCAATCTTGCCCAGGGTCACACTGCCAGGAGGTATTATGTGTCTGAAGTCACATTTGAACTCAGGTCCTCCTGACTTCAAGACTGGTGCTCTATCCACTATACCAACTAGCTGCCCCATAGACATACTTTCTTAAGGAAGAACTCCAAACTTATAAAATAAAATAAATCAAACTTCACATGAAAAAGTATTTTAAAATAAAGTGATTGTAAACTTGACACATAAGTTTTCATGTCAACATGATAAACTTTAAAGTCATAGAAATTTTACATATATAAATATGATTATAAAACACAAACTGTAATCAAATATTTTACTAGGAAAATATTTATTAAAAATACCTTTATTTGAAGAAAAAACCCCAATGCTTAATAGAAATGTTGTTTAAAATAAAACCTCTGTTCTAGTCAAAGAAAATTGACTGATTAAATGTGAATTTACTAAGCAATTGGTTTCCAGACACCACTTGATGAAAAGGGGTATGATTATTCTCTAAACCTCCTGCCTATCAGCACAAGTGGCAGCAATTTATAGTAATTTTAAATCCTTGTATCTCTCCATCTCTTCATGGAATTAGACGCTAACTCAAATAATTCTTCAACACTCAGAATGACAGACAAGAGGAAAAGTGGAGTTAAGAAAGCAAAATTTGAGAATTACCATACATCTGAATATTTATACATATAGTACAGAAAGGAAACTACTTTAAAATCTGAGCTATGAATCCAAACTTTTTTTTTTATAGGAAGTGACTACTTTCTATTTGGACTAAGTTTTTCTTGAGAACAATGGTTAAGTTATGATTTTTGGTTATTGCTGAAAGCTGCCAAATATGAGCTCTCTCTCTTTCTTTAGCTCCTTAATATTCTGAGAAGAAAAGGAATTGTAAAGATGTCTTCCAGACACAGCTAGCTCTGATTTCATGATCAAGGAATTGGGGATGCCAGTAATGGGCTCTATTAGAAGGCACTTTTCCAAATCTGAAAAATATCAGAATGCTCAAGAGGCATAATTTTAAGTTACTGCCTATGAAATACACCTAACCAAGCAAGGCAGATAAAAGTTAACAATAATGTACAGACAACAAGACATCAAAGGTTCTCAGATCAAGTGCTAGAAGAGAATTCAGAGTCCAGCACTTTCACTTGGTGGATACAGACACTAGGAGATGAACGGGCTTGTCCACAAAGGTACAGTGAGCAGGCATCAGCTTCAGATTTGAACCAAAGCCTCTGTTCCAAAGTCATTGTTCTTTTGTTAAGGGCACTTTGTGTTTTTCAGTTAATACCAATGAGCCAAAGGTTAAAATGGGGCTAAAAAAGTTTGTTTTTAGTCTGTAAGTAATTGTGCACCTAACAGCAACGTCAGCTGTATAAGCAGTCTTGATTCTTCATTGCAACCCATGGTTTTATATGCTATATATGCCAAATTTTTGGTGATGTCTGTGGAATGAAAAAATTTTGTAGAATAATGTAGTCTGATTTATAAATTTAGGAGTAGGGTGAGAACTCAAAGCTAGAATAATAATTTGTATGTAAAACTTGTTTCATTTTGTTTTGTAATGAATGAAACAGTTTGTGATTAAGATATAACAAAAAACTAGATGAAATGGGTACTGGAATTAGAGTGAAAATGAAAAAAAAAGAGGGACAAAACCCTGAGGTTACTGGATCACATATACTCTTAGAAGCAATTACAGAGGTCACCTAGCTAAAGCACTTTGTTGCACACATAAAGAAACATGTCTAGAAGTTAAAGGATATAACAAAGGTCACCACCATAGTAAATTGTTAAGTGGGATTGGAACTCGAGCTCACTAGTTCCAAATTTAGCATTTTTTCCACTGAACAAAATTCACTCAAACTCAGTAAGTTAATTCCTCTCTTCTCTTCTTTCTCCTTACCTCCCTTCTTCTTTCCTCCTTCTCTCCCAATCTCCTTCCCTCAGTATTGAAGTTAGGGGAGAAATAAAGACAAACGTAATATTCATTATATTCATTACTCACATTAATAGAAATAGTTGTTACTATTCCCTACCTTTTCCATTATTTTGTATTTAACTTATCAATTTACTTATTACATTGCCTCATAGAAAGTAAGGAAAGATCCTGTTTTTTATTTTTATTTTTCTGTCTCTATACCTAGTATTGGATCTCTCACACAGACTAAGTGATTATTAAATATTCGAGGAATTGGAGTCATGATCTTAGCCCCTTAGGAAGATGACAATAGTTAATTGAGGAGGTAACATGTCAGCACTTTATAGCTTTAATATGATAAAACAGCTACTATTGTTGTGTATAGAGAGAAATTTAACATGGAGGCAATCAGATAAAAGAGAAAACTTCCAGGTATTGATTTCAAAGATTTCCTTGAAGTGAAAGCATTTGAACTAGATACGTAAGGTGGAATATCAATTTGAAGAGATAGGGGTATACTATTCAAATGTACAAAACATGAGCAAAAGAGACAGGAAAATGTCTGATATTTCAGAAGAGGTGGCAAATGGTTTAACTGGCCAAAGTACATGAAATGTAATATGTATAGCACAGGATGAGACATGTGAAGTAGGTTAAAGGCAAATAAATCATGCAAGCTCTTAAATATGACATTAAAGAATCTGAAAGTTAATCAATAGTCAGAAAAAAAATCATTAAAAATTTTTGAGCAAAAAAGTTGGAAAGACATAAACTGATGTTGAGTGAAATAAGCAGAACCAGGATAACAAAGTACAAAGTAACAGCAAGATTATGTGATAATCAACTATTACAGACTTAGCTCCGTCTCAGCAATGTAGTGATCCAGGACAATTACAAGAGACTTGGGATGGAAAATGCCATTCACAACCGAAGAGAGAATTATGGAGCCTGAATGTGGATCGGAACACAATATTTTCACCTTTTTTTAATGTTGTTTTTTTTCCCTTTTGGTCTGATTTTTCTTGCATAACATAACAAATATGAAATGTTTAAAAGGATTGTACATGTACAACCTGTATTGTATTGCTTGCTGAATTGGTGAGGAGGTGTTGGAATCCTTACAAACTGCTAACTCATTAGAGTTGATAGATTATTGATCTGATCTTACAAGAAGACGTTTTGGGCCAGAACCTGAAACAAGGTACTAAGTAGAACTAATTAACACAAGGCTTGTGTTCACACCTATACTCATTGGAGTTCACAAGTATGGGAGTTTCACAAAGTAAACTTTGTAACTTTGTGAATTCACACATCCCTTGAAGCTCTTAGGTCCAGAGAGCACTCTGGGAAGAAACCCACAATTCCTCTCTCTTGTATAAAAGAGACAGACAGAGGCTTTCGGTCAGATCTCAGCTGAATTACGCCAGAAGCCCTCTCTCTGAGGCAAGAGAGATTCATTGGAACATTTTCCACTTGGCTGGCTAGTGGTAGAAGGAAAATTTTCAGAGGAAGAAGCTACGAGTCGAGAGTTCAGAGGAAAACTGAGAAGGCTCTCTCAGAGGCACAACCAGATTCATCTTCATCTCACACCACTGTGGTTTCAGGGCTCCTGCACTTCCCCCACTGAGACCAAGCTGGTCTGAAAGACTCACCAGAAAGCTAGCCGAGCCCCAAGTGAAGGAGACAAGAGATTCATTCCATCTTTGTGCTGGCTGGAGGCTGAAGAAAGCAAAGGACAATCTGCAAGAGCTCTTGGAACCAAGCAGAGAGATAGACCTCAACTAACCGGGCTATTTTGAAAGGAGAAAATAAACGTTTGTATTTTTACCAGCTGGCTGCATTTGGGTGATTATTACTTTCAGCTGCAACTAAGACTGTCTCCAAGAAAAACCTTCCCACCCAGAGAGAACCTTCATTCTATATATTTTAAAGAAGAAAAAGATCACTGCAAGAAGGGAGTAGGGAGAAGAAATTTGGATCATAAAATCTTACATAAATGAATATTGAAAAGCATCTTTAATATGTATTTGAGGTAAACAAAATATTATAGAGGGGAAAAAAATTTCTGAACAGTGGAATGATGTGGTCAAAGGTATTCACGAGGAAGATTAATCTAGAAACAAAATGTTGGATAGACTAGAAGAGGGAAAAATTGTACATTTGGGAGGTCTGTACCACTGTTGAAGTCCAAGTGAGAGGTTAATAGAGGGTGACCTAGGCTGCTAGTAAAGGGAGTGGCAAGACAGGAATAAATAAAATATAAATAAAATATCTCTGTTGGTAAAACTAAGATGAGATGATATACCAAAAAATTACAATAATATAATGAAAAAGAAAACTCAGGAAAAATAAAATTGAAGACAATACGATAATAATGATTAGTGCCAGCCCTGGAAAAGAATGAATATGGAAGGGCAAGAAATGCTGTGTATTTTATCAGATTCAGTTTGTTGCTTTGGTTGGTTTTGTTGAGAATTATTTTTAAAAGAATCTTGCCAAGGAAAGGATATCTAGATAGGGAGAAGAATGGAATATTTGGCAATGAATATAATATGAAAGCAAAAAGAAGAGCTCATAAATCATCTACTGTCTTAATTGTCTTTTAACTTCCTTAATATGATTCCCAACTCAAATACCCTAAACATCAGCTTACTAAAAGAGCCACTCTAAACAACCAAGTAGCCAACACAATAAAATAAAATCCACAAAGAACAGAAGAAGACGAGAGGGGAGGGGAGAGGCTTGAAGTTGGGTGACTTGTCACTTTTCCCTTCCTGAGGTCAAAAAACTTATTTTCATTGTTTATTTACTCTAAAAAGATCATTTCACCAACTACTACCAGAGAAAGTAATTACTAATAATAAAGAAAACCATACATCAACAACTAAAAAGTTTTGCTTTTAAAAAAAATTAAAACAATAGTGCCATATCTTCTGTAGGGTTTTTTTTTTAAGACAACTTGGTCATTGGAGAAATTTTTACATGGAAAATCCAATTAAGATCCTATTATATTTAGTTTTCATATGTGCTAGTTTTGAGTTAATTGAGAAGAGTAGCAGCCAGAGCATAGTGAGTAGAAATTCTACTTCACAGAAAATAATCTAGGTTCAATCTTGCTTCTGACACATTCAAGTTGTTTTGCCTTTTGACAAGTCAGGATAACTGCTGATCTTCATTAGAAGGAGGGTTTTGTTGTTGTTTTCACTAGAGAGACCTTTACTTTAGTGAATTCACATATTTAGACTAAGAAAAATGTGAAAAGAATTCAATAATCACTTCAGTAACAGCTATAACTTTAAAAATTGTGAAGATATTTACCTGTGCTATTTTTACCTATAAAAATAGTCTGTATCACTAAATGAGGAATGTTACATTTTAAAAAGCATTAACACCTTTACTTGTATTGTTGTACTTCAATTTATATGGATTAAAACTCAGCTTTCCTTTTCCTTGCTTCTTGAGGGTAAGACTATTGTTGTGTTTGTATATCTACTAGCTAGCAAAATGCTTTTAATATAGTAAATACTTTTAATATGCATTTGTTGTATGTATATTCTTCACCATTGTTTTTTTTTAAAAGATGTTTTTAAGATGCCATGCAGAATTATATCATATGCTTGGAAAAATAAATTTTCTCTTCAGTTAATTTTTAAATTAAGTGTCTAGAATACTTTGCCTACAAGAAGGAATTTTACAGGAATGACAAATTAGGAGTTTCAAACCACTAACAGCTAACTTAATGAGTAAGGAAATAGCAAAATTGGCCTCTATAAATGAGATGAACTGAGACCGTTCCTTATTCTTATTCCTTCCCAACCTTCTGTTGTGATGCTAGAAGAGAAAATGGAGATATAAAAATCCAAACTGATGAAAAGGTTATTTTCACTTAATAGATATAATAGAGAGCACAAAATATATGAAATCCCCAAAAAGGAGTTAAAAGATAAAAAGATTTAAGAAACACTTTGTCACCTACTTTTCAAACTGCACGAAAAATACTCCCCTCTCTTCAGTTACATTTAATTTATAGTTACTGTGAGAATATGAACATTATATACAGTTGTTAAAATGATTCATCATTAAATAAGAAAATTATTATTATTAAAGAAATTAGCTGAATTATTTTGTCACTGAACAGTACTGGTTTCTTACCTTTAAAAGTTCAAAGTAATGTAGACAGTGGTACACAGGGGCTAGAAGTAGCCTGGGTAAAACATACTGAACAGCTTCTTTAAAACCTTCACCTATTGACTAGAAAAGAAAGCAATTTATACAGTTATAGTTCTTGTTTGTTTGTTAATATTACAATGGACAATTTCATGTAAAAATCACAATACCTGTAAGTAGAGGGCTGCCCCAGGCTTGGATAACTGACTAAGAAAGTGATCATGAAAACCAGGTCGCAGTATGTCTTGAGCATATGATTCATATGGATCAAATGCCAATTCCTTTGAAAACAAAAAGCATACAGAATAAATACATTATAATAAAAAAAATACAACTGAAATATCTTGTTGGAAATAAATAGGCCAAGATTTCTTTTTTTTAATCGTCTCATCTCCCAAATTTTATTTTATTTTTTTTTTTTAATAATAACTTTTTATTGACAGAATCCATGCAAGGGTAATTTTTTTTAACAACATTATCCCTTGCACTACCTTCTGTTCCAATTTTTCCCCTCCCTCCCTCCACCCCCTCCCCTAGATGGCAAGCAGTTCTATGTATATTAAATATGTTGCAGTATATCAATAGGCCAAGATTTCATATTCTCTTTGAAAATCAAGTCATATCTTGGTGCTATTATTTTGTGCTATTTTTGTAAACAAAATTATTGCATAAATTTTAATAAACTGTTACAGCTTGAGCCTTGTATTTTCACATAAAGAAAGAATATGTCATTTTTTGCAAATATGATATTTAACTTATGTATCTGATAATACCTGCTTCCACAGGATCTATCTATAACTACAGGTAAACAGCTGAGCTAACAATAAGCTTTTTGAAAATTATCATTGTATAAGAAAACACCTTTCTTGCTATGTAACATAGCAACTAAATTGATAAAAGTTATAGATTAAAATATTTCTTGATTTAACTTTAAAGGGACCACATCTTATAAAACACACACACACTCACTCTCTCTCTCTCTGTATATATATGTTGTTGAGGCAATTGGGATTAAGTGACTTGCCCAGGGTCACACAGCTAGGAAGTGTTTAGTGTCTTGAGCCCAGATTTGAACTTAGGTCCTCCTGACTTCAGGACTGGTACTCTATTC
Source organism: Antechinus flavipes (assembly GCF_016432865.1). NCBI lineage: Eukaryota > Metazoa > Chordata > Mammalia > Dasyuromorphia > Dasyuridae > Antechinus > Antechinus flavipes. The sequence continues at coordinate 82,739,738 of NC_067399.1, forward strand.
ACTGTACCACTTAGCTGCACCACTCACTATTCATCTTAACAGAAAAGGAGTTTCTTTTTTTTTTTTTAATATGCATAAGATTGTGATAAAACAAATATTTTCTCAGGCCTATTCCCTGATAGCAAGATTAACTTTTCTATCCTGTAAATGGAAGACAAATTTATAACACTGAAGATAAAAGCTCTGGTGATCACAAAATACCTTTGGGGGTCAATGTAGTACAATGCAAAAGCAATGGCTCCTTACTCCTTCCTTACACTTAATTCTGTGTGTGATCCTAGGCAAATCACTGAACTGTCTGTTCTGGGCCTCTGCTTTCTAGTAAGTAAAAGAAAGGGATGGAGCAGATGGTCTCAAGGTTCCCTTCCAGTTCTACATTTGAGATCTTACAGTGTTACTCTGAATAACATACTCAAAAACTTTCTTATAAAGACAAGGGCTTTAAAAAATAATAACCATAAAATGTCCCAAATCCAACATACACCAACACAGCTGAGTAGTAGGCAATAGCTTAAACAATGTGATGAATATATTATTGATTACATATTTAAAATTCAGTCTTGAAGAAGTTTTAATACAGGCAACTTTAATTTAATTTTCTTTGTAATCTCCCTGTTTTCTCTTATAACACAGAATAGGGCTAAAGTGAATGGCCAGATGAGGCAACATGGCTTAGTGGAAAGAACTTTTAATGTTAAGTAATGGTATAAAATATTATTCAAAAGAATGAGCTGGATCTTTTGCATATCCAACTATAAAACTGGCTATTAATCAGAGAATTTTTTTAAAAAGATCTAAATTTCCCCTAAATCCAGACTTTTAGTTTGGGAATGTGAGCTATAAAGAAAGCAAAGTCTTAGAATACAGAGAAGAAGAATGAATAGGCAAATAAAGAACTAGTCCATTATTTCTTAGCACCTCATACTTTTCTTAAATATTTCAAAGAAGACAGAGCCACCAGCCTTTCTCTGGTGGGTCGGAGTACCTCAGAACCTGTTATTCAATTTTTAAATTTGTTACCCTCAATCTGCTAAAGAGCTATCTTATTCCATTGGTCTCTCACATTGACTAACACAGAATAGATACTTTATAAATATCTGCTGATGGATTCACTGAAAGATGAAGTCTAGGTACTTTAGCCTGACTTTGACCTTGTTGTATGGGAAACGTTATAGAAAAGATCAGCTTGCCAATATCTCTAACAGGAGCAAGCTTTCTCCTACTACTTTTATGTTTGAAGAGAAATAGATTTTCTAAGGCTTAGAAGTATAACAGGATTTTTAGTGGTAAAGAATATGAAACCAAGTAGATGTTCTTTGAGCAGAGAATAGTTAAATAACTTATGGTATGTAAATATAATGGAATATTGTTATGCAATGACATATTAACAAACAGTGAATACAAAGGCTACAGGGAGGCATTGGGAAAACTTGGCATGAACTAATGCAGAGAGGAGAAAGCAGAAAACAAAATTAACAGTAATTACAACAGTGTGAAATGAAGAGGACAATAAACCACAATATTGAAACTGAATGCTATGCACTTATTATGATCAAACTTGGCTTTTAAGGAGAGATATAAGAATGCACCTTCCTCTTTCTACAAATGTTGGGGACTCTGGATATGAAGCACTGCATACACCGTCAGATTTGACTTTGTTTTCTCTTTTTCTTTCTTGTTCTAAGAAATAGGTAACTTTGTGGGAAAGGGAGGGAAATGAAGTATAATGGGAAATCAAGGTGATGTACAAACAAAATTTCTCAAACTTTAAAATATAGATCACATATATTATATATGAGATAGGAAAGTGAGGTTGAGAGAATAGCTGGTATGTGTTTGTATGTGTGCAGGAGATGTATTTCAGGGCAAGTTAGCTGGCTAATTAATAGCTATGGGAGTATATGAATAATAAACCAAAGTTGGATTCTACTTGTGTATATATGTATGTGTATATGTGTACGTACACACACACACACACACACACACACACACACACACACGATTTTATGCAAAAACAAATTCTTGGTATAAGCATGGCACTTACCTCTGCTAAGTCTTCAAAGCAGCTACCAACTAATGGATGGGGACTGCCTTCATCTGTCATTTCCACAGTGTCTTCTATATGGCCCAATAATTTTACACTGAGTTCATGAACATCTGCAATACGACTAAATATATTTTCTACATCCTGTAAAGAGAAAAAAACCCATTAAAAGTTAAAAAAAAAAACACCTTGGGATATTAAATACATGAGTATATTAAGTTACTATAAACAGTGAGCTAACAGGTTCTTCAATAATTGCAAAATTAGGCAAGATATAAAAATTGGCAGTTTGGAATTTACAGATGAAAAATAATGAAAAGAAAATAGATGCATACATACACAAATTTGCTTTATATTGTGAGACATATTTCCCTCCCTAAGAAATGACTAGTATTATGTAATAATAGAAACCTTAAAATCACAAATATGCTAACATAAAGCTTTGAAATCACAGCAGACTTTATGATTCAGTTTAAAAAATTAAGTAATTACTATAGTAATTGTTCAGTAGTTATAGTATTCTACTATTACTAATATCTAGAATTCACATAGGGCTTTATGGTTTGCAAAAAACTGTATATGTTAACTCATCTGGTCCTTACAACAGAACTAAGTAGTATTATTTTCTCTTTTACAGATGAGCAAACTGAGGAAAAGAAGTCAAGTATCATGTTCAATTTATATACTATGTAGTAACTATGTAATAAGGCAAGATTCAATTTTAAAACTTCCTGATTCCAAGTCTACATTGTAACCACTATGCTCTCCTACTTTAGGAAGGTACTATTTATTTGAGGAAGCATTATAAAAAGGTACAGAAAAGAACCATAAAAGATAAAAAAAAATGCATGGCTTGGTACTTCCTATAATGGGCCAGTACTCTGTACTTCTTACAAGGTGTTAACTCAGTGGACTTGATAAGACAATGGCTATCTAGTTTAGTATGGTGATTAATAGTTCTCTAGTTCAGTATGATTGAATTAATCTTATAACAAATAATGGTTCCCCTAGTGATATAATGATTGGCTTATACTCAGTATGATGAATGGATTTAATTGTAATAGAGTATTTAAGAGGTCAGAGTCAGACTCAGAGAGGGATCGGACAGACTCAGAGAAGTCAGAGGATTGGAGGCTGGAGCTGTCTGGCCTGTCCTCCTATTTCCCCAACTGAAACCAAGGCCCCTAATGAAGGGGCTCCAGAAAGCTAGCTGAGCCCCAGGCAAGGAGATAGACAGTGAAGGAAACAATAAAGACTTTTGGACTTTAACACCTGGCTATTATGGTGGTAATTACTCTGCTGAAAGGAAGGCTGATCCCAAGACCTTCAGAAAACTAAACCAGAACATTACAACTTCCAACTGTGAAAGGAATACTCACATTGATGAGAGCAGATATTCATGTAAGCATGGAAGCAGTATTTCATTTGTTCTGTGTTAACATATTTCAGAAGCTAGAGATTCCTGGGACTAGAAAGGCAACATTCTCAAACATTCTTGTCTTAGTACAAGGGTTTTTAAGTACCTAGTACTTTGACAAGTACCTTATGAACAGATCCTCCATGAAAACTTATTAAATGAGTAAAATCTGAATTCTAAATGATGACAGTGCTAAATTCCTAATCATACTAGAAGGGGATCATAAATGTCTATCTTTCAAAATGATTTTCCTAAAGGATAGTCACTCAATAAACTCCAGTGGCTCCTTATCACTTCCAAGTGGACCAAACATGAATTTCTCTGCCTGGCATTTAAAAATCCTAATGACTTGGATCACCAGCTCTTGCTGCCTACCTTCCCTGTCAGTCTTTCACTCTATATCTATTCAGCCACACTGTGTGTTCTTCACATAGACCGACTCTGTGACTTTTTACTGGTTATTTTCATGCCCAAAATGTTCTCCTTTCTTGTATCTGTCTCTTAGCTTCACTAGCTTCCTTCAAGATTTAGTGCAAATCTCACCTTCAGCTGTTCCTCATCTGCCAGCTAATGGCTTCACTGTCAACTCTTTATATATTTTATATGCAAATAGTCTTGGGGTAGGATTAGAGACATCATGTATAATAGCTATTTTCTATCAGTATATAAGATACCTTAGATTTCATTCAAAAGCTGATGATTTCTGAAAAAATGCTCTAAACCACTACTGATTATATGGAATGCAAATTAAGACGTCTGAAGTACCACTTCACACTCTCAGATTGGTTAAGATGACAAAAAAAAAATAATGATAAATGTTGGAGAGGATGTGGGAAAACTGAGACACTAATTATATTGTTTGGTGCAGTTGTGAACTGATCCATCATTCTGTAGATCAATCTGGCTATGCTCAAAGAGCTATCAGGCTGTGTATACTCTTTGATTAAGCAGTGTTTTTACTGGGCCTGTGTACCAAAGAGATCATAAAAAAGGGAAAAAAGACCCATATGTGTAAAAATATTTGTAGTAGCTCTTTTTGTAGCAGCAAGGAATTGGAAACTGAGTGGACGCTTCAGTTTCCCTCAGTTGGAGATTGGCTGAATAAGTTATGGTATATGAACATAACTGAATATTATTGCTCTCTAAGAAAAGATCAGCAGAATGATTACAAAGAGGCCTGGAGAGACTTACACAAACTGATGCTATGTGAAGTGACCAAAACCAAGAGAACATTGTACATGGCAACTACAAGATTATGTGAGGATCAACTGTGATAGATGTGGCTCTTTTCAACAAAGAACTGTTTCAGACCAGTTCCAATAGTCTTGTAATGGAGAGGGCCATCTGCATCCAGAGAGAGGACTATGGGAAATGAACGTGGATCACAATAGTATTTTCATCTTTGTTGTTGTTTGCTTGTTTGTTTTCTTTTCTCATTTTTTTCCTCTTTTGATCAGTTTTTTTGTGTGTGTGCAGCATGATAAATGTGGAAATATGTTTGGAAGAATTGCACATGTTTAACCTACATTGTATTACTTGATCTCTAGGGGAGGGAGGAATTGGGGAGAGAGGGAGAAAAATTGGAACACAAGGTTTTGCAAGGGTGAATATTGAAAATTATCTTTGTTCTAACTTTTGGGATAAGAATTCATTATTTGATAAAAACTGCTGGGATAACTGGAAATTAGTATGGCAGAAATTAGGCAAGGACCCACACTTAACACCATATACCAAGATAAGATCAAAATGGGTCCATGACCTAGGCATAAGGAATGAGATTATAAATAAATTAGAGGAACATAGGCTAGTTTATCTCTCAGACTTGTGGAGGAGAAAGAAATTTGTGACCAAAGATGAACTAGAGACCATTACTGATCACAAAATAGAAAATTTTGATTACATCAAATTAAAAAGCCTTTGTACAAACAAAACTAATGCAAACAAGATTAGAAGGGAAGCAACAAACTGGGAAAACATTTTCACAGTTAAAGGTTCTGATAAAGGCCTCATTTCTAAAATATATAGAGAACTGACTCAAATTTATAAGAAATCAAGCCATTCTCCAATTGATAAATGGTCAAAGGATATGAACAGACAATTTTCAGAGGATGAAATTAAAACTATTACTACTCATATGAAAGTGTTCCAAATCACTATTGATCAGAGAAATGCAAATTAAGACAACTCTGAGATACCACTACACACCTGTCAGATTGGCTAAGATGACAGGAAAAAATAATGATGAATGTTGGAGGGGATGCGGGAAAACTGGGACACTAATGCATTGTTGGTGGAGTTGTGAACGAATCCAACCATTCTGGAGAGCAATCTGGAATTATGCCCAAAAAATTATCAAATTGTGCATACCCTTTGATCCAGCAGTGTTTCTATTGGGCTTATATCCCAAAGAAATACTAAAGAAGGGAAAGGGACCTGTATGTGCCAAAATGTTTGTAGCAGCCCTATTTGTAGTGGCTAGAAACTGGAAAAATTTTGATTATATCAAATTAAAAAGCCTTTGTACAAACAAAACTAATGCAAACAAGATTAGAAGGGAAGCAACAAACTGGGAAAACATCTTTACAGTTAAAGATTCTGATAAAGGCCTCATTTCCAAAATATATAGAGAACTGACCCTAATTTATAAGAAACCAAGCCATTCTCCAATTGATAAATGGTCAAAGGATATGAACAGACAATTTTCAGATGATGAAATTGAAACTATTACCACTCATATGAAAGTGTTCCAAATCACTATTGATCAGAGAAATGCAAATTAAGACAACTCTGAGATACCACTACACACCTGTCAGATTGGCTAAGATGAAAGGAAAAAATAATGATGAATGTTGGAGGGGATGTGGGAAAACTGGGATACTGATGCATTGTTGGTGGAGTTGTGAACGAACCCAACTATTCTGGAGAGCAATCTGGAATTATGCCCAAAAAGTTATCAAAATGTGCATACCCTTTGATCCAGCAGTGTTTCTATTGGGCTTATACCCCAAAGAGATACTAAAAAAGGGAAAGGGACCTGTATGTGCCAAAATGTTTGTAGCAGCCCTGTTTGTAGTGGCTAGAAACTGGAAAATGAATGGATGCCAATCAATTGGAGAATAGCTGGGTAAATTGTGGTATATGAATGTTATGGAATATTATTGCTTTGTAAGGAATGACCAGCAGGATGAATACAGAGAGGCTTGGAGAGACCTACATGAACTGATGCTACGTGAAATGAGCAGAACCAGGAGATCATTATACACTTCGACAACGATATTGCATGAGGATGTATTCTGATGGAAGTGGATTTCTTTGACAAAGAGACCTGAGTTTCAATGGATAAATGATGGACAGAAAGAGCTACACCCAAAGAAAGAACACTGGGAAACGAATATGAACTATTTGCATTTTTGATTTTCTTCCCGAGTTATTTTTACCTTCTGAATCCAATTCTCCCTGTGCAACAAGAGAAATGTTCGGTTCTGCAAACATATATTGTATCTAGGATATACTGCGATATATCTAACATATATAGGACTGCTTGCCATCTTGGGAAGGGGGTGGAGGGAGGGAGGGGAAAAATCGAAACATAAGCAAGTGCAAGGGATAATGTTGTAAAAAATTACCCTGGCATGGATTCTGTCAATATAAAGTTATTATTAAATTAAAAAAATTATCTTTGCATGTATTTTGAAAAAGAAAAGGCTATTTTTTTTAAAAGCTGATGACTATATGCATAAGACAGAACCGTTTTCATTGAAACAACTCTACTTCAGTTAATTATTCATCTCTGGCTATTTATCTACTCATCCTAATTTCTTATTTGACTCCTTTGCTTCTGTTTTAAACTTAACTAACTTAACTATAATTGCATACTCCATGTTGAAGAGTTTTATCAACTTCTTTTTACTCAGCTATATCTTTAAATTCTATTAAATGTATGTATATATGTAGGGTTTTAGCCAGATATCCATCTACCTATTCCAATGATACTCTTCCTTCCCTGTCTTATGTGACTGTAATTCCTAGAACAGTTTATTCCCAACCCCTTAAGACAGTTACTTAAGTTCCCCACTGATTGCCTCATTAATTTTCCAGCACCTGACAGGCTTAGTCGGATCATTGGTCCAAATAAGAGAAAGTAGATGTAGTAAATGTTCCTTCTTCCACCATTTCAATATAAAACTCTGCTTACTGGAGAACTATCAAACATTACACAATGTTATCATGAGTTATCTTTGAGTAGCTGATAAATCTTTCAAACTGGATCTGTTACAATTCTGATATCACTGATATGATTATAATGAATCTGATTCAATTCAGTTCAAAATATAATGAGTCTGCATGCAATTCAATTCCCCATGTACTGAGAGGCAGCCAGGTAGCCCAGGGCATAGTGTGTTAGGCCTGGGAGTAAGAAGACTTCAGAAGCTTCCTATTAATCTGGGTGACCCTGGGCAAGTCATTTTCATCTATTTCAGTTTCCTAATCAGTATAATAACCCAGATTTGGTGAAAGAATAAAATGAAACAATACTGGCAAAGCTTGAAGCTGTGTATAAATGTTCACAACCACTATGCCTATGACTGTGACTGTAACTGCTATTACAACAATGTATAATGTTCTGTGATGGGTAGTAGAGCTAGAAAACAATAGCTATTCCCCAGACCTAGTTCTCAAAGAGCTTACATTTAAATGGGTAACAACATATGTACACAAATAATCAGACATGAAGGAAAATGTGGTAAGAATAAAGAACAGGCTAAGAAATAAATCATTTTTAGCTTTGAAAAGGTGCATAAAGGTTCTGAATGGTGTCTACTACAAATTATTATCTTTTAATATGAGTATCTATCATGGTTTTCTCAGTCCTTATAATCTCCTTCTCTGGTCCCCCAAGTAGAAAGAAAGCTTCTAAGCACTAGATAGGATGTTATTTGCATCTTTTTTATCCTCAGGGCCTTTAGCAGAATCTAGGCTGACTTTCTCTCAAGTTTGGAGATCCCATATCCTTGTCCTGGATGTCTTTCTTTTGTTGGCTTCTCACTTTTCCCTCTTCCTTGTCAGTGTCCCTCCCCAGATGCCCTCTGTCCTGTCTTCTCTGATAACTTCTCTTGGTAATCTCGTTTGCTCTCCAGTTTTCAATTATTCTTTCAATACAAATGACTATGAAACCTATATTCAAACATTCTCCCGAGCTCCAGTCCCGAATTGTCAATGCTGTGTAGGCATTTCCACTTAAACATTCCAGTCCAGAAGACAATATGTTGCCTTCTCTCTACACCTTAACCTTTTACAAGTTTTCTTAATCATTCTGATTTGAACCAAGGGAGTATTTCAGATGCTTTGATTTTCTTCACTTCTTATGTCCAGTCATTTGTCAAATCTTGTCAATTTTATAATATTTCTCTAATCTATTCACTTCCTTCTACCCAAAGAGCCTAATTCAGGCTCTTATCTCTCATACAGACCACTATAATAATATCCTGACTCCAGGGTCATTACTCACCAAATTAAGGCATTCTCCCTTCAAAAGTTTTCTTTATGTTGATCCATACACATTTATCATTTGGAGCACAAAATTAGAGCTCCTTTATAGCAGGGGGTATGATGCGCCCCTCTCCCCCCCATATTCCTAGTGTTTAATCCTGAGTATTATGTACAAATGACCCTCAATAAATGTTAGCTGAATTAAATTGAAGAAAAGACCGTGAATGTCAAGATCATTCAGGTTTTCTATTTTATTTGATAGGCAACAGGGAGATGAAACTTTTTAGTGAAAGAAACGTTGCAACAGGGAGATGACTTAGGAAGATCACTTTGGGTGTTACTGGCAGCAGGAAAGGCAGTCAAATGGTCATCATGATAATCAACAAGCATTTAGTAAGTATCTAATGTAGCAGGTACTGGACTCTGAGGGCACAAATATAAAGAACAAAATAATCCCTGTCTCAGAAAGCTTACAGCACAAGAAGGAAACACCCAATACAATACATAAAGAGAATAGAGTAGGAGGAAAGGGGCTAGATGACAGAGGGGAGAGAGCATGGAACTTGGAGGCTAGAAGACTTGACTTCAAATTCTCCCTCAGATATTTATTGTGTAACACTGAGCTAGTCACTTAAGTCTCAATCTGCTTCAGTTTTCTTATCTGCGAATAACAGTACCTATCTCATAAATTTGTTGAGAGGATCAAATGAGTCCACATATGCTAATTGCTTTGCATATTTTATAATGCTATGTGAATGTTGGCTATTATTATTATTATCATTATTGTTAATGCTCCCATTATTAGTAGTGGCAGAATATTTTATAAAACATCATGAGAACATGGTACTTGAGTTATATTGTAAAGGGAGAGAAAGATTCCACAAGGCAATTGAGATGAGATGTTCATGCAAAGGCATAGAGAGAGATCAAGAGTGTGAGACACAAGGAAATGGTCAAGGTAGAGAGGGAGATTGATGGATAATGGAGGCTGGAAAGAAATGTTAGCTTTTGGTGATGAAGAACTTTAAAAGAGAAATGGGGGGGGGGGGGAGTTTAGATTCTATCCCAGAAGCAAAAATAGCTCCTGAGTTCACTGTGTAGGGAAGTAACCTGATTAGATATGTGTGAAGTGAAAGAGTTGTGAGAGACAGAGACAGAGAGACAGAAAGAGAGAGAGAGAGAGAGAGAGAGAAGAGAGGAGAGAGAGAGAGGGAGGGAGGTGATGATAAGGATAAACTCAATTATTAGTCTCATTACAAAGAAGGGGTCAGAACTGAGAGGAAAACACAGGAATAACCAATAGGACTTGACAAATGATTTGAGGTGAAGTGGGTTTTGGTGGTTTGATTTTTAGGTGGTCATATGATAAGGAATTTCTAGAGAAGAAACCCTCTCTCCCAATATTGATGGACACCCCTGAGATGTTAAATGACCTGCCTAAGGTCAAAAAGCCAGTATACTTCAGAGTCAGACCTCTAGTCAGGTCTTCTTGACTTGAAAGCTGTCTTTTCATCAACAAACCTTGAAACCTCGACAGGAGGAAAAGGTATAGAAAAGAAGTCAAATATAACTGATAATATGAGCATGGATGAAGAAGATGATAGTGAAACTATCAAAGTAAAGAGAAGTTCAGAAAGGGTGGATTTTCATTGGAAGACAGGTTCGTTTTCAGAAATATTGGTTTTAAGGTTGTAGTAAGCCACTCAAATGAAGAAATGTAGGAAGCAACTGGAATTTCAGTATTAAATCTTCAGGAGAGAGGACCTGGAAGTGCAGAGAAAAGAAATGGAGTCAGATTTTAGAATCATCTGTACAAAGTTGATAGTAGAAGTCATGGAAAGAGATGAAGTCACCAACACAGAGACAATAGAGAACAAAGGGCCAAAGGCAGAACCTTAGGGACTACACCTGCTTACGAAGTAGAAAGAAGAAAAGCCAATTAAGCTAAAAGAGGAAGTGAGATAGAATCATAACATAAAAACCAAAGTAGAAGAGGATATAAAAGTCCACAGCCTCAAAACCTCCAAGAAAACAGGAATTAGGATTTGTTAAAAGTCAGTCTCATATCCAAGAAAATAAAAATAAAATAATTATTTCTTAATATTCTAAATTGAAATGGCTTATATAAATATAAAGCCTAAATTATGTTGCTTATATTATGCTATATTTGTAATAATACTTACGTGAGAAGAAAATAATTTTGAATTGGAGACAAATGGTTCTCTAAAAACTTTAATAATGAGATTAAGTTCTCTTATATATTGTCGAACTTCAGCCATGAATCCTTTTACCAGGTCATAGTATGTTTGTTCCCCTGAAGTGGAAGGTTCTTCATCAGTTAAAGATAATATATTTATATCTTCTACATCTTGATGAAACATATCCATCAATACCTATAAGAAACAAAAATATAGAAAAGCACATGAATTTAGAGATCACAATCAAGTTTGAAATTAAAGTTAATAACACATCTACCTGAACAGATTTTAAAAGATAAAAAGGTATTACCATTAAAGTGGAAAGATGCAACTGGAATCAGGAAAGTTGAGTCCAGATCCTTTCTTTCACTTTATTAGTTATGTGACTGTTTAATCTCTATGACCCTTAGTTTCCCTACTGATGAAATGCATAATAATATTGCAGTTCAGTTATTTTCAATCACATCTTGATTCTTTGTGACCCCATTTGGGTTATTCTTGGGAGAGATATTGGAGTGATTTTCCATTTCTTTCTCCACTTCTTTTTCCATATGAGAAGGCTGAGGCACAGAGTTAAGCGACTTTGCCCAAGGTCATACAGCTAGTAAGTATCTGAAGCTGGATTTAGACTCAGGAAGATGAGTCTTTTTGACTCCAGGACTGGCAATCTAGCACAATCTATCCACAGTGAATGCAAAAGTATACCCTGCAACACCTAAGTGTGGGACTGCCATTTAACTATTGTAACGTAAAATGCAATAAACAGGATTTTTATTATAATTAAAATTAATGTCAAAAGTGTTATGATTTTTAAAGTAGTCTCTACATTTTCCTACTCAATTACATTTTAGAGAACATCACTGAAAAGAGAATATGAATCATTCTCATAATAATATAATCATTAACATGATGATATTAGTCAATCAATCAAGAAGCATTTATTAAATACATACTCTGTGGTACATATTGTGCTAATCACTGAGGATACAAAAAATGGAGCAAGAACAGGCCTCTACCCCCAAGAGCTCATATTCTAAAGGGGTAGACAATCCACAATAATATTACATACAAAATATGCACAATGCAAATAGAATGTTATCTCAAAGGGAAAGTGCTTACAGCGGGGAAGGAATGACAAATAGGAAAAGGTCTCTAGCAGAAGGTGGGATCTGATCTAAGTAAGATTAACCCCAAATATAGCTTCACAAAAGAGAGAATATAAAATAAAAATAAAATAAAAATTTAAACACAAACTACATGTAGATACATTACTGTATAGTTCTGAATATTTTTTTAGTAACCAATATTTTAAGAATCTAAGACTATTAGTAAAAAAAGAAACAAAACAGATGTTTCCTACCTTATCAGCACACATTGCTACTTTGATGTCCTGTTTTGTAATTTCATAATGTCGTATATTCCGTACATAATTTCCAACCAGCTTTAAAATATCTGCAGAAATGTATTCTAATACTGCCACTATGTAAACAGAAACCTGGTGGTCAATTTTATATCCTAGAACTTCCTGTGAAATAAGAAGAGAATATTTATAGGGAGTAAAATTAACACAATGTAGAAGAAAAAATAAGCTGCATCTTCTTTGAAGAAGCCTCTATGCACTATCATTTTAACTGAAACCTATTTGAATATAACATTCAGTTTTTTAAAAAAACAAAAATTTAACTATGATCTGTTCATCAAGAAGATGTTAACAAAATTTGGAATAAAGAGCATCTCTAATAATCAGAAGAGACATTTTAAGTAAATTATGACCAAGGCAGTTCCCCAATTGAGAAACTTACCTTAAGTGACCTGTATATTCAAAAAGCAGCAAAATATCCATAAAAGCACTTGCCCCAGTGCTCCCCAAATCAAAACATGCCACAAGTAACTGACCTGGATATGTGGTTTCTCTCCAACTGATACACAGAACTTAAAAACTATGGATGTACAGCATTAAATCCCACACCCCACATCCAGTGCATGGACTACACAATTGCTAAGATAGGGAAAGTCATTCCTCTCCAGTTTAGATCTAGAATATATATTTTTTCCATTGAAATATTATAAGTGGTGGTTAAATAAAAATATAATCATATTAATAGTATTGTATATCAGGTATGCTGTAGAAGAAATATTTTTGATGGGCTGGATTGGGAACTCAACCACCATTTATTATGAGGTGTGTGTGTATATGTGTATTCTTTTAGGGTTCACCTGTATTGGTGGTTATTTAGGGCAGTCAGTAAACATTAAGCGTCTGCTATGTGTCAGGCACTATGCTAAGCACTGAGAATACAAAGAAAGGCAAGGAAAAAAAGGCAAAGAAAAATAAAAGCCTATTCTCAAGGAATCACTCATACTTTAATGAGGGAGATGACATGCAAACAGGTATGGATGAACAAGCTATCTATAAGATAAATAGGAAATAATCAACAGGGAAGGCACTAGAGTTAAAGGAGATTGGGAAAAGCTTGCAGTAAAAGGTGGAATTTTAGCTGAGATTTAAAGGAAGCCAGGAGATCAGTAGTCAGAATAGAGGAGGGAGAACATTCTAAATATGAGGGGTAGCCACAAAAAAATGCCTACAACATGTCTTATTTGGAGATTAGCCAGACAACCACTTCACTTGATTAAAGAGTGTGTGTAGAAGTGTACAGTATAAGAATAATGAAAGGCAGTGGGAAGGAAAGTTTTAAAGGGCTTAGAATATCAAACAAGATTTTGACATATTCAAGAGATGCTGCAAAGATGAAATCAATAGGCTTTGGTATCAGTTGGATATGTGGATAAGAGTTAAGAATCTAGGATGCTACTTAGGCTGTGAGCCTGAGGGCCTGTAGAAGGCCCTCAAATTCTACATATTGCTAATTTAGGAATTTATCATGGTTTATTTCATCAGAGAAGTATAGTAAGGAGCAAATATAATTTTCTATACTATTTGACTGAGTTTTGTGTCATGGATCTCAATTTGGTGAAGTTTATATCTTACCATGTTTCTAAAAAATTCTGGGCAACAGGTCTAGCACACAACAATGAGAAAAAAGCTTTATAGCCTCTACCTCTTTAAGAAGACTATGTTGGTGATGTGAGATATGGAAAGTCCATATAGCTATTTATAAAATCTGTGGGTTTTCAATCTATTTCATTATTAGTGTTGCCATCTAATCTAGCACCATCACCTTACCAGTTCATTAAAAGCAACAATGATCAACTGACACATTCCTCTGTAGCTTAGGAAATTCTAAAAGGAGTTTGATTCATCATATTACTATAATATGCAATAAAATATCCTTATGTTTAGTAGTAATGTTTTTTTTTTTTTCATTTGAGAAATAAAGGAAAAATCCAACTTTACCTTTAATAAAGGGTGAATTTTTTCTACTGGGAGAGATAATGGATTTCTTCGCTTCCTCTTTTCATTAGCGGATTGAGCATCAGCTATTGCCCACTTATCAATTGGATGAGGAAAACTTTTTTGTACACGATCCTTGGAAATAGAAAAATAGAAATTAAGTATCAAATACACGAAATCAATTATTAATTGCAGGCAATTTATTTGAATGCTAGAAATAATTGAATCATATGTGAATAAATAATGGTCTACTAGACAGTTTTCTCAATGAGATTTAAATGCATACATCAGATATATTTCAGCTCATAAAAAACCCCATTTCCAAACCCTCTTCAATAGCCTATCAGAGGAACTGAGAATTTTAAATGTCATCATAATTGCTTAATCATACAATCAAAAGATACAATATCCATTACATGGGGGAAAAAGACAAAAAAACTTCAAATGCACTACCACTGTGATCAAGGTACAGATTGAATAGAATGTTAATATAATCAAATTGAACACTGTGATTATTTTATAATGCACATTCCTTTTAAAATCAAAGAAACTAGTTATTGGTCAAAGAGTTAAATTATTTTTACTAGATAAACTATGATGAAACTTGATTTCTATACATTCAGCCCAAAGGAATCAGAATAATTTCAACAATTTTCTGTATAGCACAATGAGGACCACTAGAGGTCGCTAAAATAAAACAATTTCATCATAAAATTAAGTATTCCTTTTATGACATAACTAGTCAATATTATCTCTGATTACTAATCTAAATAATGATTCCTTTTCTGCTTTTTCAGAATATAAAATGTATCTGATATTGTGCAGAAAAGGGAAAAGATTGCAACAAAATGATTGTTCTAAAAAAAATTTAAATCTATAGTTGAAAGCTGTTTATTGAAATTGATAAAAAATGCTGAATCTAAGAAGACATTTCAGTGCTATTTTAAGGAAACAAAAAAATTAGAATGCAGGAACAAAGCACTAAAATAAAACAACTTGAAAATGTCAATTTTTGGTTTACGTATTAGAATTATATTGTTTCAACAGGAATTTGATGGTGTGGTTCCTGACAGATTCACAGGATCAGGACTTTTTTTTCTTTAGTATAAGTTCCTTTACAACTTGTTTGATTTCCCTCTGACATTACCTCCAGTTTGTTGTTTATATTGTTTGCGCGTTATCTCTCCCATTATATCGTGCGCTCTTTGAAAATAGGAACTATTTTTTAAAAACTTTCTTTGTATTCCCACAGTAGTGCCCAGAATACTTGTCATTTACTCATTTCAGTTGTACAGATTCTTTGTGATCCCATTTGTTGTTTTCTTGACAAAGGTACTGGAGTGGCTTGTCCTTTCCTTCTTCATCTTGTTTTACAGATGAAGAAATAAAGACAGAGTTAAATGCCTTGCCCAGGGTCACAAAGCCCAGTAAGTAACTGAAGCTGCATTTTAACTCACAAAGATGAATTTTCCTGACTTGAGACCTGGCACTCTTATCTATGGCCATCTAGCATGCTTGATGATGTCATCCTTAGACTCAGAAATACTGTGTGTATACCTCCAAATGGATCAGAAAAAGAAAAAGGAAAATAGCCATATGTGCAAAAATATTTGTGGGAGCTTTTTTTGTTGTAGTAAAATCTGAAAACTAAGGGGATACCCATCAATTAGACAATGGCTGAATAATTTATGATATATGATTTTATAAACTGATTTAGAGTAAAATAAATAACACTAATAAAGCAACTCATGTTACAATATTATTAAAGAAAAACTTATGAATGCTCATCAATGCAGGGGAGGGGGGGGAGGCACCAACCATAACTTCAGAGAGCTGGTGATAAAGTACACCACACAACTCTTGAGGAGATATTTTTGGACATGCTATATTGACTACATTTATTTGTTACAAATTTTTTTTTTTTTTTTTAATTTATGAGAGGTTAACTATTAGGGGCAGAAGGAAGCTAGTAGTAGCACTGAGAAAAAAGAAACAAAAGAGTCATTGAGGCATTATTAAAAATGTACTCAAGGAAACAGAAGGACACTCAGAGAGAAACAGACAAGCAAGACAGTTTTAGAAGCAGCATATTGACTTTTTAAAAAAGAAGACGTATATAGAAATTCCTGATTTCATACACAATCTTTTTCTGTTTTCTCTAGCTGTCCACCTTCTGCCTTTTCCGTCCTCTTCTCCATCTCTCCTGTCTTTCCTTTCTCTTTCTCCTTCCTTTCTCCCCTTCTCCCCCAAAGCATTTGTGTAGTTTTGGGCACAGGGAGAAAAAAACACATGGAAGTAAAAATCTTAAGCATAGAAGATATCTAACTACACATCTAATCCAATTCTCTCATTTTTCAGATTAGAATACTGGGGTCATAAGGATTAAATGGCTTAAGTCAAATAGGTAAGGTAAAGGAGATGAGGCAAGATTTGAATCCAGATTCTCTCTCCAGAAACAGTGAAGCTTTGCAACTATTCTATAGTAGGTCTGGAAGAAAGAAGCTCAGGGCAATGTCTGGCATACAAATAAAAAGACACTTAATAGAGGCTTGTTGAATTTGAATTTTAAATTGAAAAAATGGTGATATGGAAGTATTATATAAAAATGACTTTAGGAAAGAAGTACTTAGGGAACCCCTAGAAGAATCAAATGGAAAAGCAGAAATCAGTTTAGACTGGTAAAAAAAAAGAAAGAAATGCTACAATTATAACTAGAGATCTGATAGACTAATAAAAGAAGGGAGAAATTAGAGACAAAATGTAACTTCATTATATAATATGAAAAAGGAGGAGCAAAGAAAATTTTGTAGATACACTAATTTCTATCCATCAAAAAGGAATTGTCAAAGTGTGGCAGCAAGCTGTTTTTTTTTTTAATTCTTTTATGTGTTTTAAATTCATTTTAATAAAAAAGATTAACCAGAAAATACTACTTATGGAAATTTACCAAATCAATCATATGATGAAATAGTTTAAAAGTATATAATTAAAAAGTGGAAGGGCCCAGATCATTTGCATTTGAGCTACAAGATAAAATAGTAGACATTAAGTAAAATAGAACACC
The DNA here is from genome assembly GCF_016432865.1 of Antechinus flavipes. Lineage (NCBI taxonomy): Eukaryota > Metazoa > Chordata > Mammalia > Dasyuromorphia > Dasyuridae > Antechinus > Antechinus flavipes. The sequence continues at coordinate 82,757,306 of NC_067399.1, forward strand.
AAATTAATAAACTGATTAACATTTTCTGTTGACAATAACAAAATACTGCTAATTTGGAACCTGTGATACCTCTACAGGAATAGGATTGTTCTTTGTTATCCATCCTTTTCTTCATAGCTCAAATAATGTACATAAGTTTATAGGAAGAATGTTTACAATTCTAAGTGTTTTTGAGCACAGAGATTTAATTCAAGTCAATTACAAACAATGTATTAGTTGTGCTGGGGCTAGTCCTAGAAAGAAGCACATGGGAGGTCAAGAGGTGTTAGAGAAAGAGTCCTATGCTTGCTGACACAGGACCTGAGTCCAAATCCTGGCTTGGGTCTGTGTGACCTTGAACAAGCCAATTGACTTTTCCAGCTCTTATCTGATCATAAAAATTAGGGGATTAAATCTGGAAGATCCTTTTCAATTCTAAATCTATGAACCTATTATATATAATTATACACTAATCAGAACACAAAACTACTAGTAAGCAATATTTTGTTAATCTAAATGACTATATATTAGTAAAAAGTGCTTTAAAAAAAATTAAATAGCAACCTAATAATTTATATGGGTTTCCCCCCCAAATTTCTTCGAATTAGGTGAACTTTTTCCTGCATCATGTTATTTATTTTCACTTGTAGCTTTCTAAAATTTATAGAATCCAATCCAACAAACACTTTTAAAACCTCCTATGTAATAGACACTGTACTAAGTATTGGTGATACAATTAATAAAAAGAAAGATAGTCCCTGTCCCCAAGAAACTTATAATCTAATGGGGGAGAGGGAAGAAACCAACACACAAAAAGGAACACTTAAGAGGTTACCTAGAATGGGGGCATCTTGTTCTGAGGAGCTGAAACTAAGCAAAACAGCAGATACAAAAGTGGATTGAGCCGAGAATCCAGTTTCTGCCCTCTATAAAAGAAGGTACTGGGGAAGTTTGGTACTCTATTGTTCAGCCCCCTATTCCAAGAAGAAAGGAGGCTGCAGGAGGTGGTGTCAATCAAGGATTGATTTAGCAGAACAGTGATGAGCTATACTTGAAAGGGGAATCTTGTTCTATGAAGTTGAAACTAGGCAAAATAGCAGATGCAAAAATAGAATGAGAATGCCGATTTGATGATTTCTCTTTCATCCTAAGCTATATATGAAGTATTTGCTATCCTCACAAGACATAATAGTAGTTTGTGTTTTTCAAACTTTTTTCCTAAAAAAAGAACTAGGACTATTTGACAATGGAAATGACAAAACTCAAAAGAATTGCCAACTATTAACAATCATACGAAAGACTGCCCCTAGTCATTATTAAGAGAAATGCAAATCAAAATTTGAAGTTTTGTCTCACACATAAGCAAACTGTCAAGATAACCAAAGACAGAATTGTCAATGTTGGATGGGATATTTTGGAAAGACAATCAATCCCCATGTATTTACTAAGCACTTAGTATGTTTGAAGGGGCAACTAGGCGGTTCAGTGGATAGAGTGTCAGACCTGGAATCAGGAAGACTCCTCTTCCAAAGTTCAAATCCAACCTCAAACACTGAGCAAATCACTTAACCTTGTTTGCCTAAGTTTTCCCATCTGTAAAATGAGGTGAGGAAAGAAATAACAAACTTCTCCAATATCCCGGAAAGAAAATCCCACAAGACTGAAAGGACTGAATGCATTTTGGAGGAACTGTTCTGGTCATTAAGGAGGCAAAGATATCCCTTATTTTTAAGGGGTTTATAGTTTTACTGGCAAGATAATAAACTAAGAAATAAATGAAACATGCAAAAAACTATATATTTTCTATTTGGTCCTGCAAGTAATAGGGAGCCACTGGAGTTTACTGTATAATGGTTGGAGAGGAAAGGAAAATGACACAGTATGTGCCTGGTGCTTTAGGAAGATCATTTTGATAAGTCAGTGGAGGATAGACTGGGGCGGAGAGACTTAAGACAAAGAGATCATTCAGCAGGCTTTTACATTAATCCAGATATGAGGTGATAAGAGCCTGAACCAGGATGACTGCAGTGTCAGAGGAAAAAAAGGGCAATATATGAGATGCAGCAAAGGTAAAATTGTATAGAACTGACAGGACTTGGCAACTGATTGGCTATGAGGAAGTAAGAAAGAATGAGGAGTTGAGGATGACTCCTCAAGGCCTAGAAGGATGGTTAGAGACCCTTGACAGAAATATGGGAGTTAAGAAGATATGAAGGTTTTTTGAGGGAAGATAAGGAAAATATAAAAGAATTTCTTTGCTTCAGTGAGGGATATGATGCAATACATGTGACCAATTTGTAGTGGATCCATTCAGCTCAGCACAAAAACATAGTTGTGAAGGCAATGGGATGATGAGAATAAAGCTTAACAGGACAAGACTGGGTACAAGATAAGGGGACAAGATTAAAGGTTTGACCAAAATTGGTAATTAAGAGGTCATAGGCTTCTTTGAAGAAAAAAGCTTCAGTTAATTAAAAGGGTTAGTTGATTAGGCAGTCAACAAGTATTTATTAAGTACCTAGTAGGTGATAAACACTGTACTAAGCACTAGGGATATGAAGAAATTCATCTTCCCTGACCTCGAGGATCTCACATTCTAATAATGGAAAAAACTTGCAAATAACTATATACATATGAAAGATATACAGTGTAAATGGAAGGGAAAAAAAAAAAGTCTCCTGCTGAAGATGGATTCATGTTGAGTATTGAAAGAATACTGAAGGAAACCCCAAAGTAGGTGTGAGCATTTCAAAGATGGAAGACAGTGGCCTCAGATGCATGGACTTGGACCTGAAGTTGATTAAGGAATGGGGAGAGTTTAAGAGAATCACTTTGGCAGTTGAGTAGATTGCCCAGCTTCTTAAACTGAATATGGAGATTGCGAGATTATGATTTATTATTGGTAATGTTGATCTGTATATCTATTTTATATTCCTATATATCCAAGGTCACATAAAAATTTCTCAGACAAAAAAGGGTCACAAGTAGAAAAAATTTAAGAAGCCCTGAAGTAGAGGATGGAATGGAAATAAGGGAATTAGGGAGACCAAATAGCAAATTTTGTAATAATTCAGATGAGAGATGGTAGGTCCTATGTGTGAGTAGAGAGAAGGAAATGTTTATAGGAAATATTTGGAATGAACAATTAAAATCTGTAAAAGCCTGGAAATGTGGGGGTAAATTCAAGTTAAGACTAGGGGGATGATGCTAAGGTTGCAAGTCTAGGTAACCAAAAAGATACGACATGCCAACAATAATAGGCAGTTTGGAGGAGTTGGAATTTTTGAGAGAAAGAAGTCAAGTTCTGATTAGTTTTCTCACATGTAGAAAATGAAGAGGTCAGACTAGATGATTGCAAAAGTTCCTTCAAGTTCTAAAATTCTATGATTAAAATTTTTGAATTGGATGAGAAAAATTAAAGACATTGCTGAAGGTTAAATTATCCAGTTATCTTTTGGTTCCAATTAGGCTCATGTAAGAAATAAAGGAATTAAATTTGAAGAGTTCAGTTGCAAATGAAAAAGAACTTCTTGAATATAGTGAAAATTCGAGTTATGAACATTTCAGTTCTAATCCTAAATGGCTGAGATATATTCCAAGTATCTTTCAACTGAAGTAACCAACAAATAATAAAAGTGAAATTTGTTGGAAAGATGGAAACATAAAAGTAGAAAATCGCTTTGAAATTAAATAATATCATTAAAAATTCAACCAATCCTAAAGGCTACATTTTGTTTTGTGTCATTTTGCTTTTCAAAAACAAATTTGTAATGTTGAAAATAGGATGTTCACAAATCTAGAAAGGTAGCTCTAGTAGTCATTAGCATAGAAATGATTATTAAACCCATTAAATCTAATGAGATCATTAGGAAAACTGGAAGCTATAAAGTCCAGGACAGAATAAGGAGGAACATCCAGTTGTAGGACATAATATAGATGATACTTGACCCTAGAAAACAGAACACTCCATTAGATTATGTGGAAAACCAGGAGAGAACCCAATAAAGATGCTTTTTTGTTGTTGTTTTTTAGTACTAGAAAAGGTTAGAAAAAATATTTTGTAGTGCTAGAGATTTAATAGGAGTTAAGACATTATGCCATTAGCACAAAGCTACTATATAGGTAGCCAATTTATTTAAAAATAAAATATAGAAATAGAAAAGTAAAAGCTTAATTCAACCAGCATTTAAAAAAAAATCTTTTTTTTTCTGTGAACAAGCATCAGTTTTAATCTCCTTCCTCCCATGAAAAAATAAAAACAAAATCCTCCTAAAAATTATACATAATCAAACAAAACAAATAACTATATTGATCATGTCCAAAGAATATATGCTTCATTTTGACTCTGAGTCTATCACCTCCCTACCAGAAGGTGGGTAGTATACTTCCCTGGTCTTCTAGAATCAGAACCTATCTAATTTAAAAATTAAATAGATCCATTCTTTTATTTTATAATATTGTACATCTTTATGAAGAGCCAATTTAATTCCCCAATGGCATTACAACACCACACACACAGATATTACACATACACATGAAAAATTATCATACCTCAACATCTAAAACGCTTCGGGGTTGAGCTTGGCACAGCATACTTAACAACTGTAAAATTAACTCTTCAACATATTGGAGAGCATCCTCATTTGAAGCAAGTGTAGGATGGACTTGCATCTGGACCTACAACCACAAAGAAATAGAATCAAATTTAATGTCATAGAAAAATAAATTTCAATTAAAAATATATAATTGCTGATATCTTTATAATATTATATATATTAATTATATATAATTAGTTTTTATTAATAGGTTATAAAAGTTGAAAATAATTTAAAGCAAATAGATGCTTTCTCAAGTACATGCTTGTTGACTTGAATTTATTTTGTGTTCATGATATACATAGACCTGTATGTATGTGTTTACTTGTCTGTTAGAATAGAAAGCTCTGGAATTAGGAATTATTTCTATGTTCATCTTTATATCCCTAGTACCCAGAACAATTCCTTAAAATTACTAATGCTTTATAAATATTTATTGATTGTCCAAATCAACCTTTTCAACACTATTTCATCTTTTGTGATCTTGCTAATGTACTAAGTGTGAGGTGAAACTGTAGTTTTAGTTTGCTTTGCATTTCTTTTTATTAACAATGATTTAATATGGTGGTCAATAGTTTGTTATTCTTCTTTTGTTTAGCTATTAAAGCTCTTTATAACTTTGCTCTTTCCTACCTTTCTAATATTCTCACACTTTTGTTCTTTCCAATGACACTGACTCCCTTATAACAAACTCCAGGCATTTTCATTACTTGTCTCCCACATCTAGAATGAACTCTTTCTCACATTTCTGCCTTCTAGCTAAAAATCTCATTTTCAAGTCTTTCTCTAGAGCATTCCCTCTGCTGATCATCTCTGGTTTATTTTATTTGTTTAGAATTCTTTGCATGTTGTCTGCCCATTAGATTATAAGTTCTCCGAAAGCAGGAACTATCGTGTCTTTCTTTATATCTCCAGTACTTAGCACACTGCCTGACAGTAACATATTTATGGACTTAATGTCTGAGTGGAATCACATCACAGCTTGGCTATATTTTAGCTCTAAGGTCCCAGATAATTCCCCATGAGTTTTTTTTATGGTAATGAAATTACAGGTACTAATAATTCTTTTCCTTCTCTACCCATTTATATCTAAAGGGTTTCAGGTCATTTCAGAACTCCATGAGTACTAGTGACCACAAATCTTCCTGCCTCAGTTTTCTCATCTCTAAAACATGGATAAGAAAAACCTTTACCTCCTAAGGCTGTTATGAGAATAAAAAGAAATAATATTTGTAAGATACTTTACCAGCCTTAAAAGGCTTTGTAACTGTTAGCTATTAATACATTATTGTTGTTGCTATTGCTGTTAGACACTGGTAGTGGAGTGAAACTTTCCATAAATTTGATATTCAAATTTGGTTCCTAATAGAGCAATAATTCATACAATTTCTGAAATGACTCAATTAAATTATGTATGATTTGCAAAGTTTTTTCCTCACAAATTAAATTGAAATATGTATTATATTACTTCCATTTTCCAAATAGAGGAACTGAAACTCTAGTTAATGATTTGTTGATAATAAAATAGCTAACTAGTGTATGAGGAAGAGAATAAGCATTTTCATACTGACTACTATGTTCTAGGCACTTTACAAGTACTATCTCACTTGAGTCTCAAAACAACTCTTTAAGGTAGATACTTTTATTCCCATTTTAGAATTGAAATAAATGAAGCAGAGATTAAGTGCCTTGCCCAACTTTACATATCTAATCAATGTCAGAAGGCTAGCTTTGAACCAAATTTTTCTGGAAAATATTTACTCATTGTACTACCTTGCTCTAGAGGCATTTGAATAGAGAAATATAATGAGTACCAAAATAAGTTTGGTATTTTGGTATGAAATAAAATCATGTTATCTTTTCCATATTTCCTCAAAATTTCTTTTGTACTCACATGCCAATTGGCCCAGCAGTTCCAAATCCCCCCTCCTAAGGTAACTGGTCCTTTCAAGCACCAAATCTCTAGAAAACATCCAGAGCAAGTTCTCTATTTCCCTTTACTCACAGAAATACTTATCAGTAGTAGAATGAACCCTCTTCCCATCACCAAAACAAGGCTTCCTTCTTTCTCTTTCCTTCCTTTTTAATTCTTTCCCCATTCTCTTCACCCACACTTTTAAACAGAGTAGATCATATAGCTCTCATGGTTAAAGGTAGTTAATATATATTTAACTCAAGAGATAAAGGTACTTATAAAAGATAAATAACTGTGATTACATGGAATTAAAAATGCTTTTGCAAGGAGAAAAATAATATACCTGAGATAAAAAGGAATGAATAGGAAAAAACATTTATACCATATTTCTCTAATAAGAGTATGGTATCTAAGGTACATAAATAAAACACAAACACACACATACATATGCGCGCACGCGCCATTTTCCAATAGATAAATGGTCAAAGGATATATACCAACAACTCTTTAAAAAATTGTGTATTCTCATCCACATGAAATAATGTTCCAAATTACTAATAAGAAAAATGCAAAAGAAAATTACTCTAAAGTTTTATCTCATACTCTGCAAATCGGCAAAGACCAAAAAAATAGCAATAGTCAATTCTGGAGAGGTTATAGAATGAGGAATACTAATACATTTGATAGAACTATAAGAAATGGTGCAATTATTTTAAAAAGCAATTTGTATTATGCAAATAAAATGACCAAAATGTCCATCATTACCTTTTCAACCAGACTCCATAACTGGGCTTATACCCAAAAGAAGGCACAGATAAGAATAAGACTGCTACATAAATAAAAAATATTTATAGTAGCACTTTTTGTGATAGCAAAGAATTTGAAACAATACAATGACCAGTGATTGGCAAGTGGCTAAACAAGTGGTACACAAATATAATGGAATATACTGCAAATGATGTATGCGATAAATACAGAAATAGAAAATCTATATGAATTGATTCAGAGTAAAATGAGTTGAACTAAAAATAACTGCAACAGCTAACATATATAAAGCATTTATTATGTGGCCCTGTGTTATGTGCTTTACAGTTATTATCTTATTTGATCCTCATAACAACATTGGAGAGAAGGTATTCTAATTATCCCCATTTTTCAGATGAGGAAACTGTATAGCAACAGAGGTTGTGACTTGTAGGAAATCTCTAAGGCCAGATCAGATTTTTCTGACCCCAGATCCAGTGCCCTCATGCCTGTAAAAGCACACAGTCCCAACAGTATACATATTACTACAATAATTTAAAATTATGCATCAGAAAAAAATTAAAAAATAATGCAACAAAATCAAAGATCAAGCAAAACTCAAATGAAGAGATATGAGAGGAAATATAAATTATACCTTTGTGGAGGCAGGAGGTGAACTGGGGATATACACTGAACGTGCTTTCTGACTTTTTCAATGTACTGATCAGTATACATTCCCCCTTTTCAAAAAATGCTATTTTTTATAAGAGATGATTCTCTGGGAATGGAGGGAAAGGGATATTTGGTATAACTCTAAACCGAAGATATGAATTAAAAACTTATTCTTGAAAAACAGATATAAAATCATATTATCAAAACTCTAGAGTTTTAAGGGAACTAAGGGACCAGCTAGTCCTACTCCTTCATTTCACAGATGGGGAAATGCAGATAAAGTGAATTGCTCCAAATTAACAAGAAGATAAATTATCATGGGTGGCATCTGAACTTATGTCCTCTGTATGTAAAGGCAGTGTTCTTTCCAAATAAAATGAAATAAAAATCTTTGATAAAGAATGTAACCTGATGACAATTCTTTTACAAAAACAATCATACTTTAGATGACTTGGTTCAGTAGATAAATTTTTGAATTTTCAACTTTCTGTTAACCTATTGCTTCTACCACAAGAACCTATACAATAGAGCAGGGGTTCTTAATCTGTAGTCTATTAACTTAATTTTTTTTTTGATAATTGGTAGTGATTTTTGTTTTAAACTTATCTGTTTAATTTATTAATTTAAAAACATTACTCTGAGAAGGGCGCTAAAGGCTTCACCAGATTGTTAAAGGAGTCCATGTCACAAAAATGTTACATTTATGCTATAGAAATATTTCTAATAGGGGTTGTGAAGTATAGTGCAGGGTAATTTGGCTAGACTTTTGTGCATTATTTGAAAAATCAAAAGAATTACTGAATGTGAATGTGTCAACTCCTAGCTGTTGGAGACATATGAATCCTTTAAGTGTACTTAGGAATCCCTTGTGTAAACAGGATAAGAAATCACTATGTTGAATTCTAATGAAACTTTAATAGTCTTTTCTATCTAATGGCTCTCTCAAGAATGATTTGGAAGGCTTCTAGATTCTACTTTGCTTGGGTGGGATCCAGATTAGTAGATGATTAAGTCACAAATATAAAAGGAGGATCAGTAATTGAACTGTGAGGATTAAGACCTATATACTTTAATAATAATAATAATAATAATATTTAAATGTTCCATTTTGCTCTCAGGATGATTCTTTAGTGTACAGTTCAATGTCCTAGAAACTTATTTCTCTGTCATTGAAAAATAAGCAGAAACAAATTAGTTCTTTTTAAATAAACAAAACAAACATTTTAGAGACAATTTCTTTGCCAAAGCTTTTCTAAACTATCAAAAATAGTAAAAATTTTCTCTTTCTCCCCTATTTTGGTATTTTGGGAATGTCTGTTGACTTGCCATTTGGTCTGGGGGAAAAAGTAACTATTTTTATTGTATTTCCTGAATTAAGAAGTGTTTCCTCCATTAGAAGGTAACTTTAAAGACAGAAACTACTTCACTTTCCTATTTCAACACAGAATAATACCTCGCACAAAGTAATCATTAAAATGTGAGTTCTTCTGGGAGATGACTATGAACCATTACATAGAATTCCCAAACCCTCTATTTTTGTCCACCTGCATTTTTAGTTTCCTTCACAGGCTAATAGCACACTATTTAAAACTCTTTTTGTACAGCAAAATAACTTTGGGGACATGTATGCTTATATTATATTCAATTTATACTTTAACATACTTAATATGTATTGGTTAACCTGCCATGGGGGGAGGGGATGGGGAGAAGGAGGGGAAAAGTTGGAACAGAATTTGCCAATTGTCAATGCTGTAAAATTACCCATGCATATAACATGTAAATAAAAAACTATAATTAAAAAAAAGTGAGTCCTTTGAAGACAGGACTTGTCTTTTGAATTTCTTTGCATTCTCAATCCTGAACTAGCAAAGTGTCTGTCATTTATGTTATTTAAAACTTAATATTAAAATGTAAAAAATAGGTTCATAAAAATAACACAAATGCCACTATAAAAAATTTGAAATTAATCCCCTTTCTTCAATTCTATTGAACTTTTTAAAATGACAAATAGTATACATTCTCTGGGCTGCAATGCTACAACTTACTCCCTAGGACTTTTTCTATCATGTCACAGAAATTTCTAAATCCTGGAATCTCAATTCCGTCCTGGAATACTCTCACTGGAAATACCTCTGCCCAACAGACTCACTCTCTGATTGGCTGGTTCCCTCTAGAATCATTAATTTAAGGGGGAGGACCAAGGAATTCAGATCTTTAATGCTGGATCTCCAGCCTGTACTATTAACCCATCTCCACAAAACTGCTTTGACCATGCCCAGAGCCAGGATACATCCAATGAATTCAGTGAGTTTACCTAACCTTTTCACTCCTTCCCGCATTAGAACTTAAAATCCTTGAGGAGAAAAACTGGATTTCTTTCTGCTTGTATTTGTATTCCTAACCGTCAGAATAAATTAGTCACAAGTAATAAAGGCTTGTTGATATTATAAGAATTATTCTCAAAAACTGAGAAAGCATCCCACTAGATTTCTTTTGTGAGACAAATATAGTTCTGATACTTAACCAGGTATAGATAAAGCACAGGAGAACCATAGACTAATACCATCAATATCATTAATGAATATCAATTCAAAAAATTTATATAAAATCCTGTCAAATAAACTATAGTAATTCACTGAAAAACAAAAAACTACTAGACTCCCTATTTAATAAAAATGACAGCAGAAACTGAAAGGCTTGGACCCGTAAATTACATTATATTACACAACTACATTTTAAATGTACCACATTATTAAAATATAACAATATTAATATAATCTAAATAATTGTTGTTGTTTGTCCTTTATTCTTGAAGGGAACCATAATTTCAGGAAAATGATACTATCACATACAAGTGAATTGGATTTAAGTGAGGGAGGACTGTGCCAAGTCACCTGCCTCACTTTCTCCTCCAAAGCCATTGGGTCCAATAATAACATATAGATCAGTTATGACTAGAGATGACACTGGAAGAATAAAAATGATAGAAGAGAAACAGATGGCATGTCTCTCAGAACTATGAGTACTAAGATATAGTCTTAACCAAACAAGGGAGAGAAAGAATTATAAAAGATGAAATTGATAACTTTGATTACATGAAACTAAAAAGCCATGGCAAAGACAAAAATTAATACAAATAGGATAAGAAGGGCAAATGAGAAAGAAAAGCTTTATATCCATTTTCTCAGGTAAGGGTTTGATATCAAAGGTATATAAACAATTAACAAAAGAAGAGCAAAAAACCATTCCCAATAGACAAGTGATCAAAGGAGATGAACAAAGAGTTCTCAAAAGAAGAATTCCAAACATGAAAGAACGTTCCAAATAGCTAACAACAGTAAATGCAAATTAAAACAACCCTAGGATTTAACTTCACACCTCTGCAAATTGGTAAAGACTACCAAAAAATATCAATCAAGTGTGCTGGTGCTTTATTGATAGAGCTATGAATCAGTTCAACTATTTTGGAAAGCAATTTGATAATGCAAATTAAGTGGCTAAAATACTCATACCCTTTAATCTTGAGGTTAGGGACTATCTTTTATTTCTTTCTGGATCTCCATTGTTTGGTTCAATACCTGGCAAATAGTAGGGACAATCGATATTTACTGGCTGATTGCTTGATCCAGAGAAATCACTAGGAAGTTTACCCTCCAAGGAAGCTTCAATATGCATGAAAATATTTTTAACAACACTTTTTTTGTGATAGCAAAGAATTGGAAAAAAAAGTAGATGACCATTGACTAGGAAATGGCTAAACAAATTGTAATACATAAAATATAATGTAATGTTATATGGCAAATATGGTGAATACAAAGCAGCATGGGAGAAAGTTCTCAGAGAACCAATGCAAAGTGAAGTAAACAGAGCCAGGAAACAATATACACAAAAACAACATTAATGTAAATGGAAAGAAAAATCACAACTACATACTTGTACACATAAACAGAAATCAAAAGCAAATGCTGCCAAATTACAAAGAACAAGCATGGCTTGAAAGAAGAGATGTGAAAATATACTTCAAAGCCACCCCTTTCCAGAGCGGGGAGAGGTATACAAGTGTTATATATTGTATATATTTTCAAACTTTTTTTTGCTATATTGATCAGCTTTATTGATTTTTCTCTTTTATTTTTGTTAATCAATAAAATTTACTAAGCACCTGCTATATTCTAGGCACCATGCTGAGGGATGCAAAACATAGAACTTGTCTAAAGAAGCTTACAATCTAATAGGAAAGACAAATGCTCCACTTCTGTGGAAACTGCTTAGCTGTTAAAACCTCTACCCAATCCCCAAGATTTAAGAGTTTGGTTTTATCATAACTGGAACTGTCATAATATATATAATATATAATAAATTATATTAACCAAACTTTTCTGAACTGTTAGTGTGAAACTTAGCTAGTTTAGTACTTAGAATGGTTCAAGATAGCTATTAGCAGTTCAGTTCAATTATACTTTGAATAGATTTTTGTGGGAATCCAATCATCATTTATGGCACTGTGACTACAAGAAAACACATTCCAAAAAAACTGATTCACCAACTTTTTGGGGAATAAAATTCATCAAATAACTCATAAACTACATTTGCTCTGACCATAATCTTAACTATCTTTAACTGTATTGTGTAGTTTCCTGTATTGTAATGTTAGAAATGAATTTAAGATAGTACTTTACTAAGCATTATGTAGTGTAAGAGGTGAGGGATTTGTGCTAGATTAAAAACAAGGCTGAACTCACAATAAAGCGGATATAACAATATCAGATTTCTACATAACACCTTAAAAATTACTCAGTAGAAACATACTCTGAAAGTCTATATAACTAAAGATATAAATTGTTGACTGAATACAATAGGAATCAAGGCACACTATAATTATTCAGTAATCGAGAAAATTACTCAATAGCTTAAGGGGAAAGAGGAAGAAAGACTTATCATATCATAAAATCACACAATCTCAGAATTGGAAAGGACCTCAGGGCAAAGGACTTCAGTTTATTTAGTACAGCCTATACTGGGATAATAATTCCCTCTTATATCATCCACAAGGAATTCTCAGACTTTTCGTGGAAAGAAATAACTTTAACTTCTTTGCATTATTGAGACCAATAGAGGGCAGTGATGGGGAGATTCCTGGAGTTAAAAGGAGTTACGGTAGGGAAATAGTGGACTAAGGGTTATGGTGGACATGCTTACTGATGAGGCAAAGTTGGTTTGCATCCTTTTAATATACAGAAATGAAGACTAGGCAAGTACCTTGTAAAAGACATTTAATAAATGTTATATTTGAACTAAAACAAAACCAATACTAAAAGCCTTAAATCTAATGCCAAAAAAGGCAGAAGGTTAGGTTTTGAATTACCTATGTTATTAAAAGCTTATACAAATGTCAAACACAGAACTGATAAAGTAGATAATGAATTCAACTCCAGAGATCTTAAAGTTAAGGATTTTATACTGTATGTAGTTTAAGTAATTTTTAAAAATATTTTATTTTATAATAACTTTATATTAACAGAATCCATGCCAGGGTAATTTTTTTTACAACATTATCCCTTACACTCGCTTCTGTTCCGATTTTTTACCCTCCCTCCCTCCACCCCCTCCCCTAGATGGCAAGCAGTCCTATATATGTTAGATATGTTGCAGTATATCCTAGATACAATATATGTTTGCAGAACTGAAGAGTTCTCTTGTTGCACAGGGAGAATTGGATTCAGAAGGTAAAAATAACCCGGGAAGAAAAACAAAAATGCATTCGTTTCCCAGTGTTCTTTCTTTGGGTGTAGCTGCTTCTGTCCATCATTTATCAATTGAAACTGAGTTAGGTCTCTTTGTCAAAGAAATCCACTTCCATCAGAATACATCCTCATACAATATCGTTGTCGAAATATATAATGATCACCTGGTTCTGCTCATTTCACTTAGCATCAGTTCATGTAAGTCTCTCCAAGCCTCTTTGTATTCATCCTGCTGGTCATTTCTTACAGAACAATAATATTCCATAACATTCATATACCACAATTTACCCAGCCATTCTCCAATTGATGGGCATCCATTAAATTTCCAGTTTCTAGCCATTTGTAGTTTAAGTAATAAGACAGCTAGGTGTTACAATAGGCAGAGAGAGAGTTCCAGGCTTGGTGTCAGAAAAAACTCCTCTTCCTGAGTTCAAATCTGGCCTCAGACACTTAACTGTTTGACTCTGAGCAAGTCACTTAACCCTGCTTGTCTCAATTCCTCATCTGCAAAATGAGCTGGAGAAGAAAATGGCCAACTACTCCAGTGTCTTTGCTAAGAAAATCCCAAATGGTGTCACAAAGAGTTGTACATAACTGAAATGACTGAACACCAACAATAATGTTTAAGTAATGTTTCCATAGATTCATTTATAAATATGCCAATGACTCCCAGATCTGTATAACCAGCCAGACTTTCTCCTGAATCTAATTCCACATTGCCAACTGTCTATTAACTACACCTCTAATTGCATAAACTTCAGATATCTCAAATCCAGTATATCTGAAAGCAAAGCAAATTTCTTCACCTACCTTCAGTTTTCCCCTCTTCTAAATTTCCCTATTTCAATCAAAGGCATCAGTCATTGTTTTAGTTATCCAGGTTTCACAAACTCAGTCATCTTCACCTGTTTTCTCTATTTTTCTGCATATTCTAATGGTTGCCAAACCTGAGTTGATTTCCACAATACTTCTTGAATATGTTCCCTTTTCTTCACTTATACAAATAACTTTTTCATCACCAGTTGCATGAACAATATTGTATTAGTCTTCTAATTCTTTTTTCTGTCTCTTGCCTTTATCCTCTCTAACCCATCTTCTCACATAGCTAACAAAATGATAATTCTAAAGCACAACTCTAACCATACTATACTACTGCTCAAAAAAATAAAAAATAAAACTATCAGGAGTTTTTTTATTACCTTTAGGAATAATAAAAATTTTTGTCTAGCATCTAATGTCCTTCAAATCTGGAAACAGCCTAGATTTAGTTCCAGGCTCATTAAACATTACTTTTCTCCTGCACTTTATAGTCTAGCCAAAATGTATTCTTGCTATGCTCAGACACAACATTTTATTTCTCACCTTTTGTGCTTTTTTGTTGGCTATATTCCCATATCTCCTTGACGTTCTGCAGCCTCTGACGCTGTCACTTCCCCTTGATACTTCTCTCTAAGTTTCTGGGATATCCCTCTCACTCTTCTGATTCTCTTTCTACCATCTGAACATCCCTCAGTTTCTTTTGTTGGATCCTCATTCAGCACATGTTCTCTTACTATAGATAAAGCTCAGGGTTCTGTCCTAGGCCATCTTTTCTTCTTCCTCTCTAATATTTCACATAAGCTTCCGTGGATTTAATTATCATGTCTATGCTGTCCCAACTTCTCTGCTGACTTGTCCAATCTTGCATCTCCAGCTGGCTTTCAAATATCTTGATCTGAATGTCTAGTTGACATTTTAAACTAACATGTCCAAAACAGAATTTGTTATCTCTCCTCTTATACTATCTTCCCTTACTGCCATAAAGGGCAACACCTTTCTTTTAGTCCCTCAGGCTTACAATCCAGGAATTATACTTGATTCCTTATTATTTCTCTATCTCCCCTCCACCTCTCCAATCCATTATCATATCCAATCTGTTGCTAGAGTCTGTGAGTTTCATCTTTGCAACATCTCTTAAATATGCTTCCTTCTCTCCTTTGATACCGCCATCAGTCCAGTGTAGGCTCTCATAGCATTCATTCCACTCCTCCAATCCCATTCCACTGCTTAATAATCTCCAATGGTTCCCTACTGCTTCCAGGGACAAATACAAAATTAAAATCTTCTGCTTGGCATTCAAAGCCCTTCATAACCTAGATCCTTTCTATCTTACCAGGCTTCTTACATCTTACTCCCTGAGAAGTACTCTTCAATTCAGAAACAACGACTTCCTGGCTTTGCCACAAACCAATCCATTTCAACGTCATTGAAACATTTTCTCTAACTATTCCATATACCAGAATGATCTCTCTCCTCATAGCTTTCTTGATTTCCTTTAAGGTCCAACTAAAATTTCAACTTTTATAGAAAGATCTACCAACCCATTTTAATTCTAGTGTCTTCCATCTATTACTTCCTATTTATTCTGTAAATAGCTTTTTTGTATACATTTGTTTGCATGCTATTTCCATTAGTTTTCAAACTAGTTGAGACCTGGAAACATCTTTTACCTCTTTTCATAACCAAGTACTTAATATAATGCCTTACACATAGTAGGTGCCTAATAAATGTTTCTTGATTGATTTCCCACCTCAAGTCTACTTCTTAAATCTCTAGTTTCCTTCAAAGCTCAGCACCAATAGCCCATTTCATAAGCCCTTCTCCTAACCACATCCCCCAATAGCTGTCTCCCTCCTCTAATTACCTGCATTTATTTTATAAGTATTTTTAATATTCTTTTGGGACTAAGACTTATCTCCTTTGATAAAAGTGTTTTAAAGGTTAAGGACTCTTACATTTTTGTCTTTGCATTTCAGGTATCTGGTACAATGCCTGACTTCTTGTAGGCGTTAATAAATTCTTTTGACTGATTAATTGCATGACACTGTGTAACACCAATTCAAACATTTATTATGATGGGTGATGGTCATAGAAAAAAAAGTCAATAAAATAAGTCTCTGCCTTCAAGGAGTTTATACTATAAGGAGATAGAGTTATGTTTCATCCCCTGTTCTCGAGTCAAGACAAATCATTATAATTCATGTGATTTCAGATGCTTTTTGGTGTTGTTTTATTTATATTATTTTAGTCATTTCCATGTTGCTCTCCTGGATCATTATTCTTCAGTCTGTATTAGGTCATTAAAGTCTTTGTATATTTCTCTGTACTTTTTTATATTATTTTTCCCCTTGAGGCAATTGGGGTTAAGTGACTTGCCCAGGGTAACACATCTAGGAAGTGTTAAGTGTTTAAGGCAAGATTTGAATTCAGGTCCTCCTGACTTCAGGGCTGGTGTTCTATCTACTGTGCCACCTAGCTGCCCCCATAGTTTTTTATATTCAAAGGCTCTTGTGACATAATAATATTCAACTACATTCATATAGCAATTTATTCAACCTCAATGGACACTAACTTTGTTTCTAGTTTTTTGCTTTCAAAAAAAAAAATAGTGCTAATAATATTTTAGCACATAGTGTACATGAGATTTTTTTTTTCTATTTTTGAGATTCTTGGGGATAGTAGTCTGAAGACATAAACAGTTTAGTAACTTTTCTCAAATGATCCTAAATTATTTTCCAGATTGGTTAGACAAAATTAAAGTTTTAAAAACAGTGTATATACTGCCTGCCTTCTAATATTGACTATTCTTGGAAGAGAAGCATTTCAAGGGGAAGAGATGTATAAAGAATGCATTCTGATTCTGAGGCAGACTAAAAATGCAATGATGCAGAAGACTTGGGAGAAGAGCAGGGAACAACTAGTTCCAATTGAACTGGACTGAAGAACACTCAAAGGGAGACAAAGAGAAAGAGTTCTTTTGGCTAGCCACAAAAAGGTACTTAACTTAAAATGAATTACAGTGTTATAGATCCTAACCACCACCAGTATAAAAATATATCCCAAAACCTTAGGAATCTCAAAAGTAACACTGAAAAAAATGGGGAAAGGGATATGGGAGGGGAAGGTCACAATTTATCAGCCCTAGACATAAAATTGTGCCATAAAGCAGTAATCTTTAAAATGGATTGATTAGAAATAGATTAATCAATAACATAGATTATATATATATGCATATATATATGAAGGCAAATGCACATTTCAAGATAGTATCCAATAAGCAGAAAGAACCAAAGGACTGGGGAAAGGTGTCACACGATTAGACAAAAAATGCTGGGAAAGCTGTTAGGCAGAAATTAGATATAGACTAACACTTTACAATATATCAAGACAAACCCAAATTGACACAAGATTTAGACACAAAAGATGACATGATGAACAAATCAAAGGTGGCAAGAAATTGCCTTTCAGATCTATAATGGCTAACTTCTTTAGGAATTTAGCCTATCTTATGACCTTGTTGTTTCATTAGGAACTGCCCACTTTATGGCAGCAAGTTCTTTAAGAATTTTGCCTGCCTCTTCCCCTCATAGCTGGTTTATTAGGAACTTGCCCTGCCTTATGGTGTCCTTCCCCTTATTATGGTATCCACCCCCTTGTTAATCACTAAAATTTCCTTTTGGAAGTTAGCTTGCTGCCAGCAGCATAACAAAACAGAATAAAGAGTTCATGACTATACAAGTGATAGAGAAGATTACAGAAAATAAAATAGATAATTGATTACATAAAATTTAAAAATTTTTCTACAAATAAAAATCTAATGCAGTTAAAATTAGAATGGACATAGGTAAATAGGAAAAAATCCTTGAAGCTAATTTCTTGGATAAAGGTTTTATAGCTTAGATATATATGAAAATGATTTAAAAATTTAAGACTAAGAGTCATTCTCTGATAAATGATTAAAGGATAAGAACAGGCAGTTTTCAAAAACAGAAATCCTATAGAAAAATGCTTTAAGTCACTAATAGGGAATTAGAAATTAAACCAACTGTGGTGTTCTATTTCATGTACATTATATTGGCTAAGATTTTTTTTTTTAAAAAAGGAGGGGTTGTGAGAAAACTAGTACATTTATGGACTCTGGGTGGAGCTGTGAATTGATTCTGCCATTCTGGAAAACCACATGAAACATACATAAAAATGTCACTAAAGTTCACATATCATTTGACACAGCTTCTAGGCCTATAGGCCTATAGGCCCCCCCAAAAAAATCAAAGAAAGAGGAAAATGACATTTATGTACAAAACTATTTATACCTGTTCTTTTCATAGTAGACAAGAACTGGAAACTAGGGGGAGCTCACCTACGGGGAAATGACTAAACAAACTGGTATATAAATGAAACAGAATATTACTCTGCCATAATAAATGATCAAATGAACAGTCATTACAAAGACATTATAGAGAAAAATAATTTAAAACTTTAGAATTCTGATTAATGCAATGGTAAACTATGAAACAGGAGACTGAAAAATGTTTCCTAACCTCCTGCCAGAGAGGTGATGGGCATAAAATACATAATGGTCAATATGGGAATTTCCTTTTCTGAACCATACATATTTGATATGAGGGTTTTATTTGCATGTGTATGGAGGGGTGTCTAATTGATCAATTGCAGGAAGATAATTGTAAAAGCGAGAATAAATGCTTGTAAAAATAAATATTAAAAGGAAAAACCTATCCTGAATTATAATTTCTAATGTCAATAGCACATATCCCCTCCTGTCTTACCAATATACTAAATACAAAAATATCCTTTGTTTGTAAAGATGTTGAATACTCGAAATGGTACAGAGCTATTCTAGCCTGAGACAGGGGATATATATATATATATATATATATATATATATATATATGTCTGGGGACTGGCAGGGAAATGGATGGATAACTTTGGGGTGACAACTTCTCTCAACACCATAAACTCTTAGCATGCTTGGATTTTGCCAGTCTTTTTGTTTATTCCCTTTTTTTTCTTAAGTTCCACCATTTTTTCACTTCAACTACCTATCATTTCTAATCTAGGATTCTTTCTGTCCTGGCCTATTAAAGAACAGAATATTATTCTTCCACATATATCTCTGAAGACTTTTTATTGCTTTTGTTATTGTTACTCTCTTGTTTTTCTGACAGAGAAAGGCAGGAAACATTTCTAGATTATGTGAGCAATGAGATGGTCAACTAGATATTTTCTCTGATCCTCAAACCTTTCCAAACCCAGAAAGTAAGCACCAAAAATTAAACAATTTTAGCCACTTCCATGATATGACACCCAGAATCTAAAAGAAATTTTTAAAGAAAAAAGGCCCAAACCCAAGAACTTGGAATTTACTGACCTATGGAGACCCAGGCTCCTAGCTGATAAAGTTTGCTGAGTCCTCAACAGTCAGCTTGGCCATATCTCTGCAGGAGAAAAAGCTGACTGAAGGCTGAAGCAGAACTACTGCTGAATAAGCTTCCAACAAAAAGACCTCAAATTCTTAATAGCTGGTTAGGTCACAGGGAGAAGCATTAACAGGAGAGGACCTGGATTACAGTAAATTTGGGAAGCCAAGCAGGAAAGAGCAGACAATATTATTTGTCCTTAAGTGGGTCTTCTATTGTCTTTAAGTAGGCCTTTGTTGCAAGGGGCTTTTGTCGAATTCCTTACTTTGCCAAAATTATCATGACCCCACAGTTACTTTATCTAATCAGGAGACCAAATTATGATGTCAATCTCCGAAGATATTTTTTTCCTATGAAAGAATCTATTAGTACCTAACTTCTTCATTATCTACTTTTAAAGTTAGCCTATTTCTTAAGTGTCACAATGGCTAACTTCTTTAGGAATTTAGCCCACCTTATAGGCTTATGGGTTCATTAGGAATGGCCCACTTGATGACAGTAAGTTCTTCAGATATCTTGCCTGCCTGATGATGCCTTTCCCCTTGTTGTACCTAATTTATTAGGAAACTGCCTTGTCTTACAGTGTCCTCTCCCTTATTATGGCATCCATCCCCTTGTTAATCACTAAAACTCTCTTTTGGAAATTAGCTTGTTGCCAGCAGCATAATAAAATCTTTGTCTCTCAATTTGGAGATGGTACAAGCCTATAAATTCTTTTGAGACATCTTGCAACACCAACACTAAATCCCAATATATATATTTTTGGGTCCAATCCTCATACCTCAATAGTCCCAAGGAAAACTGGCTCTTAACTGCTAGGTTTTGAGTGAGAACCAAGGAACAAAGGGAATGGGACAGGTCACCAGAACAGGGCAGTGTATTTATGGAAGATTATGTAGAACTTTTACAAAGCCTGAGGGAAGAGCACAATATTCATCTAGGACAAGTTCTAGTGACCCCAAAGTCAGGTGGGGCAGAGACTGAAACTTGGTGTGAGAAGTTGGGATGCTTTAAGATCTAGTCCCCAAGGAAATGACAATCAGAGGGGAAAAGTCAGGAAGTGAGTAAAAAAGAAATAAGGAGAGAAGACTGAAAGTACCAAAGATTTCAGGAAGAAGAAATCTCAAAAACCTTGAACATAAACAAATACACCTATAGGAAAACCAGTAACAACAGAAGGAAATATGGTCAACAAATATAGAAAACAAGTTGAGGTATCTGAATAAAAACTGCAAAATGAAGGGAAAATGATCCAACCCTGGACGAAAGAGTACTGTAGAATTTGAAGGGAAAACAAAACCAAAACACACTGTTCCTAAATAGTTTTAAATGAGAATTGAGAGCAGAATTTATGTCCTGCACGACAAAAATAATGAATAGAATGGGAAAAATGGAATCTTCAATCAGATTTTTTCCACTAAAAAAAGAGAGAATAGATTGGGAGTATAAATATATGGAAGTAAAGGACACCCTAGAAGAAGAGAAATTTAAAAAACAACATTAAAAGAAAATATGTTCCTTATAGTAAAGCATATTGATTTTGAAGAAAGAATGTACAAAGACAACTTAAAGATCATAGGTTTCCCAAAAGAACATAATAGGACAAAAATAATCCTTAACACCATAAAGAAGGTAGTAACAGAAGAGAACTGTCCAGAATTTCTGAACATAGAAAATGAAATTTCAATTGAAAGACTTCACAGATGGCCTTCAGAAAAAAGCCCAAGGCTACAAATTCCAAGACCCATAATAGCTAAATTTTATAATTCAGTACAGAAAACAGCAATTTCTTTAAGTCATCATGAGAAAGACTTTTAAATGCATAGAAAAAAATACTCAAATAAAGCAAAACTGTTCCACACCCACTAGAAAAATAAGGTAATAGAATAGGTGTTCTAAAGAGAAATGGAGCTCAAGATGAAGACCAGAGTGAACTATTCTGTAAATCTGAATTTAACATATAGAACAATATAAGTTTGAAGCTTTTTAAAGAAAGAAAACCAGAAATGAAGAAATTGTTTTCTTCTTTAACAGCCCAAACAAGCGCAGAAGTCAATAAATGCAGCTGGCAAGGATAGCAACAGAAAGAGAAACAAATAAGAGACTTATTTTGAAATGTACAGGCGGTAGGGGCAGCTAGGTGGTGTAGTAGATAGAGCATCAGCCCTGAAGTTTGGAGGACCTGAGTTCAAATCTAGTCTCAAACTTAATACTTCTTATCTGTGTGACCCCGGGCAAGTCACTTAACTCCAACTGCATCAGGGAAAAAAAATGTACAGGAGGAAATGGGATGGCAAGTACTTCAATATATGTTAAACATGGTAAAAATATATGTAAATTGAATATAGGCATACATATTTATATAATTTTCTTGCTACACGAGAAAAATCTGACCAAAAAGAAGAAAAATGGAAAAAAAATAAAATTCAAGCAAATAACAACAAAAAAAGTGAAAATGCTATGTTGTGATCCACACTCAGTTCCCACAGTCCTCTGGGTGTAGATGGTGCTCATCATCACAAGATCATTGGAATTGGCCTGCTTCATCTCATTGTTGAAGAGAGCCACATCCATCAGAATTGATCATCATATAATTTTGCTGTTGCCATGTATACTGATCTCCTAGTTCTGCTCATTTCACTCAGCATCAGTTCATGTAAGTCTCTCCAGGCCTTTCTGAAATCATCCTGCTGATCGTTTCTTACAGAACAATAACATTCCATAACATTCATGTACCATAATTTATTCAGCCATTCTCCAACTGATTGTTGTTTCAGTTCCCAGTTTCTTGTCACTACAAAAAGGGCTACCCCAAACATTTGTCACATGTGGGTCCCTTTCCCTCCTTTAAGGTCATATATATATATATACACACACACACACACACACACACATACATGTAGGACTTTAAATCCCTCAGGAATCATTGGATTCTTTGAGACATAAGACTTGAAAGCCCTCAGGAATCATTGGATTCCCTAAGACAAAAAGACTTTTGCTGGACTTCAAAAACTTGGGGGGATCATTGGATTCCCTGATATGTGAAGCAATGGACAATAGACTGGTTTTGGACTATCTCTTGGCTGATGAAGAGGTGTATGTGTGACTGCTGTTTACATACTCTCCTTCTAGGACTTCTGGCAATCTTTTACATCATAATGTTGATTTATATTGTTTGTTATACCGTTACTTGGGTGTATAATTCATGTTTGTTACACCACATCAAGCCTGCACTGACTGTGGGGAGAGTCATCACTAATAGCCTCTGTGTTGTTGCTATGTGCTATGTGCTATGTGTTCCCATGCTGATGGGTTTGTGCATAATAAGACCCTTGAGCCCAGAAACCTGCTAGCAACCCCCACTTCCCTTTGGTGCTTTTCATCTTCCTTCCTGAGATGTCAGGGAGGGCGTGATTATCTCCTTTTTAGTGCTTTCACCTCCCTTCCTGAGAAGTCAGGGGGGTCATGATCACCTCCTTTTCGGTGCTTTCACCTCCTTTCCTGAGAAATCAGGGAGGGTGTGATCACCTCCCCTTGGGGGCTCTGACCTCCCTGAGGAGTCAGGGATGGCATGATCACCTGTGTTCTAAGACAAAAGAAAGCGGGAGATGTAACGGGCTGAGGCTTGAGTTGATGCACTGAGGTCCCAAGCACATGAGGCTAAATAGTAATTGGACCATACTCTATTAATATATAAGCTTGGAGAAAGAATGGCCCCCGCCCACTCTTTGTGCAAGTCCTGATGTGTTGTATAGGAAATGACGATTTTGGTGGGTGGAGGCAGGGGAGTGGAAAAGGAAGGGGAGGGAGAGACTTTTGGGATTGCCATTGCCACGGTTGGCTCGGCTTGCATCTCTCTCTGTTAGCTGGCTTCCTGTCGCAACTGCCTATATTTGCTATCGCAATCTTTATTCACCTCTTCACTTCAATAAATATTGAAGATTTTCCCCTTAATCTGAATTCCTGACTCCGGCTGATTTTAAATACGCGGTCATTACACATACATATATATACATATACATACATACATACATACATACATGCCTAGTAGGAACACTGCTGGATCAAAGAGTATGCACAGTTTGATAACTTTTTGAGTACAGTTCCAAATTGCTCTCCAGAATGGCTGGATGTATTCACAATTCCATCAACAATGTATTAGTGTCCCAGTTTTCCCACATTCCCTCCAACATTCAACATTATCTTTTCCTGTCATCTTAGCCAATCTGAGAGATGTGTGGTGGTACCTCAGAATTGTCTTAATTTGTATTTCTCTAATCAACAGTGATTTAGAGCACCTTTTCATATGACTAGAGATAGTTTCAATTTCTTCATCCGAAAATTGTAATTTCATATTCTTTGACTATCAATTAGCTCTCTCAATTTTCTTATGGACATTCTGATACCAAGTACTAGAATCTACAATATTAAGAAAAGGAATTCATTTATTGGAAAAAGAAAAAGTTTAAAAATACATTATAGCATGTCGCAAAAAGAAATCAATACTTATCTTATAAACAAAATGTTTAAGCAACTGTAATTCAGAGATGCTTAGAATAATAATCCTGCATTAGGCACAAAATTGCTTTGTGCTGCACAAGTATAAAAAGCTGTGTCTGTATACTTTTGATTCATTTATAGAATTGAAGATTAAAAGTTTGAAGGTACCTTTACAGATGAGGAAGCTGAGGTCTAGAGTTGAAGTGGATTACCCATGGTCACACAGCTAATAAGTATCTCAGATGAGTTTTGAATCCAGTTCTTCCTGACTCCAATCTTTCATCCTTTTAGCTTGAATGCCTCTTTTTATTGTGAAATCATTTGAAAATAATAAAGAAAATCAATCTTTTCTACTCTACAAGTAAGATGGTGAATTTTAAGCTTCACATTAGCCTGATAAACATCTCTCACTTTATTATGGAAGCATTTTTTTTAAAAATCTGCATTTTAAAATGATTATGCATTTGTTATTAAAAGAAAAATGTTCATATCAAAGGGCTATCAAACTGTGCAAACACTTTTATCCAGCAATGTCTCTACTGGGCCTGTATACCAAAAAGATCACAACAAAGGGAGAAAGACTTACATATGCAAAAATGTTTATAGCAGCTCTTTTTTTTAGTGGAAAGGAATTGGAAACTGAGTGGACGCCCATTCGTTGGGGAATGGCTGAATAGGTTATGGTATATGAATATTATAAAATATTACTGTCCTATAGGAAACAATCAGCAGGATGATTTCAGAAAGGCTTTACAAGAACTGATACTAAGTGAAGTGAGAAGAACCAAGAGAACACTGTACACAGCAACAGCAAGATTATACAATGATCAATTCAGATGGACTTGGCTCTTTTCAAGAGCAAGGTGGTTCAGGCCAGTTCCAATGGACTTATGATAGAGAGTCATTTGCACGCAGAGAGAGGACTGTGGGGACTCAGTATGGATCACAATATAGTATTTTCATTTGCTTTTTGTTTTCTTTCTCATTTTTTTCCTTTTAATCTGATTTTTCTTGTGTAGTATGATAATTGTGGGAAAATATGTATAGAAGAATTGTACATGTCTAACACATTAGATGATTTGCCATGTAAAGGACAGGGTAAGGGGAAGGGAGGGAGAAAAAATTTTGGAACACAAAGTTTTCCAAGGATGAATGTTAAAAAACTATTCATGCATATGTTTTGAAAATAAAAAACTTTAAAATTAAAAAAAAAAGAAAAAGAAAAATGTTCAGAGGAAAAAAATGAACAGGGAATAAAAAAATCTATTCTATCTTTGCTTTTTCCACTTAGAAACAAGTTTCAGTATAGAAAGGTAAAGGCAGATATATTAAATATGAATAGCAAATGATTTAAGATTCATTAATATTTCTGAGGACCAACACTAAGAGGTTCTAAGTTGAGCAGAAAGAGGAATTAGCACTAAAGAGTTATATGAGGCTGGAGACAGAAGTGTGGGAAGCAATTAGCATTGAGGAGGTGAAATGAGGGTTAAGAATATATAGAGGTAAAATCCTAGGGCTGGAAACCAGGAGGAGTAGGGTTTGCATTCTTCACTTTTGTCATTACCTTTTTTTACTGGGGAGGATACCTCTCTAGACAGGAAGTGATGGAAAAACAGTTATTTCAAGTGACAACTCCTTTGTTAAACAGTAAGAAAGGAGACACACTGTTCTTAATACATTTCAATAAACAGTTCACATCTACATGATATTTTATAGTTTGTTGTGTTGTCTACGTCATGATGCCATAAAATGGATCACTGAATCACATATTTAGAGGTAGGATATAACTCGGAGATCATCTAATTTTGCAAATGAGGCAACTAAGGCCCAGAGAGGTTAAGGGGCTTGTGTAAGGCAGATAATACTAATGAATTCTTCTTAATTTTTCTATTTTTTCAAGATTACCATCATTCTTCCCAATCACTTGGCTTTTTTATCTTGGAGTTATCTTCAGCTCTTCATTCCCCTTCAAAATAAACACACACATACACACTCACACACACACACCCAGTTGAGAAATATTGCTGATTCTATACAATTTGCAATAACTTTTGTATCAGTTCTCTTCATTCATGCTATCATAGTTCAGGTCCTTATCACCTTTTGCCAGGTATATTTGAATAACCCCCTAGCTTTCAGTCCATCTCCTCTCTAACCCATATATACTTCACATAGCTGACAAATTCACATTAGTAACACACGTATCCGACCACTTCATTTCCCTACTCAAAAGCTTCAATGGTTTCCCACTTCCTCTAGGATAAAAAACAAATTCCTTTCTTTGACATTTAAAGCTTCTTCATAATATGGAACTAACCTATTTTTCTTTTTACATTGATTTCATATCACTCCCCCTCACATTTGCCATGTTTTCTATATCCTCCTTTACTGTGCTCTGGGTAAATTTCAATTTAAATTCTCTATTTGTAAATTGAGATGCTAGTTTCCTAAAGTCCCTTTCAGTTGAAAGCTCTAAAACTCTCTTTTTCACATACTTGAGGGAAAATCAAACTGTTCTTGTCCTCAAGTTAAAATATATCCTTTCAAAACTGCTCAAAAAGACTTATTTGTATAGGCCCTATACAGTTAAGATAAATTTCATAGATTCAGTGGATGAAAAAGAATTTTTTCCTTGTGAGGTTATGTGGGGAATATCAATTATGGTGGGTAGCATGAAGGAAAGCATATGAGCTTCAAGAGGAAGGACTCAAAAGTTATATTTAAATTATATCTGAAAAAAAGTTTTGTTTTTTTTTCCCCACAGAGTGAGTCCATAATTTTACTTAGATTATTTATAAATTTACTGCAAAGGAAATATGATTTAGATATAACAAATGAATGAGGTCAAAGGCTTGTTGCCCATATAAGAGCACCCACATATATATGAATATTATGGAACATTATTATTCTGTAAGCAATGACCAACATGATTTCAGAAAGGCCTGGAGAGACTTACATGAACTGATGCTGAGTGAAATGAGCAGGACCAGGAGATCATTATATACTTCAACAACAGTACTATATGAGGATCAATTCTGATGGACGTGGCCCTCTTCAACAATGAGATGAACCAAATCAGTTCCAATAGAGCAGTAATGAACTGAACCATCTACACCCAGGGAAAGAACTCTGGGAGATGACTATGAACCACTACATAGAATTCCCAATCCCTCTATTTTTGTCCTCCTGCATTTTTGATTTCCTTCATACGCTAATTGTACACCACTTCAAAGTCCAACTTTTTATACAGCAAAATAACTGTTTGGATATGTATACATATATTGTACTTAACTTATACTTTAACATATTTAACATATATTGATCAACCTGCTATCTGGGGGAAGGGGTAGGGGAAAGGAGGGGAAAAATTGGAACAGAAGGATTTGCAACTGTCAATGCTGAAAAATTACCTATGCATATCTTGTAAATAAAAAGCTATTTTTAAAAAGTCACCCACATAGATGTCATGAATTATTTCTTATTAAGAGGGCTGGGTGATACTGAACATTGTAAAAATCAAGCATCACTCCCAAAGAGAAAAAATTATTGTAGAATATGAGTCATTTCTAGACCAGCTGTCTGTGTATTAATTGTTTAAAACAGGAATCAATATAAAATTAGGTCAACTTCAACCTGACCTAAAACATTCCCTTAAATGAGAAATATATTTAAAAAAAAAAAAAGAAAGAAAGAAAACCAGATATCCATACATGCTTTTATCATTTCTGAAGAAAGTTTAACCAATGTATATCAATAATAGTATTTTCAAGCATAAGATAGTAAAACTTATCATTCAGTACATTTTACTGTCTTGTAGCAATAACTGAGTTAAATTTTTTCATTGTCACTTTAATGGAATTGGCTGGTAAAGTAAAAATACTTTTAAAAGTAAAAAAGTAAAAGATTGAAATGAACTTAAAAAGGCACTTGTAATTCTTAGTAAGGAATTATTTCCTGTAACATAATTTTAGTTTGGAATTAAATTAAATTTTCCTCCAGTGAAACCTTAGCCTCAATTCTTTGATGGTATTTTGATTTCATTGCCTTAAAAAGTCACTTCACAAATTTAGTGCTCAACAGTTACTTATGTTAACATGCTGAGCTCTCCTGCTTACCTTCTCCATTTCTTTCTCCAAACTAGGAATTAGGCAAGAGATTTGATAAATATTAAAATATAATTTACTCCAAATGAACAATTATAATTGTAATAAAGTATTTATTACATGCAGAACATTTTACTAGACTCAGGTAAGATACAAAATTTAGATAAAATATGGTTTCTGTCATTATACAGCTTTTAGTCTAATAGAAGTATTCCAAATCCTTTGTCAATTTCATGTGAAAGCAATGCTATTATTAAGACTATGCACAGACTTCTCTATAGACTGTTATAGTAGCAACACTAATATGATACCTTTACTATAAATAAGATGGAATGATGCAAAATGAACGCTTTAATGTGCTTCATATGTTAGAACCTCAATAAATACTTTTAGTTATTTGTTAAATGATTGCCAATTTGAAATCCTTTAATTCTTATTCCTTAATGTGTTAAAAGATTTTGAAGACTAGAAGATTTTAAATATTTTCTAATGAAATGTACATATGAATTTAGTCAAAAAATGTGGGAAATGACTATTATTCAATGAAGGCAAAACAACAACCAAAAATGCCTGTCCTATCTCAGTCCATTTTAACTTTTTTCTTTCTTTTTTTAGTGTATAGACACTTCCACATAAACAATGGATCGGATTGGTCAACAAATGGTGAAACCAACAAGTGTTTAGCAGGTATGTTTAAATTTACACGAAGAAAGACATTTAACTAGAGACACAGAGGAACATGACTGGAGTCAAGATACATGTGAATCACAGTCATTGGAGAAATAAGACTATATAGACTGATATCTGATGAGGCAGGATACTGTCCAAAAAATTAGCCAATAGTTGTGGAAGTAGGAGTGTATTTGGGTCAGATAATCCTCAGGTTATGGAAGAAGGACTAAGATCAATGATCCAGTGAGAGGCAACCTGTTAGAATTCTTTCAAGTTGCTAAATCAGTGGAATTGATAGACACAATGGCTGTTTATCAGGGTGCTTAACAGTTCTTTGGATGTATTTAGTACTTATTAGCATTCACACCTTTAGGAGAGCATATATAAGCTAGGAGCCTAGACCAGGAGGCACTGAAGATTCAGAGCCAAGAATCAGTCAAGGAGATTCACAAGTCAGAGAACGAAGGAAAACAGAGAAGTGATGGCAGGCTGTCCTGTGGAGAATACTGAAACCAAGATCCGGAAGACCTCCTGAAAACTAGCAGAGCCCCAAGTGAAGGAGATAAGATTTTGAAAGAGACAATAAAGGATTTGGACTTTTAACTCCTGGCTGCATTTGGGGTGATTATTGAACTGAATTGAAATGAAGGCTGCCTTCAGAAGCCCCCCAAGAATCTGCTCCCAGAGAACATTATATTTTAGAGAAGGGAATATTACAGCAACCATTGTGAGGCAGGGGACAAGTTAAGCAAAAATCTAGTTAACCGCTTACTTTAGGGTAGCATCAGCTAAGATCCCACTCAACAGGACTATTTTGGATTTAAGAAAGGACCAGTAGAGTCTTTACTCAGGTACATCTAATCAATTTTTCACTTCTTTTGTTGTCAGTGAAATCTTAGCCTCAATTCTTTGGGCTCTTGTTAATTATTGAGGCTACGTGGAATTCATTCCTTCTTCTGCTTCTTGGAATTCATTTTTCCTGGAAGCAGCTCAAGTGCTACATGAGGTGTCCCCAGCTACTAGTGCACCCTCTTATCCCTTATGGTGTATTTCTGTATTTCTGTATGTATGTATTTATGTATGTACGTATATTTTTAGTTTTTCCCGGATATGTTATATATCTAGTAATGTGTGGGTTGTCCCTCCAGTTAGAATGTAAACTCCTTGAGAAAAGTCACTATTTCACTTTTGCTTAATTGACACTTGCATATAAGGGCTTAACAAATGCTAACTGATGGATTAATGGATATTTCAAGAAATGGAAGTGCTCCTGCCAAAAAAATGGCAGAATAAAGATACCAAGCAGAAAGTAGGGACATTTAGAGAAGAAATTGGCATTAGTTCATTACGGATATTTAAGGGAATAGACAAGAGTACCTCCAAGTTTATGAGTTAGGAGATCAGACCTAAAGAAGCAGATTTCCAAAGTTGCATGCCTCTTGGATAAATTCAAGAATCATTGCCACTGTAGTAGCAGCCCACAAGGAAACCAGGGAGATAAGAAATATGAACATTGTCATCACCTTGTGTTTAATATTAATTTCAAAGAGTTCTGTGATTTTGTCCAAACATTTATTTGTCAAAACTACTTTATCAAATATAACTTCAAGCAAGGGGATATCTTGTTCTAAAGCTAGGAGAGTCTTAAAATGATAGATTCATTTTTGTATATTTAAATATTTATAGGCAGGAAGCAATGAGTGGTAAATTAGTGCTAAATACTAAAAATAGGTATCTCAGAAACAGAAGGAAAAGCTGGTCTATTTTACTTATTCTGGTGTGTGTGTGTGTGTGTGTGTGTGTGTGTGTGTGTGTGTGTGTTTTGCACTGGCCCTTACCATCAACCTCAAAGAACAATACTGCCTTCCCTTGTCTAAATTTAAAGTGGGCCTTTGGTTACTTTCTTACTTTTCTAAAGTCACTAAACCTGTCTGCCTCAGTTTCCTTAATAGCAAAAATGGTGATAATAGCACCTACCCTCCAAGGTTGTTGTGAAATATTTGTAAAGCTTTCAGTAAATTACCTGGCACATGTAAGGTGCTTAATAAATGTTTATTAACTCCCCTCTATTTATGAATCTTTTCTACTTACAAAATGAACACATTTCCAGTCCTCTAAATCCCTTTTGCCAAGAAAGATATAAGCTTTGTCTTAACCTTCCATTTTTAACACCAGAATCTTTCCCAGCTCCTCCCTCCCCCATCAAAACCCATGATCAAAGACCTAATTTCTTCTAATAATTCAGTAAGCTTTGTAGTTTACATTTGTATAGTTCTTTAAAGTTATCATCTACATTATGTCACTTTAGATGATCTAGTGGTTCCCAACACGTAGATATAGGCTTTTATGAACTAAAAGGGAATGGACCTAAATTTATTTCTAAGAGTCTAGGAATTGATGTGTGAGAAAGGTACTGCCATTTTAATCTTTTATTTAGCTGCAACAAAATATTCACTATGAATAATAATAGCCATTGTGTTATAATCTTCAGTTTCATTAAATGATTTAATGTAATAAAGGAGCAAAATGTCTCCTATAGTTACAAATGTCACCTCACAGCTATTGCTCAAATAGAAAATTCAAAGTAGATACTATTATGATTGATAAAGCCCAAATTTATTTTAAAATATTACTTTTTGTTATGCATTATTTCACTTGTAGGTTCTAGTAATAATAACTACCTTAATCTTGTGGGTATTTTTATACTGGGAAGATGAGAAGTTCACAAGTCTAGATGTTGGTAGGGGAAGATGTGTCCATGGATAATAAATTAGAACTCAAAATCCATATTACCATTGTACAGTGTCACAAAAAGTGGTCAAAAATTCTTTAACCCATTTTGAGTGAAGTATCTTTTAGAACTGAATTAATCATTTTCACAACACTATTTCTATAGATTATGGAAAGATCCCAGAAGGTCAGTCAGAAAGGGAACATAAAGGCTATGAATTCTGGTCTATAGTATATAACACTGATCTGGGGCAAATATTAAGACTTCCCAATTAATATTTTATCAAAATATGGCAAGTTTTTTAAGCAAGTTGATATCCTGTACTGGAACTAGGAGAGGGGAAGTAAAACTCCCTCCACTTTGGTAGAAAACAAATCAATCTGGCTAATCACAACTGCACAGTGTACTCTTTAATTGTAGGATAATAAGCCTGGTTAATCAGAAAATGATTGTTGGCAGTATCCTCCATGCCAAAGTGACCAGTTTCATTAGCACCTACGGGATCTATCTAAAGGATAGAACAAGGGCAGGAAGACTACAATTTTTTATTTTGTTTTATTTTTGTTATATTTTCATGGAAGAATTAATGGCACTAGGCAAGTTATGCTTGTGCTTATTAAGAAACAAAACAAAAAAATTTCTTAACAGCTCATTTGTAACTTGGGAAGGTCTTATACTGTGATAATTTAATCGGGTTTGTATTTCAAAAATTAAGAAAGTCCTTTTCAACCACTGCATAATTCAAATCTTTCCTTGGTACAGACTTGCTTTTTTCCTACACGTAATTTATCCATGGGAAAGACAATATTGAAAGTTCTTTCCCACAGAAAACCACTACACACATCAGATTCCAAGCATGTTTCAAGTGCCAAGTTCATATCATCTTTCATTTGTTTTGCTTTAAAAGCAAAGATAAGTATACTGCCTTCCCTACCAAAAAAACACAAAACCCCCTTTTTTAATTACAATTTTTGTGTGATTATTTAGTTCTCACTGAACATAAGAGCTACATTAATTCAAAAATCCTTGATGATTATTTTCCTTCAAGCAATCCCTCAATGTTTATAGTTCAGAAAACTTTCAAAGGTGATAAAAATCATCCATCTGTGATGAGCTGGCACAGATAGCTGACCATTTATAAAATTTCCAACATACTTTTCCCCATGTTTCCTCTCTGAAATCTCAAGCCTTATGTGAAAGGCAGCTGTGAGTGCATAGTAGATAATTCTCAGATGTAGGTTTCTATTATTGCTTAGAAGGGCCGAAAGGGTCATCAGAATTACCAACTCTGGTACTATTTGTTATGTTTTCACAATAAAAACAATGTAACTATATCAACTCATCTATTATAACCAAGGATTACTTATCAGGTTATGAGGAGTTTAAGTCACCTCTTACCTGGGGAAGGGGGAGAGAGGGAAGGAAGGAGAGAAAGGAAAGAAAAATGAAGGGAAAAGAGAAAAGAAGAGGAAAAAGAGAAAGAGGAGTGAGAGAAAGAGAGAGGAGAAGGGAGAAGAAAGGGAGAGGGAGGAGAAAAAGGAAGGAGGAGGGACAGGGAAGAGGGAGAAGAAAGGAAAGGGGGAGAGAAGAGGGAAAGGGAGGAGTGTGAGAGAAAGATCAAAGGACATTAAGTGAATTTAGTATAGGAGCAAAGTAGCTTCTTCCACATTTCTGAATAGTAAAAGAGTATCTTTACTATGCAAATAGCTTTTCTAGGATGGCTAAGGGATTTAAATTCCAAAATTGTTGGAATATATAGATGGAAACTGTCCCTATCAATGCAGATTAACAAATATTCTCCAAATTAATGTTGTCTTTCAATTTATCTCAATCTCAGTTTCCTCATTTGTAAAATAAATGAGATAACTTCTTATATTCCTTCTCAGTTGTATCAATTACTTTCCAATCCTACGATTAATCCTTGTAAAGTTGGAGAGGTTAATCCCTTGATATAGGCAAATCAATGTTTTCTATAGGAGGAAATAGCAGATTTACAGTTGCACAAATGGAAGAGGTGTATAGGACTATAAAGGGTGATATGGGTGATCTTACCCCTATGGAATCTATAGATTCCATATGTATGAACAGTGAAAGAATGATGTCTGTAATTTCTCAAGACAAGAGGCTGAAGGAGACTAGGATGAAAGCAGTAGAGGAAAAGGCCTGAAAAAAGAGGGGATCCTCTCAGATACTGAGGAGAAAGGATGATTTGAAAAGCATTCTCACAAGGGAGGAAATAGAGATCTCATGGTATACTTGGTATGAGGCATGTTTTCATGTTTTTTTGAGAGAATATTGTTATGCCTCCCTGATAGAAACATTGTCTGAGGAAAGGAGAAGTATGATTTAGTAAGGGAGCTGGTATCCAGAGTGATGATGGGCTACAGAGAGCCATCTCTTTGAGATGAAGAATGAACATGGTAGAAAAAGTGGGTAGGACTAAGCTCCACCATTTGGGACAAGAGGTATTTCTTATGACTATTACTGCTGCCTCCCAACTTTTGAGTTATTTTTATATGTGAAAGGAAGATGGAGTAAGATCTATGAAAGTAGAAATGTAGAAATAGAAAGAATACGGAATCAAAAACTTGTATATCAGAACTCAAGCCTATGAGCGACACAAAGAGTGTAATAAAGGAACGGGTATAGCCCATGAGTTAAAAAAAAAAATTAATTTCCTTATACCTGGGAAAGAAAATAAATAGTGAGAACAAGGTTAAGAAAACTTCCTAGAATGAGGAACTATAAAACAAAATTCCTAAAGCAGAGGATAAATAGTTACCTGCTTAACAGGGTGGGAAAAGGAGAAAATAGGGAGAAAAAATTTTTAAAAATCAATAAAAAGGAAAATAAACTAAAAATTAAAGTAAATTTAAAGAACTTGTGGATAGTATAAGCAAAAAAAGGAGGGGAAACTCAAAGTAAAATCACATAAAAAAAAATTAATCACAGAGATAAAGTACTGACCTAAGAGAAGAAAAGAGCTTTTGTTTTTTTTAAAGCAAAACAAAGGAAATAAATGAAGAAATATATAACCTCAAAATCATAGCCTGCAATGTGAATGGATTAAACAAGAAAATAAAACAGAATGACAAAATAAAGAATATCACCATTCCTGTATATAAGAATCTAAAAAATATGAAATGAAGATAAGAGGCTGGAATGAGATTATCGCATTTCAGGTAAATCATTTAGAAAACAGGAGTTACAGCAAAAAAATTTTTTAAATGGTATTGAAGTAAACAGACAATGAAATTATGCTTATTTTCAATAATGAACAGTAATTAGTAATAGCATCTTGTTGTTCATCTTTTGTTTTCTAAGAGAACCAACAATATCAGGAAGGTGATATACATGAATTAGATTTACGTAAGACAGAGTTTTGCAAAGAATTCAATATGGAAAAGTTAACCAAATTACAAGACAGACAGCAACAAGCTTATTGGAAACTTCCATATTCCTCATTCAGAGCTCCACATATCTATTAGGGATATGAACAAAGTGAAAAATATAAAGCTGGGCAAAATTTTGGAAAATTTAGAGCTAATTTTAATGGGAATTTTTTATCAATATTGTGAGAACATAAAACACATATTTTGATACTAGAGTTTATATATTTATCATTTATAGAAATAAATTATGTTCTAGGAGCTAGTTTCTTTTTTTTTCCAAAAGCATTTTATTTTTCCAAATGCATATATAGTTTTCAACATTCATTTTTGTAAAAGTTTGTATTCTAAATTTCTCTCCCTTCCTCCTTTATCTTTACCCTCTCCAAAACAGTAAGCAATGTGATATAAGTTAAATATGTACAATCCTCCTTTTTTTTTTCCCCCGAGGCAAATGGGGTTAAATGACTTGCCCAGGGTTACACAGCTAGGAAGTATTAAGTGTCTGAGGCTAGATTTGAACTCAGGTCCTCCTGACTTCAGAGCTGATGCTCTATCCACTGCACCATCTAGCTGTCCCCAGTACAATCCTTTTAAATATATTTTCATATTTGTTACACTATATAAAAAAAATCAGACCAAAGAAAATAAAGCCACAAGAAAGAAAGAAAAAAATAAAAAGGTGAAAGAAAATATTATGCTTCTATTAAGTCTTCATAGTTCTCTCTCTGAATGTGATTGGCATTTTCCATCCCATATTTATTGAAATTGCCTTGAATCACCTCATTGTTGAGAAGAGGCAAGTTCATCACAGTTGTAATCATCACATAATCTTGTTGTTGCTATGTATGTACAATGTTCTCCTAGTTCTGATCACTTCACTCAGCATCAGTTCATGTAGGTCTTTCAGGCTTTTTTGAAATCAGCATGCTCATCATTTCTCAAAGAACTATAACATTCCATTATACTCATATACCACAACTCATTCAGCCATTCTTCCCCCATTGATGGGCATACATTTAATTTTCAGTTCCTTGCCACTACAAAAAGAGCTGCTACAAACATTTTTGAGTTATTTTCCCCTTTTTATTATCTCTCTGGGATATAGACACAATAGAGACATTGCTGAATCATAGGGTATATATAGCTTTATAGTTCTGTGAGTATAATTTGAAATTGCTTTTCAGAATGATTGGATCACTTCCTAACTCCATCAACAATGTATTTAGTGTTCCAGTTTTCCCACATCTTCTCTAATATTTATCATTATTTTTTCTTGTCATTTTAGCCAATCTGGGAGGTGTGAGGCGATACAAATTGTCTTCATTTGCATTTCTCTAAAAATAGTAATTCAGAGATTTTTTAATATAATTGGAAATGGTTTTAATGTCTTCATCTGAAAAATTTCCTGTTTATATCCTTAGACCATTTATCAATTGAGGAATGGCTTGTATTCTTATAAATTTGTGTCAGTTTTCTACATATTTTAGAAATGGGCTTTATCAGAAACACTAGCTACAAAAATTTTCCTTAAGCTTTCTGCTTACTTTCTAATCTTGGCAGCATTGGCTTTATTTGTGCAAAATCTTTTTAGTTTAATATAATCAAAATTATCCATTTTGCATTTCATAATGTTTTACAGTTCTTCTTTGATCATAACTTCCTCCCTTCTCCACAGATTTGACAAATAGATTATCCTTTGCTCTACTAATTTGCTAACAGTATCACCCTTTATATCTAATAACCCATTTTGACCTTATATTGGTATAGAGTGTTAAAATGCTGGTCATGCCTAGTTTCTGCCATGTTATTTTACAATTTTCTCAGCAATTTTTGTCAAATAGTGAGTTCTTATCTCAGAAGCTGAAATCTTTTGGTTTATCAAACATTAGATTACTATAGTCATTGACTATTGTATTTTGTATACCTAACCTATTCCAATAATCCACTATTCTATTTCTTAGCCAGTACCAAATAGTTTTTGATGACCATTGCTTTATAGTTTTAGGTATATTGCTAGCTACCTTCTTTTGCATGTTTTTTCATTAATTCCTTTGACATTCTTGACCTTTTATTCTGTCATGAATTTTGTAACTATTTTTTCCAGCTCTATAAAGAATTTTTTTTTTTTTGCAATTTGATTGTTATGGAAAAATAAGTAGATTAATTTAAGTAGAACTGTCATTATTACTATTATTGGCCTAGCTTCTTATAATTGGTGACCCCATATGGAGTCTTGTAATTAAATGAGGGGGTTATAAAATTATGATTTATTATCAGTAAATATTTGACTTGTGTATCTATTTTATATACCTAAATACCTGGGATCCTATAAAAATTTTACAGGCAAAAATGGGTCATAAATGGTAAACATTTTAGAAACCCTGTTCTAGGGCAGAGAGAAATTATAGATCAATATAAAAAACAGAAATATTAACTTCTTTTATAGACCTTAATGCAATAAATATAATAATTAGTACAGAAAGAACAAAAGATAAAGACCTGAATGGAAACTTAATAATGACTCCCTGAAATATTATTATTCTGTAAGGAATGACCAGCAGGATGAATACAGAGAGGATTGGCGAAATTTACATGAACTGATGCTAAGTGAAATGAGCAGAACCAGGAGATCATTATATACTCAACAACGATACTGTTTGAGGATATATTCTGATGGAAGTGAATCTCTTCGATAAAGAGAGCTAATTCAATTTCAATTGATCAAAGATGGGCAGAAGCAGCTACACCTAAAGAAAGAACACTGGGAGATGAATATAAACTGCTTGCATTCTTGTTTTTCTTCCCGGATTATTTATACCTTCTGAATTCAATTCTCCCTGTGCAACAAGAAAACTGTTCGGTTCTGCACACGTATATTGTATCCAGGATATACTGTAACCTATTCAACATGTAAAGGATTGCTTGCCATCTGGGGGAGGGGGTGGAGGGAGGGAGGGGAAAAATCGGAACAGAAGTGAATGCAAGGGATAATGTTGTAAAAAATTACCCTGGCATGAGTTCTATCAATAAAAAGTTATTAAAAAAAATAATGACTTCCTGAATAACAAATAAGTGAGTCAAACATCAAATTACAGAAATGTTATATGAAAGAGAATGATAATGATGAGGCAACATAATAAAATTTTGAGATGTAGCCACAGCAGGTTCTCATAGGAAAAAGTAAAGAAAAATAACCCAATGAATTGAATATACATCTTAAAAAACTAGAAAAATTGACCAAAAAAAAAAAAAAAAAGAGGAGAAAAAAGACCAATCGGGGGAAAAAAAGATATAGAACTACTAAAACTGAAAGCTATGAAAGACTAATGAAACTGACAAACCTTTCCTAACCTAATTTTAAAAAGAGAGAAAAAATTAAGTTAACAAAATTAACAAGATGAAATCACAATAATCAGGAAGGAATGCAAAGAATTATCAGTTTACTCTGAGCAACATGACAACAAAACTGAGAATATAAATGAAATAGGATTGTCTAAATTTAAAAAGTAAACTGTTCTACTGGCAGAAAATGATACAGCAATCTTAACACAATGTCAGAAAAAGAAATTAACAGTAAAAGAATTACTTCTAGTCCAGATAAACTCATAGGCGAATTCTACTGGTTAAAGAATAATATTAATTGTACAAATTGTTGAAAATTGAAAAAGCAAAAATTCTACCAAACTCCCCAAATATTCCAATTTAAAATAGTGAAAAGAAAAATAAAGAATCATAGGAATTTAAAATAAAATTCAACTAA
This sequence comes from Antechinus flavipes, assembly GCF_016432865.1. NCBI lineage: Eukaryota > Metazoa > Chordata > Mammalia > Dasyuromorphia > Dasyuridae > Antechinus > Antechinus flavipes. The sequence continues at coordinate 82,796,373 of NC_067399.1, forward strand.
CATTGCATTAATATAGGAAAATAATTGCTAACTATGATCAAATTACTAGGGATTCAAAGATGGTTCAACTTTTGGAAAATACAATTACAGTTAATCAAATGAAAAATAAAAACAAATAAAACTACATAATTATATATTAATAGATACAATTCCTCCACCCCCTTTTAAAAAAAGGATTGAGTCTCCCTATCTCACTTAGACTGGAAGTACAGTGACTATTCATGAGATCAATTCTATTCATTTCAAATAAGCATAGAAAAAGAAGGCCCAGGGCATAATCCTTCCCATTTTACAACTGGGAAACTGTGGAAACCGAGGTTAAGTGACTTGCCCAGGCTCAAAGTGATCCAGCAAAGAAGACTTGAGGTCTCTAGTTCATCTTTGGTCACAAATTTCTTTCTCCTCCACAAGTCTGAGAGATAAACTATTCTATGTTCCTCTAATTTATTTATAATCTCGTTCTTTATGCCTAGGTCATGGACCCATTTTGATCTTATCTTGGTATATGGTGTTAAGTGTGGGTCCATGCCTAATTTCTGCCATACTAATTTCCAATTATCCAAGCAGTTTTTATCAAATAATGAATTATTTTCCCAGAAGTTTGGGGCTTTGGGTTTGTCAAACACTAGATTGTTACAGTTGACTATTCTGTCTTGTGAACCTAACCTTTTCCACTGATCCACTAATCTATTTCTTAGCCAATACCAAATGGTTTTGGTGACTGCTGCTTTATAATATAATTTTAGATCAGGTACAGCTAGGCCACCTTCATTTGATTTTTTTTCCATTAATTCCCTTGAGATTCTCGACTTTTTATTGTTCCATATGAATTTTGTTGTTATTTTTTCTAGATCATTAAAATATTTTCTTGGAAGTCAATATAAAGTAATTATTAAATAAAAAAAAAAAAGACTTGAGAAGGAGCAGTCAGACAACAATGTCATGACTAAAGACTGCAGTTTTATCATACCAATTCTTTTAGAATCAGGGAATATTGTTTACCTGGGGTCAACTGAATTGAATCAACAAAGTACACCTAAATGCATTCATGATAATGTTACTTCTCTTGGATATCAAGAACATGTTAGCCATTTTTCTCTCCTTTTCAATTCAAAGATAATTTTCCTTGACAGAAAAAAATGAAATAAAAGTAAGAATTCAGTTACTTTTCCTTTTCTCTATCAGTGATCATCCAATATAACCCAAACAGCAGTTCTGCTTTGTTCTTTTCCCCAAGTAAAAATATAAGCTTTTGGGGTACAAAGATTGTTTCACTTTTATCTTTCTTACTCTAATATCACAAATACAGGAAGTGTTTTAATAAATGCTGGATATAACTGGACATAACATGTTTTAAAATTCTTTTTGTTACTTATGTTTCTTCATTTTTCATCAAAAGCTTCAACTCATTCTAAAGCACAGCTCTCTTGTTATTTTTCTGTTAGTCATATCATGCTTCTATCTTCTGTACAAAACTTGATAAATGCCAAAAATAAGGCAGTTTCTGCCCAAACGTGCTGTGGGTAATTAACATGAACATTGTTCTTTGAACAACATTCTTTGTTGTTGTTGTTCTGGAACTGTGTCTTATTTGATATGGAGTATGCCCAAGAAACTCCCTCGAACAATCACAGTTCAGCCACTCTTTGAGAATTTAGAATGAAACACTAAGAAGTTGAGGAACTTGCCCAGGAATCACAGAGACAGTGTGTCAGTGGATAAACTTGAATCTAGGGCTTCCTGGCTCTGTGATAGCCACCCTATGCATTACTCCATGCTGCTGCAACAGAAGCTATACAAAGTAAATACAATGACAATTTTGGGGTGTTATGTATAGAATAGTAATAATTGGAGATACCTAGAAAGGACTTTTATAAGAAGGGAGTTTGAATTAAGCCTAATACAAATTAAGGAATTCTAAAATGTAAAAATGAGGAGGGAAAAAATTGTAGGCAATGGGTCCACCTGCTTAAAGATCCAAGAAAGGAAAAGGGAATATTTAATTAAGGGAACATCAAGGTTAATATGGTGGCAATAAAGACTTTCACGAGAAGGCTAATATGAAACATGCTGCAAAGACACACTTAAGGGAGACTATGAAGAATTTTAAATGCCAAGTGTTTTATTTTAGAGGTAAACCATGGGAGCTTCTTAAACAACAGTGATATGATCTCTATATTTTACAAATGTCATTTGGAAGCTGTGGGGAGGAAGGGAAAGATTAGAGGCAATGTGAATAGTCTATGTAAATAGTAATGAATCAGAGTAAGAGTCATGTGAGTAGAAGAGCATGAGATGCTATGGAAGTGGAATCAAAAAAATTTGGCAAGGGATAAAATGTGTAAGAATGAAGAAATTAGGATAAGGTTATGAAACCACATTACTGGAAGTATGGTAATGATCTTCCCAGAAATAGAGAAGTCAAAAAGGGAATCAATCAATCAGCATTTATTAAGGGTCTCCTATATGCCAGATACTCTTTAATAGCTGCTACATATGGACAAGTTAAGAGATTGGTTAGTTGGTTATCTTATGCATTCCCAGTCATTCCCTTACTTAACTCCTCATTTTCTTCTTCTTCTTCCAATGTCTCATGTTTTAAAAATGGTATTCTTGACATCTTCCCAGATTCTTCCTGGCTGACTTCCCTTGAAAAATATCCCATCCCATATTGAATCCCACCTATCTTTTCACTAAACCCTTTGAAAATTATTTCTATCAAATAAATTTTACCATAAACATTTTCATCAAAGAGAACATAAAACAGACTGGGCTTTTAGAATGAATCTGTTAGAATTTATTACTCAACAAAATTCATTGTATGCCCATCAAAACAACAAAGCTGGGATGAACCATTGATGAAAACATGAAAAAAGTTTTATTAAATTGATGCAGATATCATGATTATTCAGAGAGGGATTTGCATTCTTATTTGTGTGGATAAGATCGTCTTTTTCCATCCAGACATATTGCAGCTTAACTATGCCTTATCATGCTTTAACATTCTGACTTGTGTATCAAAGAGGACCATGTCAACATATTGGTTTTTAATGACATCTATTCCAGAGTTATTGTCAGGACCAATTGAAATAATCTGTAGTAAAAGACTTTGAAAACTTTAAAGCATTATATAAATATTATCTATTATTATGCTATTTTAGCACTTGCCATTTAGCAATGGCTATCCATTGCTTATTACTCATATTCACATGACCATAAACAAAAAATGTTTCCTGATGATTTTTCAGAGTCAGTGCCTAAGTGCAATATATTTATATTGTACATTTGTCTTTCTATTGCTTTTTGGGTTAGATGTAATTTTGATTATCCTAGACCATAATACCATGATTTATAAAGAATCAACAGTGATTTAGTTATAAAGAATCTCTTAATAAGGTTAAAGACTGTCTTCTCCTCTTTTTGTTTTACAAAAGTCATTTTGCTTTTCTATCACATTCATTTCCAAACATTTTCACCCTCAGTCTAAAGAGTCTTTCCCTCTAGCAGATACACACACACACATATAATTTAAAAGCAACAAAGATCACATCTGACAGCATATAAAGCAGTTCACAAATGCATGCTCCCTAACTCTAAAACCAAATGAAAGATAGTAATTTCTTATCTTCTCTCCAGGACCAAACCTAGCCATGATTGTTTTCTTCATTTATGTTGTTGTAGCCATAGTTTATATTATTTTCCTGGTTCAATCAATAAATCTAAAAACATTTATTAAGCATCTATTATGTGCCAGACACTGTGTTAAGTGCTGATTCTGCTTACTTCATTCTGCATACATTCATATAAATCTCCTTGTATTTTTGAATCCTAATGTTTCTTATTGTATAAAAATATTTTATATTTATACGCTCCAATTTATTCATCCACTTCTTAAAAGATGCGCACCCAGTTGGATTTTCTAGTTCTTTGTACACATCTACACACACACACACACACACACACACACACACACACACACACACACTTTTTTTGGGGGGGGGGAGGGATTGGTATGTGTATATCTCTCTTGCAGTATATCAACTGATAGACTAAACTGATTAACTATTTGTCTAGCTACCATGTCATAATCTAGCCAACATCCGTGTTCATTCTCTCTCCCTCTCTCCCTCCCTCCCTCATTTTTTCCAGAAAGGAAAGTGAAATATCTTTTGAATAATTGTGGTCTAGGGTTCTATTGAACTTTATGCAATATTCCTTACTAATAAAGTATGGCTAACCTTGCCATGTACCAGTAATTCTTCTTTTGAGACACTGCACAAGACTTTTCTCTATGAAAGTGGTAAGCACATCTCAGATGAAACTTTGTCTTATACCTTGTTTAACGTTAATATTTTGTGACTCACTAAGAAGTTATATCTGTAGTTGCAACTGTCATACCATCTTAACTAACTCAATGGATATAGATGTGTTTGAAGAGAGCTTATAATGCTGCATTTGTTCTGTCAATCAAATGCTTAAAAAAAAATCAAAATAAGCCTCTTAGCAAAAGGCTTTACACCTTTCAGACTGAAATGATACAATAGGCTTCTGAAAATCATCTACTTGTTCTCTTCTTTTATTAGAGATACTTTGGATGCAAACACAAACCATTATCATAACTGTATATATCAACCAAGCATTTATTTGAAACTTACAATGTGCCTGGTATTAGAGTTAGAATTATAACAAATAAGACAATCCCTATTCTCACGGAGCTAAAGATATAAGGAGATGTACATATGGGTCAACAGGCATTTGTGTCATATTTTACTTTTTCTTTTGAAGTGTAACACCATATGTGATCTTTTCAATTTGGGGAGAATCTTGTCTTCTTTGAAGTACTTATCGATCTCAGTATTAATACTAAACACCACTCAACACTTTCAGCACACATTTCCTCTGTAGGTATATGAGCCAAGTCAACAATTTCCTTGACAAATTATGCACAGGTGTGAGTATTCAGAAGAATTATAAGTCTCTTTCATTTCATTATCCTGAACTACATATTACCACAGAGTTTTTGCCATCCTTTTATCCATCTTTACTATTAAGGTCTATGCTAACTTAGCTGGAAATATCTTGTCAATTCTTCAAGGAATAAATAGATTTTTTCATCCTCTTCAATCTGTATTGGTCCAGAAGCCAAAATTATCTTCAAGATGGTTTATTTATGCTCATCATGAGCACCACAAGAAGACATGACTAAGTGTCCCATGGAATGATGTTTCTTGTTTCTTTTAAGGATATAAGAAAAGCAATTGTTTTGTTTGACAGTGAATTTGTGCCATTACATTACCAAATGACCTTCCTTTTAGTGAAGGACAGCTCAGTCTACACAGCAAGAAGGGTCCTAGGATAGTGGATAGAATAGTAATTTGCTGAGTTCATAATTAAACTCCACAAAAGTCCTCAACACAAATCCTTATTGGATATCTTATTGTATGGAACTAAAACTGGACTCTCAAAAATTAGTAGATTCCACTAAGGTAGGAAAGCTCTTAAAATAGTTATTAATGACATTCTGACAAATAAACTAGAATTATATCAAAATATAAAACTAAATTGAAATCATCAAGAAACAGCTTGGTAGACAGAAAAGAACAAAATATTATGAGGAAGTAGACAAGGCTTCTAGTTTCAATTTAATTTGACTTTTAGCACAACCTGAGATACAAAAGAATGGCATTAGAAGGTTTATGGTGCTTAGTTTTAAATGTTCACCTCAATTAATCAGAAGTACTTAAATTTCTCAATTCAATTAATATAATTAAAGATATAAAGTAATTGTAAATAAGCTTTAATCAATTTGATAATTAAAAATACTCTAATCATTAGATGAAAGAAGATACTAAGTTTAAGAAGACTGAAAAAAATCAAGACATACCTCTGGCTCTATATAAAGTAAGCCAGTTTGAAATGTACATTCCAGGAATGGGCTAGTTGAGAAAGATTTGAGGGGTGATGATTAATATTCTCTCCTCTCCTCTCTTCCTCCCTCCTTTCTCCCTCCCCCCCACCCCCCCAAGTAACCTTGTGAACTTCAAAAAGCCTGAGAATCTAAAGCGTCAATCAGAACTGACAGCAATGTCTTAGGACCAACAGTGTTAAAAGCAACATCTTCATAACTCTCCAATGTCATCAACTCTTAGAGCCCAGTAAGGGTGCTACAGCTATGAAGAATTTTTTGAAAATTCCATGAAGGGAATACAGAAATTCTAAATTAAGAGTTATTAATTTAAACTTTGGCAGAATATGCCCTCTTTTCCTAGGAAATTGTATGTGCAAAGTGAGAGTATGGCCCTGGTTTTAACTTCTTCCAAGATTCAACTGAAAGATTATATATATTCTGTGCGAAAGGCATTTCCCAGCAACCCACATCCCTTTTCAATAACTTTCAATTATTTACTTTTATATATCTATCTTGTATGTACTTATTTACATGCTTTTTGAAAACAAGAATTTGGTTTTTTTTTTCCCCTTCCTTTTTTTATCCACGATGTTTAGCACAGAATCTGATATATAGTGGGTGCTTAATAAATGATTCTTGCTCTATTGACATATTCCTGACCCTACCTCCTAAAGTAGTTGCAGAGTTGAAGTTTAACCCAGGTTTCCTCCTAATACTGGATTTTGGATTTGAGGATAACACAATGGTTTCAAGAAGGCTGAGTTTTTAAAATTTATTGCAGAAAGTCAGAAAGAAATCTTTTATTAATACTTTTAAAAGTCCATCCTATTTAAATTATTTTAATCAAATAAGTTTCTTAAAAGGATTGATTCTAATAAAACCTTTTAAATAATTTTTAAGTTAGATGCATAACTTGCTACTAATAGAGTACCATAAACATTAATATTTATTTTAATAATTTATTTTATTAAGTTATGTTTATTTTTTAATAATAGAAAACATCTGCATATCATTTAACTATTTACAAAGTACTTTCACAATAATCCTATTAATAATTATATTTAAAAATTTCAAAATATTTTACAACATGTGACATTTACAAAAATAAAAATATGTAGATTGTACCTCAGATACTACTACACTGTCCAACAAAACTTCCATAAAATAAGTCTGTGGATCTTCCTCATTTCTGTCTATGGCATTACTTACCTTCTGCTTTTGTAAACGTTAGAGCATTATATAAATGCTCTGTAAGTTACAGTTATTATTGTTCCAAATCTTGTAGTCATCTTTAACTCTTTTTGCTTCCTCTCTTTTTATATCCAATTGATTATCTCTCCTTGATGCTCGATTCCAACAGTTGCCAGACCAGCATTTTTTTTTTTTTTTTTAAAGACAACTGGTCATGGTACACAAGTACTCAAAAATCTTTAGTGGCTCCCAAATGTCTATCTGTTACCTGACACTAAAGGAACTCCACAATCTGGCTTCAAAATACCTTTCCAGAATTAACAGATATTATTTCCCTCTATTCTGCACTCACATTATACTTTTGGGGGGAGTCACCTAAAGAAGCTTTATATTTTTTGGAAATTTCTCTTCTCTCTTTTCTGTATTTTAACATATTCAAAGTCCAAATCAAATGCCATCTCTTCTACAAAACCTTTATACACATACCTTTTGAGGTTTTTGTGAAGATAAAATAAATTTTTGTAAAGTACTTAACACAGTGCTTAACACATAGTAGGTTCTTAATAAATGCTTGTTTCCTTCCTTTTCCATACTTATCTCATTTGATCTTCATAACAATCCTGAAAGGCAGGTACTTAAGCTAATGGGACCAAAGATATCATATCCAACTCCCTAATTTTGCAAGTGAGGAAGCAGATAGCAGTTGAAATGTGAATCCACATCTTCAAATTCCAAATCTCACATTCTTTCTATTATAGCAAAACACAGATTTTTAAAGAATTACAGATTATATAAATTGTCCAAGGTCACATAGCTAATAAGTATTTAAAGAAAATTTTAAGGCAAATCTTTCCTCTCTTCCTAATTTTATTAAATGACAAAATAATAATGGGAGGAAGGTAGAAATTATTCCTTTAGAATCAGATTTTTAAAAACTTAAAAGACAAGATTACAATTTCAGGAAAATGTGGGAAAATTTGCATGATTTTATGCAAAGTGATATAAGCAAAACCAAAAACTTCCATAGGCACTCTCCACATGATTACACAATTGTAACAAATTCAACAAAATAAATTAGGATTATAGCCCGCACTTCTTAAGAGTCAAACATGGTTATTATAATTGTCCAGAGTAGAATCTCAGTTTTATTTTGTTGCTCCCATTCTTTCTAGTATGTTATTGTAATCATTGAGCAAGCTGTTGTCCTAGTTCTGCTTTCTTTACTCTGCATCAATTACTAAGTCTTCCCATGCTTTCCTCTATTCTTCATAGTCATTTCTCATGATATAATAACATATTGTCATATTCATGTACCATAATTTGGTCATTCTTCAATCAAAGGGCATCTTTTCTTTACTACTACAAAAAGTCTTGCTAGGAATAAATCTCTAGGTCAAAGGCTATAGACATATTAATCATCCTTAGTGTAATTCTAAACAGTTTTCGACAATGGTTGGAATAATTTACAGGTTTCACTAGAGTATTAGTATTTCTCCACAGCCTCCAGGAATTATTATTCCCATCTTTTGACATCTTTTGCCAGTTTGCTTGGTGTGAGGTTAAACCTCAAAGTTGTTTCACTTGATATTTCTTTTATTGGTTATTTATAGCAATTTTTATTTGGTTAATAGTTCACAGTTCTTTTGAGAATGATTTAAAAACAACTTTTTAATTTTCTGAAAGCAAGATAAAATTTTAAATCCACTTTAAATACTTTAAATGATATCAAAAATAGTCTTCTCACACAAGATATTTCAGAAAAAAGTACACACCATGCAAATTCTTAAACCTTAGAGGAAAACATCAGAAATAGACTATTTAGATTTAAACGAAAAGTATTTACAATGATTAACATTAGCAGAACTTTTTAATTAAATTTCTTCTTTAATGTCCTATACTTGATTTTTATTTCATAATTCAAAAAAGTCTAACATGCAAAAAAGTGTTAATAAAATCAATCTTTTGTTTTGAATGGCATTTTACTACTTTAAAAAATCAAAATGCTTTCTTAAAAAGTATTATAAAGAGAGCCCCATTCCAGCAACAGACTTCACTAAGGACAAGCTTAAGTATGAAGAAGTATGTTAAGACACTTGGTACAAGTCCAACCATTTTGGAGAACAAGTTGGGACTGTACCCAAAGTGCTACAAAACTGTGTATACCCTTTGACCTAGCAGTACCACTACTAGGTCAGTATCCCAAAGAGATCAAAGAAAAAGGAAAAAGGACTTCTATATACAAAAATATGTATAGCAGCTCTTTTTGTAGTGTCAAAGAATTGAAAATTGAGAATACTCATCAATTGGGGAATGGCTGAACAAACTGTGGTATATGAACTAAGCTACAAAATATGACTATAGAGAATGGTTTCTGAAAAACCTGGGAAGATCTATATAAACTGTTATGTAAAGTGAATAGAATCAGGAGTTCATTGTACAAAGTATCAAAAATATTGTAATGATGATCAACTGTGAAAGACTTATCTACTCTGATGAATAAATATTCATGACAATTCCAAGGACTCGGGATAAAAATTCTATCCACTTTCAGAATGAGAACTGATGAATTCTGAGTAAAAAGTGAAGTATATTTTTTTCACTTTTTTTTTTGGGGGGGGGGCAATACAAATAACATGGAAATATGATTTGAATGATTTCACATGTGTAACTGATATCATATTGCTTGCCTTTTCAATGAGTGGGGAAGGAATGGGATGGAGGAAGGGAATTTTAAACTTAAAAAAAAATTATGTAATAATATAAAGACAAACATTGGGAAGGATGGTAAAAACTATTTAAAAGTAAGATTTTAGGTCAAGTCAACAAGCATTATTAAGCAACCTCTATGATTTACTCACGGTACTAAAGACTGGGATATAAAGAAAGGCAACAATTGTATCTACCCTCAAAAACCTCACAATCTAATGCCGGAAAAGAAATGAATAGCATTCTGTACATGCAAGATATATGCAGACAATATGAGATAGAAGTTATTAATACTGTGGAAGCCTGAAAAAAATTTATTGCATAAAGTAAAACTTTAGCTGAGATTTAAAGAAAGCCAGGAGATGGAGAGGAAGAAGAAAATTCCACATGTAGGAGTCAGTCAGTGAAAAAGCAGTAAAGTAAGGAAAAGGAGTGTCTTGTTTAAAAAATAACAAGGAGGTCATTGGATCACAGAGGATGTGGAGGGGAATAAACTATAGCAACAGAAAAGACAAACAAAAAATTTTCTATTTGATCCTAGAAGTGATAAAGTTATCTGAGAAGAGGAGGAAGGCAGACTTGCACCATAGGAAGATCATTGAAATAGCTGACTGAAGAATGGACTGGAATAAGAAAAAGGTTGAGGCAAAGAGATCGAGATCAAGTAGAGGGCTGTTGCAATGTCCAAACTGAAGGTCCAATACTAGGATGGTCAAAGTGTCAGAAGAAAGAATGGAGTACATATAAGTGATGTAAAACCTAGGACTTGAAATGGAAGCACTTAGAATTTATGGCTTGAGAGTGAGAGATTGTGACCCTGCGTAACTGCTAAGATGGTGATATACTCAACAATAATAGGGAAAGAAGAACCAAAACATACAATGTAGGCAGTAGATGTGACTTATTGGAGATAAACTGGTAGAGTGGTAGGAAGTAGTTCAGCTACTTCCTTCCACAAAACTCCTCCAAACAGATTTTAAAAATGTACCAGATCAAATCCTCATGGAAAAATTCAGAAAAAAAAAAAAATCGGTGAGGTTTTTGTCCAATCTAGTTTGGCATAAAGAGATGTCAGAGAGAACACTGGGAACCAGCTTATGCTAAAGACATGAGTGTTCTTGTACCCACGAAGAGACTATGGATCAGAGAAAAGGAGGTTGTAGGGCACCAATAGAGGAAAGTATGAACCAGCCTGTCCCAGAGTTCTAGAATAACACAACACTCAAAATCCCAAGAAAGCAGCAACAGGGACAGTTCAGTATCTCCCTGCAGAAGAATCAGTCCAAAAACATCCAATAACTTTAATAATCTAGTGTTTGACAAACCCAAAGACCCCAGTTTTGGGGATAAGAACACATTATTTGACAAAAATTGCTGGGAAAATTGGAAATTAGTATGGCAGAAACTAGGCATTGACCCACACTTAACACCGTACACTAAGATAAGGTCAAAATGGGTTCATGACCTATGCATAAAGAATGAGATTATAAATAAATTGGAAGAACACAGGATAGTTTACCTCTCAGATCTGTGGAAGAGGAAGGAATTTATGACCAAAGAAGAACTAGAGATCACTATTGACCACAAAATAGAAAATTTTGATTATATCCAATTGAAAAGTTTTTATACAAAGAACACTAATGGAGACAAGATTAGAAGGGAAGCAATAAACTGGGAAAACATTATTACAGTCAAAGGCTCTGATAAAGGCCTCATTTCCAAAATATATAGAGAACTGACTCTAATTTATAAGAAATCAAGCCATTCTCCAATTGATAAATGGTCAAAGGATATGAACAGACAATTCTCAGATGAAGAAATTAAAACTATTTATAGCCATATGAAAATATGCTCCAAATAATTATTAATCAGAAAAATGCAAATTAAGACAACTCTGAGATACCACTACACACCTGTCAGATTGGCTAGAATGACAGGGAAAGATAAGGTGGAATGTTGGAGGGGATGTGGGAAAACAGGGACACTGATATATGTTGGTGGAATTGTGAACACATCCAGCCATTCTGGAGAGCAATTTGGAACTATGCTCAAAAAGTTATCAAACTGTGCATACCCTTTGATCCAGCAGTGTTTCTACTGGGCTTATACCCCAAAGAGATACTAAAGAAGGGAAAGGGACCTGTATGTGCCAAAATGTTTGTGGCAGCCCTGTTTGTAGTGGCTAGCAGCTGGAAAATGAATGGATGCCCATCAATTGGAGAATGGTTGAATAAATTGTGGTATATGAACGTTATGGAATATTATTACTTCGTAAGAAATGACCAGCAGGATGAATACAGAGAGGACTGGCGAGATTTACATGAACTGATGCTAACTGAAATGAGCAGAACCAGGAGATCATTATATACCTCAACAATGATACTGTATGAGGATGTATTCTGATGGAAGCGGATCTCTTCGATAAAGAGAGCTAATTCAGTTTCAAATGATCAAGAATGGACAGAAGCAGCTATACCCAAAGAAAGAACACTGGGAAATGAATATAAACTGCTTGCATTTTTGTTTTTCTTCCCAGGTTATTTATACCTTCTGAATTCAATTCTCCCTTGTGCAACAAGAAAACTGTTCAGTTCTGTACACATATATTGTATCTAGGATATACTGTAATCTATTCAACATGTAAAGGACTGCTTGCCATCTGGGGGAGGCGGTGGAGGGAGGGAGGGGAAAAATCAGAACAGAAGTGAGTGCAAGGGATAATGTTGTAAAAAATTACCCTGGCATGGGTTCTATCAATAAAAAGTTATTAAAAAAAAAAAAGAAAGAAATCAGATTTAAAATAGAAGAGAAACTAGTCTAATCCCTTCTTTTTCAGATAAGAAAACAGATCCAGGGAAGACCTCTGGTCACACAGGTAGAGAAGGGCAAAACCAGAATTCAGACACCAGTCCATATGTATAGAGTCCAAATCCAAGGTTCACTTCACCAATGAAAATGCTTTTCTAATTCCATGATTCTATGTTACACACAGCTATTGTTGGATGAAACATTGTACTGGATAAACTTGCTACTTCCAGGTTATCTCAGATCAGTGGCTCATTTCTTCCCTCCCTGGCGTAAAAAAACAAAAAACAAAATAAAACAAACAAAAAAATCCTTGTAAATTGGATTTGTCTTAGACATTTCTTTACATCTAGGTCTCGGCTTCAAGACAAATAGTTTCTGTTGACTGCTCTAGCTAAGTGAAGTCCCTTCTAGCTCTTGCTCAATACCACTCTGAACTTGGACCCCATTCTTCTCAGTTCAAAACCCCCAATTCTCATGGTGAGACACGCAATGGTGCCTCCCCCTGCCGGCCATGAGTCAGTAAGACAGATTTCTTTTTCTACTGCCTTGCCTCTTAACCAGGTCCTCAGCAATCAGGGAAGGCTGCTTGCCTGGGGAAAACGTCAGTACAAAACTGATGTGTCTTCACTTTATTGGATGGCCTCCCTTGCTATTGCCTTGGGAAGTCAGCTCCACTCTTATGAAACACAATGTTCTCCGGGCAAAAGGCTGAGAAATGTGGTGATCTTCTTCTTTTAAAATAAGTAGAATAGTTCTCTCTGGGGGAGAGGGTAGGTTTTTTGGGGAAGGTTTTTCTGGAGGAAGCCTTAGTATCAGTTCAGATCAATAATTACCCCAAATACAGCCAGCTGGTAAAAATACAAATGTTTATTTCTCCTTCCAAGTCTTGTCTCTTTCCCTAGGCCTGGATAGCTAGATTCTTAGAGGCCTATCTTTCTGCTTGGTTCCAAGATCTCCCTCCAAATGTCTCCAAATCCAAAGGTTTTGTCCTTCAGCCTCTGCCTCTGCTTTCTTCAGCCTCCAGCCAGCACAAAGATGGAATGAATCTCTTGTCTCCTTCACTTGGGGCTTGGCTAGCTTTCTGGAGAGTCTTTCAGACTAGCTTGGTCTCACTGGATCCACTCAGTGGACTCAGTGCAGGAGTCTAGCCACCACAGTGGTGTGAGATGAAGATGAATCTGGTTGTGCCTCTGAGTGAGGAAGTTGGAGATGGTGTGCATGGCACTGCGGACCTGTCTGGAAAGTGGTGTCGGGCGAGAGATGTGTCTTGATGTAGCTGTCCAAGTCGCTGGACTCCATTGTTATCTGATTCTTGCTCCTTTTCACCTAGTATAATTGACACCTCTCCCTGCTGCTATTTCTTCTTTTTCCTTATTTTAATACTTATAAAATTTCCTAAAGCTAGTTGTATTAAATTATATGTATTAAGTTATGTCTTTGGAAATTTAGTTAGGCCCATTTTTATTATAGAATTGACAAAGATCCTCTCCTACCAATTTCCACTCGTTTAGATCTAATTTCTTTTCCAGAGAGAAACAAGGACATATGTGCTTTACACTTTATAAAAGTTCAGTGATCTGCTGTAAAATTATTATTAAACCTTGGCTTTCCATAACTTTGACAATGCTCTCTAAACATTTTCCTTGAACAGAAACAGAAGGCTGTTTTCTAAACATCTGTCCCATCTTAGATGAAATTCTACTTTAACTCTTTTAACAAAACTTCGTTGTTGCATTCACCCTAATTTCTGGGTCAAGAAGACTTTTCCACTGGATCAGGATCAGAGGCTTTTCCACTGGAATCAGGATTTTGTCAGTCCCATGTTCAGGGCACCAAAATGTGGTGTTCTTTTTCTTTTTTAATAATATAATAAGATAGTTCTCTCTGGGAGAAAGCGGGTTTCTCCGGGAGAGGTTTTCTTGGCAGCCTTAGTATCAGTTCAGATCAATAATTACCCCAAATGCAGCCAGCTGGTAAAAATACAAACGTTTATTTTCTCCTTCCAAAATAGCCTGGTTAGTTAAGGCCTATTTCTCTGCTTGGTTCCAAGAGCTCTTGCAGTTTTGTCCTTTGCTTCTGCCTCTGCTTTCTTCAGCCTTCACTCCAACTCCACTCTTCATGTAATTCCGGTGAAATCTGTCCGAGAGCCTCTGTCTGTTTCTTTTATACGAGAGAGAGGAATTGTGGGATATGAGAGAGGGATTATGGGTTTTCTCCCATAGTGCTCTCTGGTCCCAAGAGCTTCAAGGGAGGTGTGAATTCACAAAGTTACATAGTTAACTTTGTGAATTCCTATACTTGTGAACTCCAATGAGTAAAGGTGTGAACACAAGCATTGTATCAATTAGTTCTACTTAGTACCTTGTTTCAGGTTCTGCCCAAAACATCTTCTTGTAAGATCAGATCAGTAATCTATCAACTCTAATGAGTTAGCACTTTGTAAAGATTCCAACAGTCAATGTTGAAAAATTACCCAATGCATATGTTTTGTCAATAAAAAGCTATTAAAAAACAAACAGAAAAACTTAGAAATTTAAGTTACTTATAATTGAAGAAAAAAAAGCCGAGACTACAAAGAAGGGCAAAAGCAATCTTTGCCCTCAAAGAGATCATATTCTACCAGGGAGACAGTAAAATAGGTAAGCACGTATAACATATATTCACACACACACACACACACAAAAAAAATTCATCTACAAATACACAAAGTAGATTCATGATAAAATGAGGTTGAAGTAGATGATCTCAAAGCTATAAATTCTATTATGCTGTGTGACCTACTATATTATACTAATATACTATACTATGAATTTGAATAAACCTCCAAATACCTATATCTCCCCTCCTTCTCCAAGATTAACAGAAATAATATCAAGATACTGAAAAAAATCGCCATCACAACAATCCAAGTTCCTTATAATAACAGAATTATAGCGCAAAACTCATATACTAAAAAAGAACATCTTCATTAACTATATTCTAGTAGAAAACTTTTCCACTAGTTTACATTGAAATCCTAAAATGATCTCTTAATTCCATCTAAGAGTTTTTCAAAAATATATCTAAAAGATAGCTATATAACCACATATACTCTGCCTATTATTTTTAGCATTGTATGGCCATAAGAAACGTCAACTTCAAATTCTCATTCTAGAAAATACGAATGGAGGAAGGGAACTGTCTGTCTTCTTTCTCAAGAGAAAGGTGTTAAGACGAACTCAATGATACATTAGTGATCTATGATTTCATTGATGTTGATATCCCCCTCCATTAAAGTAGATTACAACTCTTCTACCATTTATTAGATGGTTTTCAAGAATTTCTGTGACCAAAAAATCATCACCCTCTAGCCAATCAAGTGATAAGGTTTTCCTAATTTTAGTTAGGCCTGCCCTTAGAAAGCATTCCATTAGGAAAGCCTTCAAGAAATCCATGTCATGAAACAAAGAGGTATCAAAATAGCACTACAGTGAGAGAAATTAAATATGATATTATTTAAATTTGTATATATATGAATAAATTTATCTTTTGTGCATTGATACTAAAAATATTGTCGGGTAGGAACCTTATCACCAAAGCTATATATTTTCTTATAATTTATATCTGCCCCAGATTTTTAAACTAAAGCATAGAAGTTTCAGACATTTAACTTCTGAAAAAATTTTAAGGAACTATACAACATTTCATAATTAAGACCTATTCTAATATCACTAAATACGCCTTAGTTTTAAAGAAGCCAAGTGCAGTGTGCCTACAATTCAGGGACTTTGCTTCTCTCAACCTCAGGATCACTTTATTGTTCTTAACCCTTCCTATCCTGGAAATGGGAAAAGGTAATCTCAAATCAGTTGATCTTAAACAAATGGATAAATCGGAAGCTATTGCACTTAATAATAGTACTGTCTGCTAATATGCAGAAGATGAAAAACACTTCTATAAAATTTCATACAACTATTATTTACGACAAAATTAAAATCAATGATATTTTGTGAATTGGTCTATAATTGGATTTACTCAAACTAGAACAACAATCTATGCTGCTGCTGACCTTAAAGCGTGTGTGTGCTCTCTCTCTCACATATACACATATAAAACTATATTATATGTTCCAAAGCAGCTTAAATTATACCTGCTGCTACAAATGTGTTACAATCTGTTATACAGAATAAACTTTGAACTTGCCAAACAGACAACTGCAACATTGCCCAATGCATTCTTAATAGACATTTTATCTGTCCAAAAAAACCTCCAAATTTTAAAATAAACATTAGGTGCTCTTAGGTGACGCAATGGATAGAGAATTGGGCCTGATAACAGGAGTACTTTAAATATGGCTCTAGCTATACAGTAGTGTACTTAGTCACTTAACCTCTCTGCCTCAGTTTCCTCATCTATTAAGGGATTATAGTACTTACCTCATAGGTACTACTGTGGTCTAGCTTAACTGGAAACAATGGATAAAATGAAGATGACAGCTAACATTCACATACCATTTGCCACATTCTAGGCAGGCACTGTACTAAATACTTTACAGATATAATTTCATTTGACCCTCACAACAATTCTGGAAGGTAGGTACTATTATTATCCCCATTTTACAGTTGAAGACACCAAAACATATAAAAATTAAGTGATTTATCCAAGTTCATACAGCTAGTATCTGTCACTAATGACTATATTCTCAACCTTTCCAACTTGATAAAAATCCATGGCAATAATAAGATAAGATGAGATATCTGTAAAGCACCATATGGATGCTAGCAATCATTATTATTATTATTATCATCAAATGGAAAAACATTTTCTTCTAAGAGCTTTTCCAGCAAATATTAAATTTGAGAATATATTTATGAAATCAGTTTCTTTCCCTAATAACTTTAGTACTTAGCACAGTACTTGGTATAGAGTTGGTTGTTGTCCTTCATTCTTGAACATGACATTACTATGTTAAGGTCAAGGCACAGTGTTTCTGACTATGGCTAATCAGACCAGTCTCTACAAGACGGGCATAAATGGTTCATATGAACATGTGGAATGGAAAAGTCTCTAAATATGCACATTTCAAGTTTCTCTGGAGCTACTGGAATTCTGCTTTGCTTATAGAGCACAACACCTTCTTTGATGAGGACACACAATGCTGGACAGTCCTGTGTCAGTTATCTTCTGTTTCACAAATTATTTCAAAGTTCTTTAGAGAGATTTTGAGAGCTCCCTTGCATTCTGAACCTCCCTATAAGCACTTACCTGTTGTCAGTTCTCTACCAGTATAGAGTAGGTGCTTAATAAAAGCTTGTTGGTTTGACTGTCAATATGTTAACTAGCATGAATCAGCACTAAAGACCCAAGTTATCAGCTATACTCCCCCAAATCGTCAAAACATAAAAAAGCCACAAAACATATGCACAATAGCAAACATTAGTGTGAACTACTGTTCGGTCAGCTCACCATTGTGCTAAGCACTGAAGATACAAAGAAAGTTTCTCAAGAAACTTATGGTCTAACTGGGGAGATACCATGAAAATAACATTAAGTCAGAAAGGCTTGATGAAATTTTGCAAGTCAGATTCAGAAAACTCCTTTGCAAGGCTGTTTTATTACTAACTATTCAATCAACTATATAGTACATTATTATGTACTATGTAGTATGCCTTCCTTGAGGGAGAAAGAATCATTAGCATTTTCTAACCATAAAATCACTATTAATCTTCATTTACATTTGCCAAATTCAGATAATATGAATAATTTCATTCATCCATCTCAGTTCCATTCTTTACAAAGTAATCCAGCTAAGTCTTTAACCAGTTTCCCCCCAAACTCACATGTAAAAACTTAGCAGGCATAAAGCAAATAAATAAATGAAAAGGCTTAATAAACTTAAGTTTGCTTAACAAGACAAACATTGTATTTATTGAAGATCTTTCCTTCATATTTTAATTCTAAAATACAGCCAATGGCATAGTGAATAGAAAACTACTGCAAAGTAGTTTCTTGGCAAAACCAAGAAAACCTGGCTTCACATCCTTCCTCTGATACTATCACTATGTGACTCTGGGAAAAATCACTTAACCTCTCTGTACTTTAGGCCAGAGATATCAAATAGGCAACACTCCTGAGAGCCCTGAAGCAGATGAAAATGTAATTGGGAAATATCAACAAAATAAATATAAACAGAATAGATTATAGATAATATCAATATGTGGTTTTGAGCTAATGGGTAACCTGGAGGGATCCATAAAATAGTTAAGTGGCCTTTGCTTCTAGTGAAGCCAGACATCACTGCTCTAAGACTCAGAGAAAGTATCACTTAGCCTTAGTAGATTAAATGGCAGCTGGAGACCCTATCCTCTTAGCTCCATCCTAAAACCATAGAACTCCCAGATGAGGGAACTTTCCATGCCAAGCAGATGATAGAGCTATCTAGAGCACTGAGGAATTAAATAACTTGGCTAGGATCACACAGCCAGGATATTAAAGATGGAATTTGAATCCAAGTGTTCTTGGCTCTGATGCTACCTATATCTATTATGCCATTGTGCCTAGTGTTCCCAGTTTCTCTCTTCTTTCTCCAATCTATCCTCCACAAAGCTGCCACATGAGACAAATGTGACCATATCCCAACTCAAAAACCTTCACTAACTTCCTACTGCCTCTAGATCTGACATCAGGCTCCTAACACTCTGATGGCTTTCTAACACTATTTCACCGTACTCCAATCTAGCCAAACTAGACCACAAGCTGTTTGCAAAACCCCACTTATTTTCCTTTAAAAAATTTTTTTATTTTAATAGTATATTATTTTTCCAGCTACAGGTAAAGATGGTTTTTCAATTTTCATTTTCATAAGATTTTGAGTTCCAGATTTTATTCTCCCTTCTTTTTTTGCCTCTCCCTTCCCCACACTTAACAAGCAATCTGATATAGGTCATACATGTACATTCATTTTTAACATATTTCCATATGAGTCATTAAGGGAAAAAAAAATCAGAACAAAAGGGAAAAACAAAGAGAAAAAATACAAAAAAAAAAAGGTGAAAATAGTATACTTCAAGCCTCTTTTGGTATCCATAGTCCTCTCTTTGTATGGGGATGGCATTTTCCAAAGTTTATTGGAAATGCCTTAGATCACTGTATTGCTGAGAAGAGCTAAAGTCTATCAAAGTTCATCATCACATTATCTTGCTGCTGCTGTTCTCTTAGTTCTGCTCACTTCAGTCCACATCAGTTCATGTAACCCTTTACCATAACATAACTTGTTTGGCCATTCCCCAACTGATGGGCATCCATTCAATTTTCAATTCCTTTTCACTACAAAAAGATCTGCTTCAACCATACAAACATATGGGTCCTTTTTCATCTCTTTGGGATACAGAATCATTGGTGACACTGCTAGATCAAAAAGTATGGAGTTTTTGAGCCATTTGGGCATAAAAATCTTACACTTATTTTCTCTTTCCTTGCACTTGCTCAGACCATGCTCCATGACTGGAATGTACTCTCTCTTCATCCTGGCCTCTTGGAATTTTTATTTTCCTACAAGATGTAGTTAGTTCAAATGTGTCTTCCTAGAAGTGATGCTTCCTTCCTAACTAATGCTGGGAAAATTACTTAATATCCTACCTGTGTACTGCGAAATCTCCCCAATTCAAGCTCCTCAAAAGTAGGGATCATCTTCGGTTTTATCTTAATATTTGTAGTACTCATAAAGTGCCTTACACATAATTGGTACTTAATAAAGAGCTGCTAAATTTGACTATATATTTTTGCACCTCCAGTGTTAATATATGCTGGCTTCCAATAAATAAATAAATCGTTAGCAGGTGGTATCAAAATAATTGTTTATTATTTAGGGAATAATATAAAGAAATAAGACAATCAAGGACTCATTGCCCAATAAGTGTATAATTTGCCCAATACTGTATTCTTCTTAGCCCAATTTTTATGGAATTGTTAAAATTCTAAAGTGCAAATTGTTCATAGTGCAAAAATCCCTTAATATTTTTTAAAAATTTAATTCAAATGCCTGACATATAAGTAATGAAGAAAGAATGAAGCTGAAGGTAGTAAACTGGTTACATACACAGGGATAATAGGAGCATCTATTTAACACTGGTTTTTCAATCTTATACATGCCTCACATCCTACAGCCTAGGTTTTTTTTTTTTTTAATTAAGTATGCTGAATCAGGCCATATGTTAAGCAAATTTTATGATATAGATTTGTAGCTAACTCTTGAACTAAAATGCCAAGATCATAATTTAATAAAGTTTCAAAAGACAATTAGTGCCTTAATTTTTAAATTAATTTTTGAAAGATTTACAATAAACTGATTTGAATAGCAGAGAATTCAAACTTAATTGATTCAAACTAAGATTCAGACTTAAATATAATATGATCGAGGTATAAAGAGCTAAAAATGTTACCTGGAAAAATAGTTTTCCTGAAATTGGAGGAAGTAAACATTAAATTTTGACTCTGAGTATTTTCAATGGCTATCACTTATGCCTAGAATCCTGTTTTCTAGGAAAAGCCTTTTCTAATTTCGTTTAATACTAGGAACTTCCCTTTGATGATTATTTCTAAGTTATCTAATAAACATCTTGTTTGTATATCATTGTTTTCACCCAATCTCTCCCATTAGATTGTAAGCTCTTTGAAAGCACTGTGTTTTACCTCTGTATCTCCAGGGCTTAATATAGGCATATATAGTATAGTAAAGACATAGCAAATGCTTAATAAATACTGACTAACTTTGACCATAAGAATAAACCATCAATTATATATCAAAATATAGATGACTGGACTTACATGAATTAATGCTACGTGAAGTGAGCAGAATCAAGAGAATATTGTACACAGCAACAACAAGATTATGTGATGATCAACTATGCTGGACTTGGCTCTTTTCAACAATGAAGTGATTCAAGGCAATATCAATAGACTTGTAATGAAAAGAGTGATTTGCATCCAGAGAGAGAACTATGGAGAGGGAATGTGGATCAAAGCACAGTATTTTCACCTTTGTTGCAATTGTTGTTGTTTGTTCGCTTATTTTTTTTTCTCTCATGTCTTTTTTCTTTTCATCTGATTTTTCTTGCACAGCGTGATGAATATGGAAATATGTTTAGAAGAATTGCATATGTTTAACCTAAATATGATTGCCTGCTGTCTAGGAAAGGGGACAGGGAATGAGAGAGGGAGAAAAATTTGGAATACAAGGTTTTGCAAAGGTAATTGTTGAAAATGATCTGTGCATATATTTGAAAAAATAAAATACTATTAATTCAAAATATAGACTACTGGTACCAAATGTTTATCTAGCTACCCTAATAGAAAATAGCTAATTTATACAAAATTAATTTAGAAACTAACTTCTATTATTTCAAAATGTTATAGAAATTCCAGGCAAAAATCCATTTCAATTTTGAGAGCAATGACATTCTAAATTTAATTCTAATTATGTGTAATATCTTAGGCATTTCAAAGTGATTTGCAGGTTCTTTTTAAAAAAATGACTAAGCAGTCAGTCATTTACCAGAGTTCCAAATTGATTTTTCAATTTGCTTCTTTTATCCATTTCTTGCTCCTGAATCAGCACTTTATTGATAATATAAACATACTTCAGTCTTATTTTCCAGTTAAGTTAAAGATTATTATGAAGTCTATTGATTCCATTAAAATTTAGAACCATTACAACCATGACCAGAGAATATAAATTTACTGAATAATAAACTTGGGCTACCATAACAAAGACATTAAGAAAGAAGCTCAGTTCTTTACTAAAAAGCCCTATAAAATGAAAATATTAAAAGTTATAAATAGGAGTTTGGGGATTATTTAGAATTTTGTGTGTGTGTGTGTATGATGGTGTTTATACAACAAATCAGAAGAAATTATTTGTGAGTATAACAATAAATACATTTTTAAAAACTGATTATAAACCATTTACATATTAAAATAAGATGCTTTGAAATAGTTTTTTTTATCAATATGGATTTATCAAATAGGAACATTTCACATATAAAAACAGAAAATGATTATATATGAAATTATACAGTTTTTTTAAAGTACATAATAAATTTAATACTGTGGTTCTAGCACTGTTCTGACTAATTATGCCTCCTGAAATCCTTTCTGCTCTCTTCGGTTTTTTTTTTTTTTTTAATGCCTCATTGATGCTCTTTTCTTCTTTTTCTCCCATGGCATTATTATTACTGCAATGATTATATATGAAATTATACAGTTTTTTAAAAGTACATAATAAATTTAATACTGTGGTTCTAACACTGCTCTGACTAATTATGCCTCCTGAAATTCTTTCTGCTCTCTTCTGTTTGGTTTTTTTTTTTTTTTAATGCCTCATTGATGTTCTTTTCTTCTTTTTCTCCCATGGCATTACTATTACTGCTCTAACTTTCGTTCTTTTATAGTTTCCAAACTCTAAACTACAAGCACTTCCTTAAGCATAGTCAAACATAACAAATCCCATAATGTGGTCATATCTTTAAATGTGTGTATATATCATTCTTCATCTCTCTGCATAAAAGATCATTTGTTTTCTTTCTAATAACATTAACTAATACATTTTTATGAGTTCTAAAATTGTTTAATCAACAAAGTAGGAGAAATTTAAATAAAAAAATATGAAATCAGATTATCATGGAGTTAATAGCTAAAGGAAATTGGAAATATTATTTGGTGAAATTATTCCCCCAAAGCCCAAAATTACATGAAATAAAATGCTTAAAATTCTCAAACAACTTGTCTATATTATAGGTATTGGAGTTACATCACATGATAACAACATAGAGCTCCTGATAAAAAACGGGAATTTAAATACTTTTTAAATAGTGGCCTTATAATATACATATTCTAGATTAAGATGTTTAGTTGCAAATTCCAAAGACTTATTAACACATTCAAAAATTGCTTTTGTATTGCTATTGCTCGTGGAATATTTATTTGATGTAAAATGTCTGTCCTAAACTGGATAACTAGATGGCACAGTGAATAGAATGCTAGGCCCGGAGCCAGGAAGATCTAAGTTCAAATGTGGCCTCTGATACTTACTAGCTGTGTAACCCTAGATCCATCATTTAACCCCTGTCTCAATTTCTTCACCTGAAAAACAGATAACAATAGCACTTGCCTCTAAGGGTTATTTTGAGGATCAAATGAGATAATTGTAAAGTACTAGTATATAGTAAGCACTATGTGTCTGTTGTTGTTGCTAATTATTGACTGGTAGGAAGAAAATTATTCTATTTCTCTAGAATCTATTAATGATTCCTTTGTACATCTAAGTATTCATAGTGTTTTAAAATGATTACATTGTCAACCAAATGTGAAACTTTCTTAAAAAGTTAACTTCTGGATTAAGACCAAATTAATTAAACCTTAGCTAAAAGAAACTTTCATAGAAAATTACAAGCAAATAATAATAGAACTTTCAAAGCTGCCTAAGTCATATTATTAGTCTACTTTTTAAAAGTCAGCAAAACGTTTGTACTATGCTTATAAAGAGGAGTTAATTATAGTATATGATCATTTAATCAAGTATTTAAAATTTAATTTTAAATTTAATAGAATTATCTACTAAGGATTTGCCCTAAACCAAATTTCAACTTCTGCTCTGGATTAATTATTAAAAAAGTTTAAATTTGTAAAGTTAAAAAGTATTGGTTCCTCTTCACAAAATACAAAAATAAACTAGAGTATGAATCTTTTAAAAGGCTAAGTATAATGGATTTTTAAAAAAAAATTTCAAAACAGGACAAAAGTATTAGAAATCTAATTATCTTCCAAGTCTTATTGCTACAAATATTTAGTGAGAATCTGAAAATTTGAAAATGAATGGTGTGATAATTCATTTTCATACATATTTGGGTATATAACAGTAAAAAGGATTTAGGAATACTTGCAATTAAAAAATGAAAAATTGTGCATATCCTTTTATCCAGCAGTATCTCTATTAGGTCTGTATCATAAAAGAGGGAAAAGGACCCACATATACAAAAATGTTTGTAGCAGCCCTTTTTGTAGTAGAAAGAAACTAGAAGTGGAATGGATGCCCATCTGGTGGGGAATGGTTGAATAAGTTATAATATGTAAATGTAATGGAATATTACTGCTCTATAAGAAATGATCAGTAGGATGATTTCAGAAGTTCTGGAGAGATTTAACATGAACTGATGCTGACTGAAGTAAATAGAATCAAGAGAACATTGTACACAGCAACAACAACATTATGGGACAATCAATTTTGATAGACATGGCTCTTTTCAACAATGAGGTTATTCAGGCCAATTCCAAGAGATTTGTGACAGGGAGAACCATCTGCATGCAAAAAGAAGAATGTGGAGCATAACCTAGTATTTTCACTTTTTTTTGGGGGGGGGGGGCTTGCATTTTTTTTTCCCTTTTTGAACAGATTTTTCTTGTGCATCATGATAATTGTGGAAATATTGTATAGGAGAATTGCATAAGTTTAACACATATTGGATTATTTGCTATCTAGGGGAGGGGATAAGGAGAAGGAAAGCAGAAAAAATTGTGGAACATAAGGTTTTGCAAAGGTCATTGTTGAAAACTATGCATATGTTTTGAAGATAAAAAGCTTTATTTAAAAAAAAAATCAATTGCTTACATTTCAGGATGTATTGCCCATAATAATGGTATTATAAATGGAAACTTGTTTTCCAAGGCTTATGATGTTCCATAAACAAGACACTCGTATTTCTTTTACCTTGTGCCATTTTTTATGGCTGATCCTAACATCTAGAATGCCTCCCCTTCTTCATCTCAACCTACTCTTCCTCCATGAAATCATTTAATTTCTAAAATTTTAACTTCTACAACAAACCTTTCTCAATCCCTCTTAATTTAAGCTACTGCCTTCCTTCTCATTTCCCACTTTCCCTAGATAATAGCTTGCTTGTACAAAGTCGTTTGCTTTTTGTCTCCCCCCTTAGATTGTGAGCTCCTGAGGTCAAGGATCATCTTTTGCCTCTTTTTGTATTTCCAGAGCTTAACACAGTGCCAAGCACAGAGTATGCACTTAATAAATATTTATTGACTGAATACTTCACAAGATTTTCATATTATATTAAGTCCCTTACTACAGTACTCCACTTAGACACTCAGAGTGCTACAAAATTACTGACCTCTGCTTCCAAATTTATGTGTTATTATAAGCAAACAGCCAAATGAAACTTACCTAAATTCTTCCTTTTCACAATTTCTTTCTCTAATTTTAAACCTTCCTCTTCCCTCAAAAGTTCCAAATTTCACCCCCCCCCTTTATTTCCTGTCTCTTAACATCACCAAAATCTTTCTTAATACCAAAGGTCTTATCCTCATTTTTTGAAGTTTTCTTGTTCTTGAGAAGGTCAGGGGAAACAGACTATCAAAATTTCAGAGGAGGTATGGTAACAGGAATTTGATGATTGCCCACACTCTCTAAAACTCAAGTATTCATACTCCAAGTTTCAAAATTAATATAATTACAAAATCTAAATGAATCTAAGAGATAAAGTGTATTGTTTGTGGAACATTGAGGAGGGCACTTCACTAGATTGAACAGTAAGGTATAGGAAGTTCACATTCAAATTCATGTCATATTTTATTAATACAAATATGCTTTAAAACTTTTCCAACTTATTCCAGTTTTCTGACTCCTTTTCCTCTTTTATAATTGTAATGCTTACTATACATATCTCTAATTAATAACCTTTAATGATTATAGAAAACTAATACCATGAGGTCTGTCACAATGTGACACTATGTCAATCTGGCTATCAGACATACTGATAAACATAATTTCTACAAAGAATTATAAAGTGTCAAATACCTATGCAATAAACTCTTAATTCTAATACTTTCTTACACATGGCTGAAAATGTAATCATTCCACAGAAGATTGATTCATTAAAAACAAACAAAAAAAGCAACAACAACCACACAACTCATTATAAATGGAAGAATCAAACTCTTAGCCACCCAATATAGTAACCCATCCTTCCATCAGCTGGTAAGGTGATTTTTTTTTGTCCTGAGGCAGTCTGACCATGTCATTCTTCTGCTAAATGAGCTCCAGGAGATGTAGGATCAAATAAATTCTTTTGTGTGGCATTTAAAGCTCTCCACAACTTTGCCCTTTCCTACTTTTCCAATCTTCTTATATCACATTCTCCTCAATGCACTCTATGATCCAACCATACTGCCATATTTGCTGTTTCTCACCCATGGCACCACCTCCCTATACCTTTGTACTAGATGAGCCCCATTCCTAGGATGCTCTGCCCTCTTACTTCCAACTCAGAGTCAGCTAAATCTTCTTCAAGCGTCCTTTCCTATTCTCCCCAAGTTGCCAGTCTTCATCTCTCAGATTACCTTTTAGCTACTTTGTATATTTACCCAGTTATTTATATGTTGTCTCTCCACTTACAATATACTCTTTGAGAGGGACTGTTTCTTGCCTTTTTTTAATATCCCCAAATCCTTAGCACAATGTCACAAAAAGTAAATATTTAATAAAAAAATTCAGGAAAAATAGATTTGTTTAATTTTAAAAGCACCAAAGTTATTTTTTAAAAATTTTTATTTAATGATTATTTTATATTGACAGAATCCATGCCAGGGTAATTTTTTTTACAACATTATCCTTTGCACTTGTTTCTTTTCCGATTTTTTTCCCCTCCCTCCCTCCACCCCCTCCCCTAGATGGCAAGCAGTCCTTTATATGTTGGATATGTTGCAGTATATCCTAGATACAACATATGTTTGCAGAACCGAACAGTTCTCTTGTTGCACAGGGAGAATTGGATTCAGAAGGTATAAATAACCCGGGAAGAAAAACAAAAATGCAGATAGTTCACATTCGTTTCCCAGTGTTCTTTCTTTGGGTGTAGCTGAAAAGCACCAAAGTTAAAAAAAAAAAAAACAGTATTATAAGGCACTTTTACTTTAGTCATAACACTTAGATTTTCAAAAAGTATTATCAATTCCAAAACTTATTACTTTTGCCTAAAAAGAGTTATTTTTGTTTTGCTTTAGCCGTAACTCAAGCGTTTCTCTATACTCTTTCTACCAATTTACAAAAAGGTTAACCAATTTCTGGGTATATATTAATTACATTATTGAAAAACATGTATTCCTATGTGTATGTATATAATTTAAATGAATATATAATCTTAGTATTAAAGATCATACTATTTTTTTAAAAAAACTGAAGAGAAACAGATATTATACCTCTCACATTTATGGGTAGGGAGATAGATAGCACAATGGAAAGAATGCCCTGTCTGGAGTCAGCAAGCCCTGAGTTCAAACCCAGCCTCACTTACTAGTCATATGATTATGAGCAAATCACTTAACCACTGTCTATCTCAGTTTCTTTACCTGTAAAAGGAGTATATTAATAGCTCCAATCTCACAGGATTATTGTATGGATCAAATGAGATAATATTTGTAAAGCACCTAACATATAGTAAGCTCTAAATAAATGTTAGCTAAACCATTACTATTTGAAGATTCATTTTTAACCCAATAAGAGAAGTGGCAATTACAAAAGATCAAATAGATAACTCTGCATGAAAACTGAAAAGCTATGAAGACAAAATTAATGCACCTAAGATAGTGGTTTAATGCAAAATATTTACAAGCACTATGAAATAATACTCCAAAACACTAATAAAGAGAGAAATAAAAATCAAAACAACCTTTAAGTTTCACTTTCCATCTTGCAAATTAGCACAAAATTTTTTTTAATTGCAATAATTAATGTTGAAGAGATTGTAAAATGATAATAATTCTAAAATGTTGATGAGGTTATAAAATTGTACAATCATCTTAGAAAGAAATTTTGAATTATGCAAATAAAATTGGCTTATATCTAAAGGAAATCATGAATAATAATAAAATTCCCAGACATACCAAAATATAGCAGTATTTTTTGTGATAAAAAGGAATTGAAAATAAAGTAGATGCCCAGTAATTAGGGAATAGCTAAACAAATTGTGATGAATGAATGTAATGGAATATTATTGTGATGTAAGAAATGTATGTCATCAATAGAGAAAAACATGGGAAGATATACGTGAACCAATGCAGAGTGGAGTAAGCAGAGCTAAGAAATCAACATACATAGTAACTATAACAATGTAAATGTAAAGAAGTACACACCAAAAAGAAAAAAAAAGTGAATAACAAAATTAAAGATCAGGGACTGGAAAGAAGAGATATGAAGGGACACTCCCAACCCATTCCTTGATGAAGGTAGTAATTACACAGGCATTATGTATTGTATATGTTTTGGACTTTTATTATTTGTACTGATTCTTCTCTAATGCATGCACACAAACACACACATACACACACATACACAATTTGTTTTATGTCCCTTCTGAGGGTAGTGAGAGAGATACTTGGGATATTATAATGATATAAAAAACAGAAGACATCAATAAAATTTTATTTTTTAAACGTGTAGTTAGGTAGAACGTTTACATTTCTCTAACAAACTGATGATTTGTGCTAGATGGCAGATTCTTAAAACTGACAGGAATAAAAGCACAAAAGCAACATTCAAAAGGCATTTCCTAAATTCTCTTCCCTTGAGGTAGTATCAATTTCAAGATAATAAGTTTATTTTTTAAATAACATCTGAACTAGTCAGGTCAACAGGTCACAAATTGTGACCTACTTGATCTCTTCTCTCTGATACAAATATAATAAAGTAACACTTCATTTATCAGGAAATGAACTGTTCCACACAAGTAAATCTTCCAAGATAAATGAAACATATCCTATTTGAGAGTCAAATATTTCTTAGTCACAACATACTTTATAACATTGCTTCCTTAAATTAAATCTATTGAAGAATGGAGGCTTGACCAAGCCACTAGATCGTAAGACCTAAAGCAAAGAAGCAGGAAAGGAGAAGAGGACTTTCATTCCTATTCTGGCACTACAGTCAAGGGGATGCACTCTAGTCTCCCCAAGGTAAGATACTAAACATAATTGAACCTTTTCTTGGTGAGTCAGTATCATCATTACTTTAATGATGGGTCGATGTGGTAATACAGTAATGCCCTTGGGGGTTGTTGAGGTGTGTAAGGCTATTTGCTCCTAATGGCTCCAGACAGCTAAGCTAGAGTTTTGTTTATTTTTTTAATAGTTTTTCTCCCTTTTCCCTCACAATCAAGCTATCAACTCCCTCTTTGTGGCTTCACAGATGTCTTAGTGACACAAATTACTTCCATGTTTAAATGTAGAGTCATGCATGAAATAAGTGTAAAGTGAGAATTAAATGAGGATCTAATGCATTATCTTGATTGAAAAGTTTATGGTTTTGTGACATCTTTTAAGATCCTCAGAAACTTTTGCTTGCTTTCTGGATTCAATATACTTTATGTTGCTAAGAAGTTGACTTCTTACATAATTAAGGTGTTTCTGCAATTCGATTTTCCATTTGCATCTAAAATTTAGGCCTTTAAAAAAAATCCCCTTAAGTCTGAACTTAAGAACGTTATAAAGAAAAAAAAAAAGTGAAAGTTTCTGATGCAAAAATGAGAAAAAAGTAAGGAGAGTGAAAATCTTTGTATCTTTCAAGATAAATTAAGAAGATACTATTGGTTATAAGGTTATAAGAATACAAAGAGTAACTGTTTTCCAAACTTAATCCTATAATCTAGAGTAACAAAAAGTAAACTATATTTTAAGAAGAACACAATTACTAAACACAGTTATTTTGTTAAACTTAAGTGTTGAACTCAATTCCTGGTAACAGGAATTTTAAAGCATGTTTTTAAAAGTTGTTAATAAAAGAATAGGAAAACACAAAGTATCTTCTAAACGTGAACTGAAATAACAAATTATTTTTTCAAAAATTACACACACACAGCCATTAAAGAATTCCACTTTCAGAAGCCTTAATGTACCTTTTGGTACACAATATGGCTTTTAAAAGTTTGCAGATAGAAATCACAAAGAGATATACCAAAGGCTAAAAATTCTGAATATCAAGCCAAAGTTTCAAAAATCTTAGCCTTCCAAAACAAGTAAAAACTAAGATACAAACAAAATAGTACCACTTTCACATACCATTTTTAAATGGAGGATGGGGGCAATTCTGGATTATGGCAAAGTGTCCAAAAAAAAAAAAAAAAAAAAACAAGACGAAGAGATTTATCTAATTCTCTAGCTAACCAAAGGGAAGTACAATTTCTTAAGGCAAACACGACGGTCAAAAATCAAATCAACAAACATTTCTTAAGCTCCTACTCGGTGTCACACTAGGCTGGGCACTGGGATAAAAAGAAAAGCAAAACCAGTCCCTTCTCCGAGGAAGCTTGCAATGAATGTGAGAAGTTTGCGATAGTCGGATCACCGAGGTGCTCTGGACACCCAGGATAAGCAATCACTTTACTTCAAAGTTACAAAGGAGAGAAAAATGTAAGCTTCTTGAGGACAGGGCTTTCATTTTGCCTCAGTGATTACTGAACTGAATGGAGAGAATGATAAGGCAGTAATGGCTCATTCTGAGATACTCTTCAGAATACCCATACATACTAAGAAGAAAAAAGGAGGCAGGGGGAGGCAGTAAGCTTCCCGCGGGTGGCCGCTACAAACGCCCTCCCGCAGCCACCGAGCGGTCAGGGATAGCACCAACACCGCCGCGAGAGCCCGGGAAAGGAGTCCCCGGGATGCCATTCCCCTTCCCGCCCCACCCCCTGTGCGGGCCCCCAACTCACCTTTTTCAGGGCCGTCACCAACAGCCCCCTCCACTTGGGCGCGTTTTCCTCGCTGAAGAACTCGTACTGTAGTTGCAGCGCCTGCATGGTGCCCCGGGGGCTCCTCTGGGGGGCGGCGGCGGCCGAGCGGGGCGCCAGGGGGCGGAGAGGACTAGGACAAGGAAGAGGAGGAGGAGGAGGAGGCCGTGCTCTCACGCCCGGCCCCGGCGGAGGGCAAGGCGAGCGGGGGCCCGGCGCGGCCACTTACACAGGACTAAGGACCAAGCCGAGCCCGGACCAGGAGGCGGCGGCGGCGGCATCCCGCACCGCCTCCCCCGGGCCGGGGCCGGGGCCGGGGCAGGCGCTCTTCCCCCCACCCCCGCTGTCGCTGCCGCTGCTGGGCCTGCCTCGGCACGGCGCCGCCCCCAGGGTCCCCTTCGGCGTCTGCCCGGGGCCCGGCCCGCCTGGCCCGGCCTGGCCCTGCAGCGCAGCCCCGGGGAGGGGGGGGCGTGCGGTGAGCGACGTCTCCGGCACCCCTTCCCTCAGCTACCGCAGCGAGGCTGCCAGAGGGGTCCCGAGAGAGCAGGGTCCCCAAGCGACGTGAAGAACAGAGCAGGAGAGGAAAGATGGAAACAACCCGATCTTGTTGTTCTATAAGAATTCGGCCACCCTGGGGTGCTGCCGCCGCCGCCGCCGCCGCCGCCGCCGGTGGTGTAAAGCTCAAGCTTCCTACTTCTGAGTGGAACCTGCCTCGCTACTGAGCATGCTCAGCTGCAGCGACGGCTGCTCGCTGCTTCTAGCCCCGGAGGCTGCCACCTCCCCCCCTTCTCCGCCCCCTACCTTCTCCGACTCCAGGTTTTCCCTTCAACCACGAAGGGTCGGAGGGGGGGGGGAGAGGGAGGCGGGGGAAATGCAAGAAATCCGGAGATTGGCTGTGTTCGGTGTTCAGCCCTGGCACTGGGGGGAAGGGGAGTGGCGGAGTGGTGGCAAACGGCTACAAGGGAGCGGGGGTGGAGGGGGGAGGACAGAATGGGGATGCAGCTAAAGGATTCTATCCTAGTTTGGGGAAAGCTCTCTCAGTTGAGAGATGGGGTCATGTGAAAGAACGTGCTTCACCTTTGGACGTCTGAGGTTCTTTTTGTTTCTGAAGCCCCCGGTGAGAAGTGTGACGCAGACTTAGTTTACAGCATTGGGAAATGTCGGATGAAAGCCTAGGATGGTGTAGGCAACAGCCTACAAAACAGACGGGTCTCTAAACTGTTCCGAGAGGGATAGGGCAGATATGTGCGTGACGCGCCCTTTCCTTCCACCCAAGGACGCCGACATGTGCAATCTCAAATGTCATTTTCGGACACAGGGACACACAGAAGAAATCAGAAGAGACCTTAGAGGGCATCTGTTCCAATCTGGATTGCATCTGCCGGTTCCCTCCGAGATTACCTTCTCTTTACACTGTGCGCATCTTGCGTGCACAAATTTTACATCTTGTCTCCTTCTTTAAAAGTGTGAGCTCCTTGAGAGCACAATCCGCACGGTGTTGACTTTCTTTTTATTCCCAGCTTTTAGCACAGTGCTTGACAAATAGCTGGAGCTCCACAAGTGACTGTTGATTAATAACCTAGAGACTTAGAAAAGGGTGATATATTTATAATGATTACAAGTTTCATTCTAGGAAGAACACAGGGACCCAAAATAATAAAACAAAACAAAAACCTAAGGGAAAGAGGAATAGCTAGTAGATAAATCGGGCTTCTTAACCTGTGAATATACTCCAGCAGGTGATAGTTGAGTAATGTAGATTCTTGATTTCAGAAGCAAAAATGGTGGAAGAGGGAAAGAAATGAGAGGCTTCAAGGGGAGGAGAGGAGAACACGGAAATGTTAATCAGCTGTCCAGTGTTTTCTTTTATCTGCATAATCAAAAAAAGCTACCTTCGAAAACAAATTATTGGATGTGAATTCCAGGTAAAATGGTATAGTCAAAATCTATGGTTTAGATTCTACGGTATAATTATTACAAAGTGCCTTAAAATTATCTCACTTGATCCTCAAAACAACCTAAGGAAGTAGATGCTATTACCCTGTTTACAAATGAAGAAATTGAGATTAAGTGCTTTACTCAGAGTTTTGCGTAAGCTTTGCTTAAGGTTGTGTTTGAACTTTTCTTAAATCCCAAACCAGAGGTCAATCCAATGCACGGGAATGAATAGCATATGTGTGTATACATAATACATACATATTCAGTACACACATGTAAACATGTCGCTTTAAAGTTTGCAAAGCGTTGAACGTTTCTCATTTGGTCCTCACAATAACTTTGGGATGTTTATTCCTATTTTACAGATAAGGAAACCAAGGCAGAAAGGTTAAGTGATTCGTTCAAAGTCATACAGCGAGTGAGCCCTACGATGTAATTAGCAATCAAAATCTGTCAGCAAGCCCTTGTGATCTGAGTTAAATTTCTTACTGCGGGGTACCTTCCCCAATCTAACGCTGCACTCCACCCTTACCCCCCAGGGTCTGCCTGCATAGCCAGGGAAGAATCCTGCCCGATGCGGCTTAGGCAGCAAGAGCTCTAGGACTATGGGTGCAAAGGAGGAGTCTCACCAAGGTGAGGGAAACTTTACACTCCGCCCCTGCCCCATCCCTCCCCCTTTCTTTTCCTGGGCTGGTAGCACAGGTATTGCTCTGCTCTTGGGCCGTAGAGTAAAACCCGGATAATTGGATTATTAGACTGGACTGGGAATGCTCAATAACCTAGTACCGGGGAGGGGATGGTGGTAGTGGTTGTTCTCGAGTAAGGATAAATTCACGATCTTCGAATCACAGCCCAAGAATTGGGATGAGTCGGGTTGCTGGTCGAATAGAAATGGTCAAGAGGGGAGGGGCTCCAGCTGAGGCCTTAAGAGGGAAGAACCTCTGGGACTAAATAGTCTGTGCAATTTGTGGGAGACAAAAGAATATTCATCCTCCAAAATAGTCAATGACTATAGTAATCTAGTGTTTGACAAACCCAAAGACCCCCAGTTTTTGGGATGAGAACTCACTATTTGACAAAAACCTCTGGGAAAATTGGAAACTAATATGGCAGAAACTAGGCATTGACCCATAC
Source organism: Antechinus flavipes (assembly GCF_016432865.1). NCBI lineage: Eukaryota > Metazoa > Chordata > Mammalia > Dasyuromorphia > Dasyuridae > Antechinus > Antechinus flavipes. The sequence continues at coordinate 82,830,825 of NC_067399.1, forward strand.
CTAACACCTTGTACCAAGATAAGGTTGAAATGGATTCATGATCTAGACATGACACAAACAAATTAGAAAAACATAAGATAGTTTATCTCTTAGATCTGTGGAGGAGGAAAGAATTTGTGACCAAAGAAGAATTAGAGGATCATTATTAATCACAAAATAGGTCATTTTGATTATATTAAGTTAAGTTTTTGTACAACAAAACTAATGCAGACAAGATTAGAAGGGAAGCAATAAACTGGGAAAACATTTTTACATTCAAGGGTGCTGATAAAGTCCTCATTTCTAAAATATATAGAGATTGACTCAAATTTATAAGAATTTAAGGCATTCTCCAATTGATAAATGGTCAAAGAATATGAACAGACAATTTTCAGATGAAGAAATTGAAATTCTAGTCATATGAAAAGGTGCTCCAAATCACTATTGATCAGAGAAATTCAAATTAAGACAAGTCTGAGATACCACTACACACCTGTCAGATTGGTTAAGATGACAGGAAAAGGGAGGGAATGTGTGAGAAAGCTGGGACACTGATACATTGTTGGTGGAACTGTGAATGGATTCAACCATTCTGGAGAGTGATTTGGAACTATGCTTAAAAAGTTATCAAACTGTCTATATACTCTTTAACCCAGCAGTGTTTCCACTGGGTTTATATCCCAAAGAGATACTAAAGAAGGGAAAGGGACCTGTATGTGCCAAAATGTTTGTGGCAGCCCTGTTTGTAGTGGTAAGAAACTGGAAACTGAATGGATGCCCATCAATTGGAGAAGGGCTGAATAAGTTATGGTATATGAATGTTATAGAATATTATTGTTATGTAAGAAACGACCAACAGGATGATTTCTGAGAGGCCTGGAGAGACTTACATGAATTGATGCTGAGTGAAATGCACAGAAGTTACAGGGGTCCTCAAACTTTTAAAATAGGGGGCCAGTTCACTGTCCCTCAGACTGTTGGAGGGCCGGGCTATAGTAAAAACAAAAACTTTGTTTTGTGGGTCTTTAAATAAAGAAACTTCATAGCCCTGGGTGAGGGGGATAAACATCCTCAACTGCCACATCTGGCCCTCAGTCCCCAGTTTGAGGACCCCTTTCACCACCAAGATTATAGGATGATCAGTTCTGATGGACATGGCTCTCTTCAACAATGAGATGATTCAGATCAGTTCCAATTGCTCACTGATGAAGAGAGACATCTGAACCCAGAGAGAGGCCTGTGAGAACTGTGTGGTTCACAACATAGCATTTTCACATTTTCTGTTGTTTGCTTGTATTTTATTTTCCGATTTTTTTTTCTAGATCCATTTTTTCTTGTGTAGCAAGATAACTGTATAAATGTGTTTACATACTTAACATATTTAACATGTATTGGACTACCTGTCATCTAGAGATGGGGGTGGAGGGAAGGAGGGAAAAATTTGGAACAGAAAGTTTTGCAAGCGTTGATAAATTACCCATGTATGTTTTGAAAATAAAAGGCTTTAATTAAAAAAAAAAAGACATTAGCTGACGACCAGGAATGTGGTCTTTGTTAAGAAAATAAAACTTGCTAGCTGTGATCTTAAATATGTGTGTGTGTGTGTGTGTGTTCATCCTCGCTCGAAGAGGAAGAGAAACGGCCCAGGAGGGGCCGGGTGAAATGGGGCAGTGACTGGCAGCCCCTGAACCACCATTGCCTCAGCCCAAACTGTTAGAATCCGGCGGCGCCTGGGCGGCTTCTTCCTCTTACGCTTCTCTTTCCTTGACCAAACTAAAGGAGGCTTGCGCCAGGGCGGAAGTGACGCTCAGAGGAGGCGTCCAGAACAGTTAGTCGAGCTCAGAGCTTCTCGGCCGCGCTTCGGCGATTCAGGGAGCGGAAGGAGGAATCATCTCCTCCCCACTGAACCTCAGCGACACGCCCCCTGCCGGCGAGAGGGCCGCGCATGCGGGCGCAGCCCCAGCGGCCACGTCCACTGGCACTCTCCTTCATGCTGCATCCTCATTTCACCAATCCTTCAGTTCGTCCAGAATAATTGTATCCCTCGCGGTTCATTGATGGAAAAGGGAATGAGCCAGCCTAGGAGTTCTTAATCTAGGGAACATGATCTTTTAAAAGAATAATTGTATTTCAAAATTGTTAGTTTTCTTTGTAGTCCTATGTATTTTATTCATTGACAAACATTCTGAGGAGGGGGTCACAGACTTCATCCAAAGGACTATGATACAACAAAAGGCGAGACCACCCTCTTCCCTGCCAAGATTAAGAATTAGATTCTAGTCCAACTTTCCTTATTCTAAAGATGAGGAAACAGAGTTGTGACTTTCCCCGAGGTCACGTAGGCAATAAGTATCTCCAGCAGGACTCGAACTCAATCCTAAACACTCCAGTTTGGAGCAGATTTGGAGAGCCTTCTATCTCCTTGCTCTCCAGAACTAGGCTCAAACGGATCTGGTCAAGATCTCTGAGGTCACTTGCTCCAAGTTACAGTTAGACAGACTCCAGAGAACTCAGATCATCTGACACCTATCCAAGGCTCTTTACAATGAACTGTAAGACCAGGGACCATTATCCCCATCTTCCTAATAAGAAGGAGGTTCTGCCCAGAAATGTACTGAAGCTGAGACAAACTGAATCACGCTTTTCCAACAACATCAACAATATCCTTTTCCCTCTTAACGACAATACATCAGAACCATGAGGATGAAGGATATAAAACTTGGTAAGTGCAGAAGGGTTCTGTAAGCCAAAATTCCAGTAGAATTTTGAAAAAACAAAGATCATGTCCTGTAGGTTCTTCATATGTCTTTTCCTATTATCGATTTTCCACTGTCGTGCTCCAAAGCAGCTTCCTCGCTTTAGCCCCTGTCTTTTGCAAAATGATGGGGAAAAGAAAAACAAACTAGAAAAGGTGGCCTCTGAGTCACCAACAGATGTGTTTCTTTAGAGGACAGATTTGAAGCAAAATTTGCATGGCTTTTCCATGACTCCATGTGTGTGATACCTCTAAATACTGGGTTTTTAGAAAAAGGTTTTGAAAAGCTGAACAAAACTGTAATAGCTACAGCTGAACAGTATGGGGCAGAGTAGATTTGAAAAATGTCAAGCCCTTTGGCCAATTAATAGACCAAAGAAGTAATTTTCGTGAAATCCATTCCAAAACCATCTCCATAATAATAATAATGTCTGTCAAGGAGGGAAGTAGATGTAAAAAGCGAATGGGTATCACTAAATGAATGAAAAGGAGAGCATTGCATCAAAAAAAGACTTTTTGTTTGTTTGTTTGTTTGTTTGCTTTTGTTTTTCTGCTCCAGTAGCAATGATTTCAATGGGCAGAGACTAAAATCAGAAACTGGGAGATTGTTGGCAATAGTACAGACACAAGTCATGTGAAACATTAATTCTGATGGCTTTCCCTTTCTTCTTTCCCATTATCATTTTATGAATCTCTAAGCTTCTAACCCAACTATCTTTGGGAGAGGGTATAAGAAATCAGGGTGGGTAAGGTGGAGTAAAGAAATACCAGGGGTAGCTAGATGGTACAGTGGATAGAGCATCTTTCTGTCCTGGAGTCAGAACTAAATTCAAATCTAAATTCAAATACTAGCTGTGGACAAGTCACTTAACCCTATTTATCTTAATTTCCTCATCTGTCAAATAAGCTGGAGAAAGAAATGGCAAACCACTCTGGAATCTTTGCCAAGAAACCCTAATTGGGTTCAAGGTGAATCAGACATGACTGAACAATAAAAGGACAATGTTGCAGGTTATAACTGAGATGGAATTTTAGTCTAAACAGTGGTCATCCAGACTCAAGAAAGTATGTTTTATGGCTAAAACAAATTGCTTAATTATGTTATTATAAATTATATAATTTGTGCCCATGAAAAATAGCAGCGCAATAGTCAATAATATTCATATGTCCACTGTATTTTACAAGGTTTGTAACCAAATGTGTGTGACAATCCATGATACATTCACAGAAAAGTTTGAGGGTTAATTATTTAATGTTCATAATATGCTTTGAGATGCTAATTATTATTACCATTATAGTAATAAGCCAAGATATAAGAACTTAATTACTGGTTAGTGACTTCATAGTATTTATAGGGAATGTAAAATAAGACATGATACTTGGATTTCTTTTTTTGTGATTGTTTTTATTTCCAAAACATATGCATGGATAATTCTTCAACATTAACCCTTGCAAAATCTTGTGTTCCAATATTTCCCTCCCTTTCCCCACCCTCTCCTCTAGATGACAAGTAGTCCAATATATGTCAAGTATGATAGAATATGTAAAATCCAATATATGCATACATATTTATACAGTTATCTTGTTGCACAAGAAAAATTAAATCAAACCAGGAAAAAAATGAGAGAAAATAAAATGCAAGCAAATAATAACAAAAAGAGTGAAAATGCTATGTTGTGAACCACACTCAGTATGTGTAGATGTGTAGATGGCTCTCTTCATCACAAAATCATTGGAAGTGGTCTGAATCATGTCATTGTGGAAGAGAGCCACATCCATTAGAACTGATCATCATATAATCTTCTTGTTGCCATGTATAATGATCTCCTAGTAACAGGAACTGATGTAAGTCCCTCCAGGCCTCTCTGATATTATCCTGCTGATCATTTCTTACAGAACAATAGTATTCCATAGTATTCATAAACCATAATTTATTAAGCAATTCTCCAATTAATGGGCATCCATTCAGTTTCCAGTTTCTTACCACTAAAAAAAGGGCTGCCACAAACATTTTGGCACATACAGGTCCCTTTCCCTTCTTTAGTATCTCTTTGGGATATAAACCCAGTGGAAACATTGCTGGGTCAAAGGGTATACACAGTTTGATAACTTTTTAAGCATAATTCCAAATCTCTCTCCAGAATGGTTGGATCCATTCACAGTTCCACCAACAATGTATCAGTGTCCCAGCTTTCCCACACATTCCCTCCAGCATCCTTTTTCTGTCATCTTAACCAGTCTGACAGATGTGTAATGGTATCTCAGACTTGTCTTAATTTGAATTTCTCTGATCAATAGTGATTTGGAGCACCTTTACATATGACTAGAATTTCACTTTCTTCATCTGAAAATTGTCTGTTCATATTCTTTGACCATTTATCAATTGGAGAATGCCTTAAATTCTTATAAATTTGAATCAATCTCTATATATTTTAGAAATGAGGACTTTATCAGCACCCTTAAATGTAAAAATGGTTTCCCAGTTTATTGCTTCCCTTCTAATCTTGTCTGCATTAGTTTTGTTGTACAAAAACTTTTTAACTTAATATAATCAAAATGATCTATTTTGTGATCAATAATGATCTCTAGTTCTTCTTTGGTCACAAATTCCTTCCTCTTCCACAGATCTGAGAGGTAAACTATCTTATGTTTTTCTAATTTGTTTATATCGTTCTTTATGTTTAGATCATGAATCCATTTCAACCTTATCTTGGTATAAGGTGTTAGTTGTGGGTCAGTGCCTAGTTTCTGCCATACTAGTTCCCAATTTTCCCAGAAGTTTTTGTTAAATAGTGAGTTCTTGTCCTAAAAGCTGGGGTCTTTGGGTTTGTCAAACACTAGATTATTATAGTTATTGACAATTTTGTCCTGTGAACCTAACCTATTCTACTGATCAACTACTCTATTTCTTAGCTAATACCAAATGGTTTTGATGACTGCTGCTTTATAATATAATTTTAGATCTGGCATAGCTAGGCCACCTTCATTTGCATTTTTTTCATTAATTCACTTGAAATTCTTGACTTTTTGTTCTTCCAGATGAATTTTATTATTATTTTTTCTAGATCTGTAAAATAATTTCTTGGGAGTTTGATTGGCATAGCACTAAATAAGTAGATTAATTTCGATAGTATTATCATTTTTATTATATTCACTTGGTCTACCCAAGAGCACTTGATATTTTTCCAGTTGTTTAGATCTGACTTTATTTGTGTAGAAAGTGTTTGGTAGTTGTGTTCATATAGTTTCTGACTTTGTCTTGGCAGGTAGACTCCCAAATATTTTATATCAACAACAGTTATTTTAAATGGAATTTTTCTTTGTATCTTTTGCTGCTAGCCTTTTTGGTAATATATAAAAATGCTGATGATTTTTGTGCATTTATTTTGTATTTATTTTGTATCCTGCAACTTTGCTAGTAGTTTTAAAATTGATTCCCTAGGGTTTTCTAAGTATACCATCAAATTGTCTACAAAGAGTGATAATTTGGTTTCCTCCGTACTTACTCTAATTCCTTTAATCTCTTTTTCTTCTCTTACTGCCAAAGCTAACATTTCTAAAACAATATTGAATAGTAATGGTGATAGTGGGCAACTTTGTTTCATCCCTGATCTTATTGGGAATGGTTCTAGTTTGTTCCTATTATATATGATGTTTGCTGGTGGTTTTAAATAGATCCTTCTGATCATTTTAAGGAAAAGTCTAATTATTCCTATACTCTCTAGTGTTTTTAATAGGCATAGGTGTTAGGCTTTATAAAATGCTTTTTCTGCATCTATTGAGATAATCATATGGTTTTTGTTACTTTGCTTATTGATATAGTCAATTATGCTAATAGTTTTCCTAATATTGAACCAGCCCTGAATGCTTGGTATATTGGTCATAGTATATTATCCTGGGGATGACTTTCTGTAATCTCTTTGCTAATATTTTATTTAAGATTTTTGCATCAATATTCATTAGAGAAATTGGTCTATAATTCTTTCTCTGTTTTCATCTTACCTGGTTTAGGTACCATGTCTATGTTATAAAATGAATCTGGTAGGAGTCCTTCTTTCCCTATTTTTTTCAAATAGTTTGTACAGTATTGGAGTTAATTGTTCATTAAATGTTTGGTAGAATTTGTTAGGGACTTTCCTTCTGAGAATTGTCATGTATGCCATATAAGCTGGTAGGCTGGACCCAGGAAGTAAAAAGGGCTTGTCCTCTGAGGCAGGAGGTTGTGTCTGGCAGGGGTTAAAGGTTCCTTGAGATGGCTAGGAGTGTTTTCTCTTGCTAGATCTTTTCTTAGGACACAGCACTAACTCCACATGTCTCCCTTCTGTGGATCCACCTACCCAGTGCTCAGTGGGCTAGGCATGGGGTAATCCCAGAGGAGAATAAATATAAATAACCAGCTTTGAGTCCATAGGCAAGGATGTGGAGAGAAATAGAAAGAGGCAGAGATGTAGAAAGATTCAGAGATGCAGAAAGAGAGATGCAGAGACATACATACACTTGTTCTTGCTTCCTATTAACCCCTGCTGAGATTACCAATAAAGAAAGGCTGTTTGGCATTTAAACATTGGTTTGTCTTCATATGTATCTGGGGAAGATTGGCATGTATGGCCCTGGCAATCAGTATCCTTGGTGGGAGGTTACAAGAATTCACATGTGAATCCATCTGACCCTGGAGATTTTTTCTTAGGGAGTTGATTAATAGCTTGTTCCATTTCTTTTTCTAAAATGGAACTATTTAAGTAATTTATTTTCTCTTCTGATTAATCTGGGCAATCTATATTTTTGTAGGTATTCCTCCATTTCACTTAGATTGTCAAATTTATTGACATAAGTTTGGGCAAAATTACGCCTAAATGTTGCTTTAATTTCCTCTTCATTGGTGGAAAATGATTCTTGGATTTCTAAGATATGATAGCCTAAGCATCTTTTAAAAATAAAAGCTACAAGTTAGCATTTTTATAAACTATATGGGAAAAAGTGATCAAGTTCATATTGCAACCTTTCCTTCCATCTTGATTTTCTTAAATAATTTAATTATCTAAGTTTCCTTAAAGGAAAATAATTCATTAAATCTGTTTTTCCATTTTATATATCCTTTACTTATCCATTTTCATTGATGGGGGTGCTCTCTCTGTCAAGGCAGATCATAAGCCTTGTACAACTCAGCAAATGGTCATTTTTTCCCCCCTGAGACAATTGGGGTTAAGTGACTTGTCTAGGGTCACATAGCTAGGAAATGTTAAGCGTCTGAGGCCAAATTTTAACTCAGATCTTTCTGATTCAGGGCTGGTGCTCTATCCACTGTGCCATCTACCTGCTCCAGCAGATGGTCTTTCAAAGTTACTGAGAACCAAAAATGTATTACCCTGAAACTATCAGTTAAGAATTTAAATAGGCTGGTCCTTGGGTAAAAACGGGACAGACCATATCTGAACCTTTACTTTTAACTTTTCTAGCACAGAAACTATCAGAGTTTGTGGTTTTTGAAATACCATCATCCCCATTTCATGAATAGCGTAGGAAAAGGATTTTGGTGGAGATGATTGTATATAATACGCTAAATATCCTTGTTTCCTAAGCATATATAAAGCATTGCAGTTTTAATTTTCAGGTTTTCAAAATCTTCCTAAGAAATTTGACATGCTGTTTGTTATTTCAGTTCTTTTCTATTTTATTAGCTTTTTATTACTCCTTATATATTTTTCAGGATATCTAAATATTGAGTTATGAAACCAATTTATCTTGGGAATATAAAACAAATGAGTGACACAAAATACTCTAAAATTTCCCAATAATTTTTTTAACCTTACAATGTGCAGGAATTGGGGTAGATTTAAATTTACTATCAAAGGGTAAGTTACCACAAATTATTTTTATCAAATTTCTTAAATAGAGTTTGATATATACCACTTGCTATTGAAAACTTCAGAGCCTTAATTAGGATTGAACCATAGTTTTGCTTCAAGGCACAAAGTTTAGCAAGTGATGAATTTAGAAGGTATTGACAGTACTTTCCTTCTTTCAGCGGAATAGAAACATCAAGTAATATCTAGTTAGTAAAAATTAGTTAAAATAGGAACTATCAGAGAGTAAATTACTAAATTATTTCCCTTATCTTTCCCCCTTTCCCATTTAACTGAAAGAACTGTAACTAGGTATACAGTTCTATCAAATTTCATCTAACCCATTAATTTTCTTTTATTTTTATTGACTTAAAAACTCACCAATTATGAAGAGAAGACTTCATCAAACTAGGAAAAGAAAGAGAAGACAAATTTGAAACTGCTGCAAGTTCATAGACAAATTAACTATATAAATCTTTTTATATAAATTTATATATGCATGATTTATGACCTGAAATTTTAAAAATCAGATTTTAAAAGAGTTTGCTTAGAAAGATTATTTCTAGAAAAGAAGTTTGGTTTCTATATGACCACTTTTGTCACCCCACCCCAAATGGTTATACATGAGCAATTATTTGGGGAGTTTAAGCTTTTTTGCTTCTTATCTTAATTGGAAGCAAAAAATTGAAGGAGTGAGAAGCAAGAATAGTAATCAAATACTATTGTAAGTTGAACCTCATTTATTCTGCAACAATAGCAAAAAAATAGATTTTTCTATGGTTGGGACTTTAATAGGAAGAATATATTTGCTGTAGTAACTATAGTAATTGACCAAGTTCCAAAATGGAACTATTATTCACTCTAACATGATTGAAGACAGGACAAGACACTGAAATACCAGATAGTATCTTATATATAATATTCATGACAATATATTTTTATTCCTATGTCTTATGTTAATGTTACTGATGATGTGTTAGGGAAAAACATGGTCATGTAGATAAAACATATTTTTGAAGAAATAAAGGAACAATCTGATGAGTCTTCCACTTTGGTTACTTATATAAGCTCATTTGATTTCAAGTAAAGCTCTAATAAAATTTGATGCCCACTTGGATCAATTAGGTTTTGTTCTGTTCTTGGCCACTGACTGCATAACTAATCCTAATTTACCTGATAATTGCATGTTTTCTAGGTCTGCAGTATCAGAATCAAATAGAAGTGGCCTGCTAAATTATAAATAAGTATTCTGAAAGGTCACATATTGACTTAGTTTTAAAATGTAATGCCATCTATGTTTTATTTTATTTTTATTCATTTTGTTAAATATTTCCCAAATACATTTAAATCTGTCTTGGGCTAAGTATTTGACATCTTTGTTCTAGATCATAAAGTAGGAGTGGGTAAGGTCATTGATGGAATGGCAAAAATAAATACATCACCACTCCTGAAAAACAATTAGAAATTAATTTGATATGATAGTAGGTAAGTAATGTAATCTCTTTTTAAGATAACTATTTACTACCTTCAGCATCTTAAAAGAAAAGAATGCTCTCCTGCAAACCATTCCTTGTGGCCACTTTCAGAGACCAATACATTAGTCTGACTTAGTCTGGTAGTTCTTACTTGAATCTAGTATTTCTGAAATACTTTTATGTACAACAAATGTCCTAACTTGAAACAAAATCCTCTATTTCCTTACCTAGTGGAAAAGCTATAAAGTTCATCCAGAAGAATCTAATGCTTTATTAGTATATATGAACAATTAATTGACAAAGTAATACTAAAAAAACTTTCTTGATTATTTCTTCTACATTCTGATAAAGCCACCTTCCTTTCTCTTATCCATTCTTTAAGGCACATGGAAATAGAATTTTAAGCCTAAATCCCCCTTTCTTGTATTTATAAAGTTTGATTTTACTGAAAAGAGCCTATAAGCAGGGAAGATTTTGCTATATTTTTGCTATGACATTTTCTTTCCCATGGGAAACTTTGCATTTTGCAGCTCAATTTGCTGAAACTATATCCTGTTAATATGTTACCTGTTGTGCTTATTGGTTTTTCTCTTCTCAGTCCAATTGAAAAGATTATAAAATGTTCAAATTTAGTCCAGGTTGCTGAAGAACTAGGTCATACCTCTTATTTATTATATGTTTTAGAGTTTATCTCTCTCTTAGAAGCTGCAAGTAATAAAGAATGCCTTGACTAAGCAAGAAAATGGAGAGTGCTAAGTTAATCCTTCAAAAGCCTAATCTAATTCTTCGCTCCTCTATAAAGTTTTTTCTGACTATTTCACATCACACTAACCTCTCTTTATTAGAATTTTCATGTTATATACTATTTAATACTTTGTTTATAATTCCACCTCATACATAATCTAATTTTTAATATATGTAGGGTCAAACTTAATTATAAGTTATTTGATAACAGAACCTACCCTTACATTTCTCTTAAAGTCTCCACAGCCTGGGAAGGCTTGGTCAATGCTTCAATGTTTATTGATTGATATAAGGAAAGAAAATTCAAAGACTTAAGCATCTTTCATTATCTTTTTTTTCTCTTATTTTTTAATAATACATCTTCTTAGTAACATATGACAGGTATATAGAGAAATATGTGATTCTGGAAATGTATTTCCAATCACCATTAAACAAAAGTCTATATGAATCAATGAATAAAAAACATTTACGAAGAGCCTGCTATGTGCCAGGTACCATGCTAGGTGCTAAGGACATTCAAGGTATGAATTGGATCAGATCTATTGAAGAATTAATTTAGTACTCTGCATTTTCTTGCTACTAAAGGTAGTCTTTACAAATGCAAATATGAGATAATATCTCTCATCAAGGAGCTTATAATCTAATCAAGGGAGACTATACTTATTTGGGAATGATAACTAGACAAGAGAATTTGGTTCTGAGAAGTCAAAGGAATGGCAAATGCAACCCACAGGACAGTCAATCATCATGACCTTTCCAGGCAATAATATTATTGATTTGATTACTGTTCCTTGTGTGAGGAATAGTGGGAGGATAAAGTTCTATTTCCAGATGCTATATCTTGACTACAAAATAAGGAACTGGGGGAAGTCAACCCAGTGATGTATACTATCTTGACCTGCAGTAATTTAAAACAAAATCACAAGATATGACAGACATTCGAACCTCCGGGGTTCAAGTTTTGGTCACAGGGCAGCTAAGTGTTACAGTGGATAGAGCACTAGCCCTGAAGTCAGGAGGACTTGAATTCAAATCTGGTCTCAGACACTTAATAATTCCTAGCTGTGTGACCCTGGCAAGTCACTTAACTCCACTGCCTCAGGGGGAAAAACAAACAAACATTGGTCACAGTGCAATATATGCTTAATTATCCTCATTAATATTACCTTTTTCTTCCCAGGAGGAGCTTAGGCTTCATTAACATAATATGCAACATATGATCAGGGAGATAGGATATGTTAAGAACCGTATATAGAATGTATACAAGGAAGAGTTGTAACCCAGAAGAGCCTTCATCAACAAGGACTGAAGGGGGAAGCCTAATCTTAGGATATAAGAGATTGCTCTGCTTCTACTTTGATGTGTGAGCTCTTTAGAGAGTTGCATACCACTTTTTTCAAGAAATGAATAAAAATCTTCCTCTATAATACAGTTATGAGTCAAGTAATTTCTAATACTGGTACAAAAAGCAAAAAGCATAATGGAATACAAGGATATTAACAGAGAAAACAACCAGATAACTGGCAAGGATGGCATATGGTAAGTGGTCTGGGACCCACTATATAGCATGGTTTACATGAATTTTTACATACTCACAAATCAGGACAACCCAATCTGGAGATGAATTAATTTTCCTAAGCATGATGCTTTTTCAGGTGGAAATAGCAGTGGCAGAGCAAATGGCAAAATGACAGGGGTAGATGAACATGGAAACATGGTCTGGGACTAGCTAAATATGATTTAAATGAGTTCTCACTAAATTGTTCATTCACATGATTATTATGCTTTTTGAATCATAGAGTAATTGAAGGTTCTACTACACAAATTTGTGATCTTAAACTACAAGTTGGGCAAGAAATCACTATATATGACTAAAATGCATTTTTCTATCACTGACAATTATCTAGACCAAATGCCTATCTGCTAAAAGTTCATAAATGGAAAGTTCAACTTTTTTGTTTCTTCTCTGGTTATTCATGTTCTTTAAGTGGTATCATTCTGGCTTCTTTCATAGCTCTATCCTTAACAGACATGAACTCAAACTTTCAGAGAAATATGCCAAGAGCACCTTATCTTCCATCCAAAGAACTCTTGGAAATCCTAGATGAGAAGTTACTTAAATTATATATAATTTCCTCTCAAAGCTTTTGCCTTTTGGAGTGGGAGAGGAAAGAAAAGGAATAAACATTTATTAAGCACCCACTGTGTGCCAGGAATTGGTGCTGAGATCTTAGAAAGAATTCTCCCTTGTTATAAAATAAAATATTGGAGTGAAAATAATTTAAACAAATCACAATCCTTAATAAAGCCAATTATATTTGAGCATAACAGTTGAAGAATAATGAACTCATCTTAGATTTTCACCTGTTATCTTCAGTCTTTCATTTTCAGATCAGTTACCCAGAGTTGATTCTACTTCCACAGAACCTCAACAACTCATTCTTTCTCTAGAATCATATCTCTACCCTCCTAATTCAGGCTGTCATTACCTTTTACATGAACTTTTAAATAGCCTTCAATCTCTCTCTTCTCCAATCAGTCTTCCACATGACTGCCAAACTGTTATTCCTAAAACACTTCCATCATATTATTCCCATGCGCAAGAATATTCAGTTGCTCCCTCTTGCCCATCTCCTTTTCTTATCACATATCTGACTGATAGGGAAATGTGCCACTCAGATCTTTGTTGATAATATGTTATAGTTGAGCAATACCCACTATAAGCTTCTTCATTGCCCTGTTAAGTGACAACAATTGCAAAGAAGTTAAAAATAAGGACCTTGGTTTCAGGGAGGAATTTGGGAATGACAAAAAATACTATGCAACTTTTTATGATAGTAAAGAATTGAGACAAAGCAGATATTCATCAACCAATGAATGGCTAAACAAATTGTGGTACATGAAAATAATAGAATATTACATTCCCTTCTCTGGCCACAACTTCCATTTATGTGCTATAAGAAATGATAAATATAGTGAATACAGTGGATCATGGAAGAATTTATGTGAATTTATATAGAGTAAGTTAAACAGAGTTGAACAACCAATATATTCAACTACTACAACAATGTGAAAGATAGCTGTGTGGATAGTTAGGCTAATTCTTCTGAAAATTTTTTTTGAACCAGATAAGATTTCATCAGGATAAAGAGCTCCTGGTCTAGAACTCCTTCTACCAATGTAGATCAGCATTTGCTCAGCAACTTAAATAGTTACCTGGACATCCTGAAAGGTTAACAACTTGCTAGAATCACAAAGCCAATATGTAGTTGAACTCATGTCTTATCTCCAAGGCCATTCTTCTATTCACTATACCACATCACTTCTCTTTTTAGTGATTATGAATCTTATTTAGGAGGTTCTGCAATGATCTGAGGTTTGATGTAATCAATGCAATATCTTCCATGAGGAGAAGCATCGACAGGGAATCTCAATCTGATATGATCTTTGTTCTGAATGTTGCTGAGCAAAGTTATTTCTATTATATTTAATTTCAAAGAATCTTGGGTGATTCTGACATATGCATGTAGGATACATTCTACTGAAGACAAGACTAAAGTAGAGTTAAAAATAAGCTTATTTTTTTCAAGTCAAGAAACAATGACAATGGGCTCATTCATAATACTCTCTAGTCTATTATAATACCGTACAACCCATATGATCAGCTACAGATTATCACTTTCTGAAAGTCTGCCTTTCCTTTCATTATACATTCATCAAGGATTCCTCCAATATATGTCTGGATTATTCTCATAAAATTTTTAGAAAGAAAGGAAAACGGGCACAGAGGTCAGTAGTTATAAGTATTTATATTTTTAGGAATTATCTTTTTTTTTTTTTTTCAGTAATAATGAAGCCCAAGATTTTTCTGAAGGATATAATATCCTTCTCTCAGATATACTGAGAACTTATTCCTCAAAGTCCACAAATTATTAACTCTGGTGAGGATCTCTTTGTTTAATACTTCGTTTATTTTGGCTAGTGATTCTAGCCATCTTTGTTTTGGTTATTTATTCATTCATTTGTTTTTGTTTCCTTTCTATTTTTCATTTAATACATTGGAGTCTGGGAATTCAATATTGACCCCCTTGTCATTATTAGAAAAGAGTTTATTTCAGAATTCTTGGCAGATCTTTTCCACTTTTGTCTATTTTCCCTTCTGGTATTATCTTTAAGTAAATTTAGGGAAATTTGACATAGTTGGGTCTCTCTTCAAATTACCTATAACCTTGGTATTTCCCTTTACTTCTCTTGTTGTTTTGAGTTAATATAACTCATAATCCTTGATGTTCTTCTTCCAGAAGATTTTTACAAACAATTTTATATTTTAAACAGATATCATTCAGCATCATATCTTTCCCCTTGGCATAAGTAGAACAAGGTAATTTTTGTGTGTGTATTTTTGATTAAGAAATGTGATAGATACATTGTTAGTTCAAAGGACTTAGATTCTGCAAAATAAGGTGGAGACTTATTTTTGATAATTCAGCTTGGAGATTTTGTTGTTGTTGTTGTTGTTCTGTATATATAAATGAAATAACTGCTTTTCTTGGAAGAATATTCAGATAGTTAAATACTTTCTGAGTAGCCTGATGTATAATATGCTGGCCCTGGTGTCTGGAAGATCTGAGTTCAAACCTACTTTGTGATCCTGAGCAAATTATTTAGACTTCTGTTTACCTCAGTTTTCTCATTGTAAAATGGTACTTAGTCAGTGCCTGGAATACAGTAAATGCTATGCAAATATAACTATCATTATTATTAGCTATTTTAAGATGAGTCATATTTTGCACATCTACACATACTATATGTTTGATACATATTTCTGGCATGTATTTGAAATTTTTATTTTATTTAATTTGTGAATTATTTGATTGATTTACTATATTACATAACATTATTTCCAAATGACAAGACTATTATGCTAATAAATAAATAAATTTTTTTTGTAGGATGTGCATACCTTTTGATCCAGCAGTGTTTCTATTGGGCTTATATCTCAAAGAGGAGGGAAAGGGATCCATATGTGAAAAAATGTTTGTGGCAGCCCTTTTTGTAGGGGCAAGAAACTGGAAACTATGTGAATGCTGAATAAGTTTGGTATATGAATTTTATGGAATATTATTGTTCTATAAGACATGATCAATAGGTTGATTTCAGAGAGACCTGGAGAGATTTAAACAGGAATTGATGCTAAGTGAAATGAGCAGAACTAAGAGATCATTGTACAGGGCAAAAGCAAGATTATACAATGATCAATTCTGATGGACGTGGTTCTTTTCAACAATGAGATGATTCAGACCAGTTCCGATGCTCTTGTGATCAAGAGAGTCATCTACACCCAGAGAGAGGACTGTGGGAACTGAGTGTGTATCACAGCATAGCATTTTCACTTCTTTTGATGTTGTTTGTTGAATTTTATTTTATTTTTTCATTTTTCTTCCTTTTTGATCAGATTTTTGTTGTGTAGCAAGAAAACTGTATAAATATGTATGCTTATGAATGCTATAAGTTGAGATGTTTCAAGACAGTTGTGAAAATCGAGTAAGGTTTCATCTATTTCAAAGTTTGAGTAGGCCTGAAGGACTTTAAGCATTAAGTCAAGGACATACTTAAAGTGTCTCCTCCCTGCTATTCTCCTAAGGGCATACTTAAAGTCCCCCCCCCCCCCCTTATCCTCCTAAGAGTATACTTAAGCCCTCTTCTTGTTATCCTCCCTATTTCAGCCAAATGTGGGCAACTATGTACTTAATGGTCAAGTTCAATTTCTTGGGTAGTTCCTGCGTTTAAAATGTAAGATCCTCAGCCAATAAGGATGAGGGTCAGTGGTGGGAGGGGAATTTGCCTTAGGGACTAAAAGCATTGACCCTGCCCCCTAGTGCTTTCTCCCTTTGATTATCTGCTCAAGGAGTAGGACGCCAATTCTCTTGAGAACGTATAATAAACTTTGCTTTCCTTCTAGAGCTCTCCAATCTTTTTTATTAAATGGTTTCTGACCCACACAGTTTTGGGGGCTCGTTCCGGGATTACACTATTTGCGGTGAGTAGGTGAACCCTTGGGGTGCTGGCAGGGTGGCTCCCTGCCATAATTTAGGGAGCCCGCCAGCGTCCAGGGCTTCTCCTTACTCACCAAGATAAAGTGGGCCCGAAGTGGAGAAACTCAGAGCAAAGCAAAGTGAGAGAAACTCCGCAGTAAAAGGTAAAAATCCCGACCAGTTGGTGGAGGACAGGTATCAGTCAAGCAATTTGCTGCGCAGCAACCCAGAGGTAAGCCCCCTGTGAGACCTTTGAGTCATAAACTCTGGAGGGGTCTCTGGACAGGAGCCTGTGAGGCCTGGAGTCTTAAACTCTGTGTCTCTGGACAGGATAGGCTTGGCTAGGCCAGGCCAGGCCTTCTAGAGTGACTGGAGTCAATTGGCGACAATTGGCGTATTTGGGTGTTTTGGAATTTAGATTCCGTCCAAATTCAATGGGTGTGGCCCAGTCCCAGCCAGCCCTCAAAGAGAGAAATGAGAGAAATGATCAGAAAATACCGGTTGATAGTCCCTTGGGAGATAAATTAAGTAATTGGAACGAACTGCCAAAATATTTAAGGAAAAAGAAAAAGATGATAAGGAATTGTTGTTTTGTCTGGGGTGACAGATATTGGTGAAGGCATTATTGAAGACTGGGGTGCCAAAGACTGAATTTGTACCTGAAAGAGAAAAAAAGGATTTAATTCCTTTAGCCTCTCCAAGGGCCCTCCGGCTGGGAGGAGAACTTAGATCTATTTTGAATTCTCTCCTCTTAGGGGACTAATTAGGGGTGCAGCTATGAAAGAGTGGGACAGGAGAAACCCTCCAGCTGCAGGAGTAGTTTCAGCTGACCAGAAATACCGTTAGCAGATCCCAATTGGAAGCGCAATCACCTTATATATCAGAGAAGTATGTGGGATTGAGAGAGTGAAGGTGGCTTCTTTCCTTTCCCTCCCATGGGTCCTGACTGCAGTAGGGCCACGTGGGACCAAGGGAAAGAAACTGCTATTTGGTGAAATTCATTATTTTAAATATGATGAAAGTGGTTTTATATTATTGGGAATTTAAAACTGTGTTTGGGATTTTAAATTAAAATATAGGTTATTAAAACAAAATGCTGGTAATTTACCTTACGGGAGGTTGGGGTTGTATCTCCCTACTTAGATGGTGTGTTTTCTAGAGGTATTGGGTAATTTGTAACTGGGTTATGCCTTAAAAAATATGTCATCTCTGTTGGGCATGTATTTTTTATGAAATTTGGTTCAGTTATTTGACAACCTTGAAGTTTAAAGTTTTAAAAAAAAATTTTTTTTGACTTAAAGAGGAGGGACAAGAAAGATTGATTTGCAAAAGCAATTAATAATTTAAATGGAACATCTAGTATTGGTTTGGGAGTGTTTAACATATGTTGGAGAAGGTTTAAGAAAATAAGCTCTGGAAGGAGAGAGATGGGACAGGAAGAAATGGTGTGAGAGAAAAAGAGAGGAAAATAGCAGTGAATCTGCTGTTTGCCATGGGAAAAGGAGATATATCCCATGAGATTGGGGCCTGTCTTGAGCTGGCAGATTGGATCCTGGGGAAATGGCACCCTAAAAAAAGTTAACTGTTATAAGTTAGGGTTGGGAAGCATGGTGGAATGGGGGAAGGGTGGCCACATGGAGAGGGACCTTGTCAGGTGATCTAATCCCCCTTCCCCAGTAAGTATGGTGGCTGCAACACCTTGCTGGTTTGGATATCAATTGCTTCTACTGTTTAAAGGAACAGCCTACATGGTGTTAATAACTGAAATTTTTATTTTATTTTTCAAGTCTGTAGCTGTATAAGAAGTTTGTTGGAACTGTAAGTTATCTGAAGGTGATTTATTTCTACTAAGATCCCATCTGTTTAAAGCAAATTATTTAATGCTTATTTATGTTCATGATAGTCTCCTTGTTTAAGGAAGATGATAAAAAAATCCTAGAGCAGGATTTTAATCTGATCTGGTAATTTGATAGGGTCATTTCCAAAAAAAATTTTTTTTAGAATGAAGAGAGTATTAATGTTAAATCTGAAAGATCTAAAAGTTTCTTTTATGTGGAAACGGGATGGACAACATGCGATTTAGAATTTTTTTCTTTGTATTTGAGTATTTTAAAGGCAAATGATCTGTGTAATGTTAAACTTAGAACTATCTACTTAGATAAGAAAGATAGCTGTATAAGCTCTAAACCCTTTACTGTGATTCTTGAGAACTAGATTCATCTGAAGCCCTTGATTAATGATAACTGTAGAAGATAAAATCCTTTGGGACTGCAGCAAATATTTGCTGGGAGTTTTGAATTCAGGTGTGACTGCATAGGTCATAAGGTGGAATGGTTAAAATTTAAGGACAGTTACCTGAAGTAAAACTGCCTTAAATAGATATTTTAATTTGCGGCCAGACTTTGATTGCTGCTATTAATCTTTTAAGTTTTTTACTTCCTGGGGCTAGAGTTTCTTTATCTAACGGTTTACTTCGCCCAAGTATTTGGGGCCTCTCCCACCTTGCCTTTTGAGAAAGCTGGGAATCTCATCGCCCTGATTAGGCCTAGAGCCTTTTACACTATGTGTGTGTGTGTGTGTGTGTGTGTGTGTGTGTGTGTGTGTGTTTTTAATAACTTTTTATTGACAAAACCCATGCCAGGGTAATTTTTTATAGGATTATCCCTTGCACTCACTTCTGTTCCGATTTTTCCCCTCCCTCCCTCCAACCCCTCCCCCAGATGGCAAGCAATCCTTTACATGTTGAATAGGTTACAGTATATCCTAGATACAATATATGTTACACTATGTGTTGATGGAAGGCAGGGCTATCTCTGGAACCCAATCCTAGGCCCCTGACTTACTTATCAAAGATCTATATTGTTGCAGATGCGTTTTTCATGTTTTGCATGATCATGGGAGGGCTATATGGAAAGAGAACTTTTGATACCCAAACAATTCCTCATTAAATACGCGGAGAAAATGAAATGAAGGGGAATTCACTCTAGGTGAAGGGAAGGAGGCTTGTAGGATCAGCTGCCCATGTTGCATTGCTGGAACAAAGGCTCCTGACCAGTGGCTTTCCTTTCTAAAGTATTAGATCCGGTAGCCAAAGGATGGCTGACCTGTGTACAAGCAGTAACTGCTACCACTCTCTTGGTAGAAGAGAGTAGGAAGCTCAAGTGTCCCACACCAAGTAAGAATATTAAATCAGAGGGGTGGGAAATAGCTCACAGATTTCAGAATGTTGATAATCTTAATCCTGTCTCCTGTCCCCTGGAACAGAACCACCCCTGCAGAGGAATATTGTTGTTTATTTTTTTTTTTTAAGTTTTTATTTAATAATTACTTTATATTGACAGAATCCATGCCAGGGTAATTTTTTTTTTTTTTTACAACATTATCCTTTGCACTCGTTTCTGTTCCAATTTTTTCCCCCTCCCTCCCTCCACCTCCTCCCCTAGATGGCAAGCAGTCCTTTATATGTTGGATATGTTGCAGTATATCCTAGATACAATATATGTTTGCAGAACCGAACAGTTCTCTTGTTGCATAGGGAGAATTGGATTCAGAAGGTATAAATAACCCGGGAAGAAAAACAAAAATGCAGATAGTTCACATTCGTTTCCCAGTGTTCTTTCTTTGGGTGTAGCTGCTTTTGTCCGTCATTTATCAATTGAAACTCAGTTAGGTCTCTTTGTCAAAGAAATCCACTTCCATCAAAATATGTCCTCATACAATATCTCATTTCACTTAGCATCAGTTCATGTAAGTCTCGCCAGTCCTCTCTGTATTCATCCTGCTGGTCATTTCTTACAGAACAATAATAGGAATATTGTTGTTTAGAGTTAAGTGATTTTTCAATCACTTGAAATGAAAGTAAGAGGATTCATAAGACTTCCCAATGCCTGGGGGAGTAAATTGGTTTATAGATGGATCCTCTAGAGTGGTAGATGGGAAAAGGAAAAATGGGTTTGCTATTGTGGATGGAGATAGCACACTGTTACCAGGGGGCAGTCTACCTGCCCATTGGTTGGCTCAAACTTATGAATTGTATGCCTTAAATCAAACCTTGAAATTATTGAGGGACCAAGATGGGAATATATATACTGATTCGAAATATGCTTGGGGAGTGGTGCATGTATTTGGAAGGATTTGGGAGGAAAGAGGATTTGTAAATAGTAAAGGTAAAGAACTGGTCCATTATATACTAATTAGAGAGTTACGGAAAACATTTTGGCTCCTAGGAATGCAGCGGTAATACATATAAAGAGACATCAGATGGGAAGCTCTTTTGAGGCAAGGGGAAATAGATTAGCAGATGAGGAGGCCAAGGGAGCTGGAGACCAGGAGATTTCTCATATGATGGCTCTGATACCTGTACTTCCCCAGAGTCTATCCTCTCCCAGCTTTACCCCGAAGGAAAAAGAGACGGGCCTCGACTCTCTGAGCAGTTGGGAACTTGGAAGGAAGATGGCTCTTACCTGATGGCAGAGAGGTACTGACCAAAGCAAGTATGAGGCAGGTCCTTCAGCAACTGCACCAGGGCAATCTCTGGGATGTCCAAAACCTGTGTGATGCTGTGCTGACAAGGTATGTTATCCCTGGCCTATATACAATGGCCTGACAACTGGTGGACGGCTGTCTCGTTTGTCAAAGGACTAACAAGGCTGCTCAATGCCAGATCCCAAAAGGGGAACGACCTCCAGGAATCAGACCATTCCAAAGCATCCAGATGAACTTCACTGAGCTGCCACCAGTGGGTTGCCTCAAATACTTGCTGATCATAGCGGACCATCTGACCTCATGGGTGGATGCATTCCCTTCAGCCCAAGCAACTGCCTCAACAGTAAGTAAGGTCTTATTAGAACAAATTATTCCTAGATATGGAATAGAGGAAAGGATAGATTCGGATCAGAAAACATTTTTCTGCCTAGGTGTTACAGAATGTGATTGGGGCTTTAGAAATCACTTGGGATGTCCATACCCCTTGGCATTCTCCCTCTTCTGGGAAAGTAGAAAGGATGAATCAGGAAATAAAATGGCAACTGACTAAATTATATTTGGAGACCCAACTACCTTGGACTAAATGTCTTCTTGCTTTGGTCAGAATCAGAATCAAACCACATAGAGAAGTTGGGCTTTCATCTTATGAATTATTGTACAGTCATCCTCTCCAGGCTTGTCCTATGGGAAACTGGGACCCTATCTTAGAGACAAAGGATTTATTTCTTAAGAGATGTTCAGTCATTGCTAAGACATTTACAAGAACTTCAACAAAAAGGTTAATAGCTCAGACTCCTAGGTTTCCCTGTTCATAGAATTCAGGTGGAGATTGGGTGTTGATCCATACCTGGAAGGATGAGAAGCTGACTCTGTGCTGGGATGGACCCTACCAGATAATACTGACCTCTTGGACACTGCTATTTGTAACCAGGAACGAGGCTGGACACACCACACCAGAACAAAAGCACATGTGGCGCCACCTTTATCCGAGTGGACAGTTGAAGATGGGGAGACCTCAAATTACATTTGAATCCAGTGTGTTGTAACTTGTATGACTTTTCTTACATTAATTACTTTGGGAATTACTTTAGGAAACTCTCATGGGGCTTTCCCTGAGCTTTGGGTCTGCCTATTTCCTCATGGTAGCCATAGAAACCAGACCTTTATCTTCCAGAGATGAGAACCAGCTCCTCCTATTCATGCAGAATACAGGGAGAACTTTTAACTTATCAAATTGTTGGATCTGTGGTTAATCCCAATGACTGAGCTAATGGCCATGGGTACCTGTCCCCTTAAGCCCAGCCTGGATCCTTAGTAACTGATCCCAAATTCATAATGGGACTGATTTCTGGAACTTATAAGAGAATTATCAGTGGACATTGACAGAAGATAGGATTTGTTAAACAGGGCAAAGTTTGAAGCTGGGAAATAGTGAATATGAGTGGACTTAACTCTGGACAAGGTAAAAGACTTTTTCTTTCCTTATCTTGTTGTGGACACTGCAGTCGTTGTTTGGAGCTCTTGGGAGCTCTGGCACAATTCCTTGGGAATTGCTGCGGATTGACAAAAGACTTTTTGTTTGCTCTGTCTCTAGGAGATATGAGGGAGGCTACAAGGATTTGGAAAACTTAAATTTTTACCTGTCTAGACATCAATGTCACCCCAGGGACACTTGAGAAACATAGGACTCTGTTTCCCACATTTTGGAATACCTCTAACCTAATAGGTCAATGGCCAGTTGCCAATTGTAGGAGGAAGGATCAGGGTTTATGGAAATGTCAGTATGTCACCTTTGTAGGGGAAGGTCCCCTAGGGACAAGAGATCAGCAATATTACCCTTTTACAAGGAATAGTCAGACATATTTTCGAGGGAACAACCTATTCTAATGGGTCATTATTGGATCTGTGGTTTAACTGCTTATATTCACCTACCTCTTAATTGGACAGGGATTTGCTATATTGGACTAATAAGGCCAAAATTTTTCTTTCTTCCTGAATAGGCAAACCAATATTTAGGGACTCAGTTGTATGATGATTTGGGAAGAGAGAAGTGGGGTTTAGATACCTCCATTACTCAGACTGGAGATGCAAATGGTTGGCGTGACGCCTGGCCTCCAGAAAGAATAGTTAAAAGAGTATGAGCCATCCACTTGGGCTCAAGATGGAAGTTGGGGATATAGAACCCCAATATATATGTTGAACAGGATAATTAAGCTTAACAAGAAGTTGTAGGGATTATCACCAATCAGATGGCTGAGGCACTAGATTTTTTGGCTGATCAAGCTCCTCAAACCAGAGAAGCTGTTTTACAACAGCCTTGTGCTGGATTATTTGTTAGCTGAGGAAGGGGAAGTTTGTGTGAAACTATAAAGATGTATGTTTATGTGACTATGAAGATGACAATGGGAATCTAATAAAAGTCATTAAAAACATTAGAAAACTTGCTCATGTTCCTGTACAGACCTGGACCTCACTGTTCAATACTTCTTGGTGGTCCTGATTTGGGGGAAGCTGGTGGAAGCAGCTCCTTTGAATTGGCCTTATAGCTCTCAGTAGTGTTATATTACTCTTTATCTGCATACCTTGTTTGATCCGATTGATAACCAGAATAGTCTAAAACCCATTACCTAGAATGATTAGGTTGGAAGAGAAAGCTGAAGGGTCTGTTAGATTGATGGCGTTAAAAAGACAAGGGAGGAAGCCCATGGTCCAAGGAAACCAACAGGAACCAGAAGGGGATGAGGAATTCGATAGGGGATGTGAAATTATGCTACAAGAATTTGAAGAGATCTCAGTGTATAAATAAGAGGGGGGGGGACTGAACGAGATAAGGTGAGATATTTCAAGACAGTTGTGAAAATCGAGTAAGGCTTCATCTGTTTCAAAATTTGAGTAGGCTTGAAGGACTTTAAGCATTAAGTCAAGGACATACTTAAAGTGTCTCCTCCCTGCTATCCTCCTAAGCCCCCTTCTTGTTATCCTCCACATTTCAGCCAAATATGGGCAACTATGTACTTATTGGTCAAGTTCAATTTCTTGGGTAGTTCCTTCGTTTAGAATGTAAGATCCTCAGTCAATAAGGATGAGGGTCAGTGGTGGGAGGGGGAATTTGTGTTAGGGATTAAAAGCATTGACCCTGCCCCCTACAGTGCTTCCTCCCTTCTATTATCTGCTAGATGGGTGGGAAGCCCAGATTCTTGCCAGAACATATAATAAATTTTGCTTCTTCTTCTATAATAAATCTCTTGCTTCTAAAGATCTCTCCAGTCTTTTTTTATTAAATGGTTTCTGACCCACACACTTATATTTGATTTACACACACACACACACACACACACACACACACACACATATATATATATATATATATATATTTTACCATGTTTAACATATACTGGATTACTTGCCATCTAGGGGAGGGGCTAGCCGGAGGAAGGGAAATTGGAACTCAAGATTTTGCAAGGGTCAATGTTGAAAAATTATTCTTGCATATATTTTGAAAATAAAAGACTTTAATTTTTTTAAAAAAGGAAAAAAAGTTTTTGTAGGAGGTGACATAAAATCTCCCCTTACCTAGCACAATCTCTATATAAATTTACATTGCAAAATCTATGTGACTAAGAAGTGACTTGACAATTTTAAGCTTGATCCCTACAAGCTATAGATTTCTGATAGCACAGGTCATAGAATCTTCAAATTTAAATGAGCCTTCTGTGTTTGAACTGGCAGGAATCGATCCTTTTTTTTGATTTGGGGCACACAGGATCTGTGCTTAATTTATGAAGTCAGGTCTCTAAAACCTTCAATGACTCTCCAGAATCTATTGAATAAAATCCAAATTCCTTAGCTTGACATTAACTCTGATATCATCTTACCTTACTAGCCTAAAGTTATATTTCTCCTCTTCAAGTTTGTCTACAGTCCAAACTGAGCAATTGCTGTCCCTCCAAATACAATCTGCACTACCCTGCTCCTATGCCTAATTTGGCCTCTTTCCTATCCATTCTTTATGACTCATCTCAAAGGTTGCTTTCTTCATGGAACCTTTTCTGCTTCCCACATGCCCTCACTGTGGACATTATACCATTTTTATACACTTATGATGTATTTTATATTATTTGTGTATGTATCCTTTTTGTGAGTGGATTGAGAAGAGATACTATTATCCTATTTGGCTTTGTAGCTTTGTATTTTATTTTATGTACAGACTTTGTAGTCTATGCATTTTCCCCATGTATTCATTCTAAATATTACTCTCAGAAGGATCCATAAGCTTCACCAGACTTTCAAAGGGTCCATGTTACAAAAAAAAAGATTAACTCAATTCAATTCAATAAATATTCATTAAGTACCTACTATGTGGTAGGGCACCTAGGTGGTACTGTTATGCAATAGTTCTCTTTAACTGTCCTGACTCAGTTTCCCTGTAGGAGTTTCCCTTGTCTTAGTTTCCTTAACTGTTCTGTCTCAATCTCCTTAGTTGTAAATCTCCCTCTGGCCCATTAAGACTGAGGACTATTTGCTCTATAAATTAGCAAGATAAACAAGAGAGTAAACCTCCTGATTCTTTTCTGTCCTCAAGAATTTACAATATCCCTCTAAAAATATTCCAAGATACCTCACTGATATCTTTACTTCTTTGTATTCATCCTGTCTCTGGGTTTTTAGGATTTATGGCCTCCCCCTTCCTTTGTTTAGAGAAAAGGTATTTAAGAAGTTGGGGTTCCTCCATTCACTGCTAGAGGCTGGCGCTGGCGGCTGTATGCTGGACACTGGATTCTTTGAGATGACTGTCTCCCCCAACCTTGGGATCAACATGGATTCCTTGGTCCCAGTATATCTTTATCTCTGTCTGACTGGATAATTTGAGACAAGAGTCCTGTCTAGTCAATTTTACTCTCCCATTAATAAAATATTAAAAACTCTCTTAATCTCTCTCCTGCCTCAGTTTCTCCGGCATTACAATACATTGGGTAAAGTGCCTAAACTGAAGCCAGGAAGACATCTTCCTAAGTTCAAATCTTGCCTCAGACACTAGCTGTGTGACCCTGAGTAAGTCACTTAACTCTATTTGCCTCAATTTCCTCATTTGTGAAAAATGAGCTGAAGAGGAAAATGGCAAAGAATGCCAGTACCTTTGCCAAGAAAATCCTCAATTTAATGACTAAATCACAACAATATGTGTGGGGCATTGTGTTAAGTGCTAGGGATACAAAAAGAGGCAAAAGATAGTTGCTGCCCTCAAGGAATTTAAAATCAAACAAGTGGAAGATTGAATTGTTTGTCCTTCATTTTCCAAATCATGGGGTGATATTTTGATATGACCCTGAATTGGATTTGTGAGGCTGAATTGTATAGAATCATCAACCTCATTTTCTCTTCTAGAATCATCTAAGTAAAATGGCAAGACAAAAAAAGGTGACTGGCAATGGCTGGGGATGCAGTGGATGACCTTGGCATCTTTGATGTCTGACCAAGCTCTAAGTACTCCATAGCACCTGCTTTAGCCATCTTAATGATTGTTGGAACAAATTGTAGTCCTTTGACTATTTTTCAGGAGGAAGTTTTCATATGCTTGGGGATAAACATTCTCTCAATTCCCTGATGGGTTTGTGGCCTGTTGGTTACTCATTTGACAAGAGGGTTTTACAGGGAGAGTTGGTTAAGAGGTGAACACCAAAGGTAGATTAGCAACCCTGAAAAATTTCAACAAGCCCTTCCATCAGAGATGCTGGTCTTCCCACATCACCTCATATAGCCTTAAAATTAAATAACTTTGTAGAGAATGGCTTCAAATATTGAGAAGTTATAAGACTTCCCTAAAGTTTTGTGATGTGTATTTGCAGATATACATTTGAAATTTCATTTTATTTTTGAATTATTTAATCAATTTACTATGTTACCTAACATTATTTCCAAATGACAAGACTATTATGCTAATAAATATTTAAAAGTTTTTGTGGGGGACATAAAATTTCTCTTCCAGGTTTCCCTCTACCTCCTCTGTGAGAGGTCAGAATAGCTCCAAAATCACTTCTATATTTATTCTGCCACACTATCTATAGCAGAGCTTTAATAAATATTTATTGAATTAGGGGCAGGCAGGTGGTGCAGTGAATAGAGTACCAGCCCTGAACTCAGGAGGACCTGAGTTCAAATCTGATCTCAGACACTTAACACTTCCTAGCTGTGTGACTCTTGGCAAGTCACTTAACCCCAATTGCCTGAGCAAAAAAAAAAAAAAAAATTGAATTAAAATGAATAGTAGATAAGCAATGACTCTGGTGGATGTATTGGTATACAATACATTTGAATTCCTTTGAAGAAAGACTAAAACTTACAGTCTGCTTGTTTAAAAAAAATAGTTCTATGTTTCCTTGATTAACCTTTTCTTAGGGTACCAGTATATAATGATGTTGTTAAATCCAGTTGAGCCCCAACAGGCCACAACTTGCAAGTGTCCCCTTGCTTAATTTCCTTCTTGTTCTTCAGCATTTTATTTTAAAGAGGTAAGTTTGGTGGAGTCACTATTTAAATTCCACCTTCAAAAGCACAGTCCTAGAAAACTGATCTTTGGTGAAGGGCCAATTTCTAAAAACATCCCTATAATATATATCCTGCTACATTTAAACACTTCTTATATCTGTTGAAAATGTGGACAATTCTGGGTCAAAATACACTCCAGAAAAGAAAGAAAATTACTTCATAAATTCCAATCATCTCCTTATTACTGAGTGCAAGCACAATGAAGTACAGCCAGAAAGAAAATGCTTTTCCAGGATATATATATTTTTTTTTTTTTTGGAAAAGTGATATAAAACAAAGCAAAGAAAAAAGAGTATTGTGTGTGTATGGATCTTTTGTGTGCACATGTATATGCATCCATTCATCTGTATATATAATGGCCAACTAAAATCACCTAGGTAGCTAGCTTGTAAAATTATTTGTTATGCTCTATCAGGTGCAATTATCCTGGAATGTGGTAGAACAGTTTTACTTTGCAAATTTTCCATAGAGCGAGTCAAGTGTTTTCTCCCTGATTAAAAATAGGATGAGCTCTCTTACTCCTGAGGTTCTCAACCCACTAAAATTTGGTTTAGAACTTCCAACATTTCCCCACAAAGGGGCCTGCTAAGAGCAAAACTAGGTAGTTCAGTGCTGCATTTTGGTAATAAGAGCATCACAACAGAGAGCATTAGCTGGCCTCTTCCACCCAGAGCTTTTTTTCTGCTTTACCTCCTTCCCAGTCTTCAAAAGCTATTGCTATGCCTAGAGGGTGACAGATGCTAAAAGTGTCTTTTTTTTTTTTTTTTTTTTTAAATTCTAACTAAGAAGTTGTGGACAGGAGGGGTGGGGGAACTAAGTGTGTTGTGAGATAAAAAAATATGTGAAACTGGCTGAAGAGAAATTGCAACCACATTAGTGGATTTTTACCTGTTACTAGGTTGGGTGTTTTAATTAACTCTACAAAACACATGAAATTGGACTCAGAACAGACATGAGTCTGAATTCTAATTCTTACACAAGTTGCCTGACTCTAGGCAAGTCCTGTAACCTCTCTGTTTCAATTTCTTCATTTGCCAAATAAGGATAATAATGTATATATCTCCTAGAGGTAGTAGGGGTAGCTAGGGTGGCTCATGCATAGATCAGTAGAATTAGCACTTCAGAAGACCTGAGTTCAATTCAGTTTCTGCCTCAACAAGTCACTTAGTATCTCTGTATCTCACTTTACTCATTTGTAAAATGGGGATAATAATGACACCTTTCTGAGATCATTGTGAGAATCAAATGAAATAATATTTGTAAAATGTTTTTCCAACCTTAAGAATTTATATAAATATTAATATTATAATTTCTACTTCATAGGGTTATTTATGGAAAGCCTTAAAGAGATATATAAATGTGTTTTTAAATCAGTTTTTCTGACAATGCACTTAAGGACCATCTGTAAAATAAATGAAAATTTCAAATTTCAAAACTAAATAGATCAGGTCTCAGGAAAAGTATAAAATCTGTAAGATTTGTTTTTATTGACTCCTCAAACCCTCATTCCCCAATGGGCAATAAATAAGCTTCATTTTTGCCAACTATGTCACCGCACCCTATGTTCATGATTCAAAACTGCCTCTCCCCAACCAATCCCCTTCTAACACCATTTAGGAGTCCCAAACTAGTAGTAATTGCTAGTTGTAAGTCAAAGTCAGTACCAATTCTACCCCACAAATATACTTGGACTTTGGTTAATTTTTCTTTTCCTAGCTCTCTTAACTGTCCTGATGCATATATTCATATATGTATACATATATGTTTATAGATCTATAGATCTATACACATACTATCCCAATCTCATTGTTTTTTAGACCCTTTCTCTGTCCCAATGCCTTGCTAAGGAGGAAAATGTCTCCTGTCTCTTTAAGGAAAAAAAAAATACAAATCCCTGCTGCCATCATGAACCATTAAGGTTGGTAGCCACAGGCTTTTTATATCAACAGAATCAATGTATAGGCAAGAAAACAGAAATCAATCAGTGAGCAAGGCCCTTGGAATATTGGTTGTCTATGCTGCAATGAAAAGAAAAAATATATATCCCTTTTACTATTTCCCTCTTAAAGAAGAAAGGGAAACAGAAAAGGAGTGCTTGAACAGTTAAAGTGCGGGGCTCACCTATGGGGGCAAAGTAGAGAAAATGATGCTTCCAAGTATTCAGTTGGAGTGGGGGAAGAGAGAAGGCAGAAAGAATCTACTGGTACCCCATTTATCCAGTCTCCACTGTTTGCAACAATGTTCTTATCATACCTTGTGACTTCTTAATCTCTCAACAAGGCATTGATCCCAGCATCTAGTTTTTAGCTTGAAAAATAGAGGATTCAGCCTCACAATGGCTGCCACATTTTTTTTTTTTTTATTCTGTTGCCCTATGTGGGCAGCTAAGTGCTCCATATCTGTCCTGACATCTTTTTCTAAGTTCATCATTATAGACATCTTGGAAGTATGAGTGAAAAATTTACTTAGATGGTATAGCTATTTCCTACATCTCTCATGGACCCTTTGTAACACCTGTGAGAGTAGTAAGCCTGGGGGAGAAAACCCTAGAATCAAAAATGTTGTAATTCCTTGAAAAATCAGCTGAGACATCTTTGAAATCTGTAAAAAATACACCACATGACCCAATCAACTAGCATGAAATGCTACCTAAAATATAAAGCACTGTGCTAGAGAAGGAGATAAGGTGAGATCTTTCAAGACAGTTGTGAAAATCGAGTAAGTCTTCATCTATTTCAATGTTTGAGTAGGTCTGAAGGACTTTAAGCATTAAGTCAAGGGCATACTTAAAGTGTCTCCTCCCTGCTATTCTCCTAAGGGTATACTTAGTCTCCTCCCTGTTATCTCCCTAAGGGCATACTTAAGTCCCCTTCTTGTATCCTCCCTATTACAACCCAATATGGGCAACTATATATTTATTGTCAAGTTCAATTTCTTGGGTAGTTCCTGCGTTTAGAATGTAAGATCCTCAGCCAATAAGGATGAGGGTCAGTGATGGGAGGGGGATTTGCATTAGGGATTAAAAGCATTGACCCCTGCCCCCTACGGTGCTTCTTCCCTTCGATTATCTGCCTGATGGTTGTGAAGCCTGATTCTCTCGAGAACGTATAATAAACTTTGCTTTGTTTCTAGAGATCTCTTCAGTCTTTTTTATTAAATAGTTTCTGACTCACACACTAGACTCTCCAGGTGCAGGTATAAAGAATAAACAAATTTCCAATCACAACAATCTTCAACACAAAATAACTCATGGTACCCTTCATAGCAAATTCACATTAACAGTACATGTAATAGACATGGTACAATATGAAGAATCTTTTGACAGGCTGCATTAGCAAATATTTATAACACATGCATATCCATAAAACATAAGCAAATAATCACAAAGAATAAACAATTCCAAACTAGGAAAAACAATTTCAATAGAGATGAGTGAATTTAAAAGCATTTATGAAGTATTTACTATGTGCTAAACACTGTGCCAGATATTAGGGAGATAAACTGAAAAGACAGAGATAATACATAATGACAGGGTAGATGGCAAAAGAAGGGTGCAGTTGCGAGGCATTTGTGAAAGTCTTATACAACAGTTTGACTAAGGCCACAGACCAAATCTGTCATTGTATACAGGATCACTCCTAGTGGTCCTGATCTATATCTGGCCATTGGACCCAGATGGCTCTGGAGGGGAAAGTGAGCCAGGTGATCTTGCACATCCCTCACTAAATTAAATCCAATTCACCTGCATGTCATGACATCACCTCCTTGATGTCATGGTCCTCTTCGAGAATGAAGGACATATAACAGCAACAACAATACAACCGCAATTATATAACAACAATAAATTGAGATAACAAATGTGCATGATCATAAACATATGCAAAAAACAAAAAAGTGTAGAGTTAATTATATGCACAACTCTAGGATGTAATCAAGGAAACATAACAGCAAAATAACAAAATAGAAGCCCAGTTCAAAACTTGCAGTACTTAATATCAACACAAATATGAAATTACTTGAAATGTACACATTACGTGGACAAACATTAATCTTGTCATCTGATTACATGTAAAACCATAAGTTCACCTATTATATCATATTATTCTGGACACAGATCAGGTAGACTTGGATCTCTTGTGATCTATTGGCCACTCTGCCTTTATATCTGAGCTAGTTGATAGTAGGGGCCTATCATTATTCTCAGAAAGTATAGCTTTATAGCTGACACTTCTAAAACTGAAGTTGTGGAAGACTCAGGATGTTTCAGCACTTCCATATTCTGTTAACTTTTTTTGTCTTTCCAGCTGAAATTCTGAAATGTGTTCCTTCTGGGTTAAGCCTCTAAAAAGACATTTTCCTTTCTTCAAGGACAGGTTGTTGAGTCAATTATCAATTAACTTTTTTTACAGCTTATAAATGCTGGGGATACAAGAAAAAAGTAAACAATAATCCCTTCCCTCAATCAGTTTATAATCTAATGGAAGAGACAAGATACAAGCAAATATATACAAAGCAAGCTCTATATTGGATAAACAGGAAATAATTAATAGAAAGATGTCAAAGTTAAAACAGGTTGGGAAACATTTATGTAAAATATAGAATTTTACTAAACTTCTTGGTTCCCTTTAAGTTCTGGAATTTAAAGGGATCCAGGGAGGTTAATAAGTGGAGTGGGAGAGAGATAATGGGGAATAGCTAGAGAATACGCTTGGAATCAAAAGATAAGAATAAGAGTATCTTGTTCATAGAACACAGTGTCACTGTACTGAAGAGTGTGTGTCAGTGAGTAAGATGTAAGAAGACTGAGAAGGTAAGAGGGGGCTAAGTTATGAAAGGCATTGAATCTCAAGTAGAGCATTTTGTTTTTGATCCTGGAAGCATTAGGGAGTCACTGGAGTTTATCTAGTAAGAGGGTTGACAGGATCAGATCTGCACTTAAAGAAAAGTACCTTAGAAACTGAATGATGAATTGCAGTGGGGAGAGACATGATGCAAGGAGACCCACCATTAGGCTATTACAGTAGTCCAGGTGCAAAGTGATGGGATTCTGTAGTAGAATGGTAGAAGTGTCAGAGAAAAGGGGCATATTTAAGAGTATACAGAATCTCACCAGAAATGTCCCTTTCCGAACACTGGGAAATGAATGTGGACTGCTTGCATTTTTGTTTTTTTTTCCCCAGGTTATTTTTACCTTTCTAAATCTGATTTTTCTTGTGCAACAAGAGAACTGTATAAATATGTACACATATATTGTATTTAAGATATACTTTAACATGTTTAACATGTATGAGACTGCCTGCCATCTAGGGGAGGGGGATGGAGGGAAGGAAGGGAAAAGTTCTGGAACAGAAGTGTTTGCAAGAGTCATTGTTGAAAAATTACCCATGCATATGCTCTGTCAATAAAAAGCTATAAAAAAAGAAATGTCCCTTTCCAAAATCAGTGTCTATTTCAGATGATCTTTATATAATTAATTGATAATGTTCTTTACTGAGAATCAGTAAGATAGGTATTCTTGCTATGTTTTGTCAGATAAAAAAGTCAATGCAGTCTCATCCTTCTTAGTGGCATCTGCTGTCATATTGGGCATTAAAATCTGTTTTTGACTAGGTTTTAGGGTTCTTGACCTATGTACCCAAAATCAGATCGTGGCCAATATGTGCTTGGTACGAGGCATGGGATCAATCACACTTCAGGATAGTAACTCATTAAACAGCTCCTACTTTTGCCATTGCCTCAACAGTAAGAGGCTTCAAGCAAATGGATTTTGAGTCCATTAGCATTTCTTCTTTGCTTTTTGGTTTATGCTGCTTCATTATCTATTTTGCTCAGTCATTTTTAAAGACAGCTGAGATAAAGAAGGTTTAGGTTGACAATGTTCAACTTTGAATGCTAGGCCTGGAGTCAGGAACACCTATCTTCCTGAGTTCAAATCTGGCCTCCAACTCTTCCTTGTTGTGTGAACCTAGATTAGTCACTTAACCTTGTTTGCCTCAGTTTTCTGTGCAAGAGAAGAAATGGCAAACCACTTCAGTATCTTTGCCAAGAAAACCCCAAATGAAGTTACAAAGATCAGTCATGACAACAATAATAACTAATGGAAGAACAAACCTTTTTACTTCACTGGGGATTACCTCCTTGAATATGACACATTCCTTCACTACTTCAATGTCACATAGCCTTCAGAGGAGACCATCTGCATTCATAATAGTTTTTCCTAGCCAAAAGTGTGATGAATTCACCTTCTATGGCAAATAGCATCTAATTTGGCACTAGTCAAAGTATAGATCACTGAGTTATTGTTAGCCAGCCCTTAGACTTTTTCTCAACACACTCAATCTTTTAACTTTTTAGAGAGAGTCTACTTCAGAATTTGTGTATAAAATAGGATGTCTCACTGTCACTAAATCATGGTGAACGTAATTGGTTTCTTATTTATCTTTGGATACAGTATAGTTCTCATTGTTAAAAATAGTCTGCAGTCTTCCATGTCATTCACAATGTTTTACAATGTTTTTATTTTGTAAAGATATTACATTATGTACTTTTTGTCTACTCTTAATATAAGAATGCTGTAGGTGTCCCATACCTAATACAAAGCAATCCAACCAAGTCAGCCTCATTTTCAAGGCATTCCTTTATGATTATAATTTTAAAAAATTTTTATATGAACATAACTAAACATGTAATAATATATATATATCAATAACACTAAAAGACATATACAATGAATATGTGGTGACTAAAACATCAAATGACATGCAGATACAATGCATTGGAAATGACAACTACAAGATCAGGACATGGCTTCAATTTGTAATTTTTGGCCATGTGACCAGCCCATCTTTTCTTCATAATCATAAAATGATGTTTTGTACTCCTCTTCTTCAGAGTTCCCTTTTGGTTATATAATATATTGTAACCTGTTCCCACCAATCATGTGCCTTTCCATTGCCCTCTGGATGATATTTATTTTTTTCATTACATGGAGACTGTTGTATTCTATATATCATTGTCCTAGATCAATACTGGAGACATTTGAAATTTTTAAAAAGAGAGGTGTTTGTTTCTATGGAAACAAAGGATTTCTTTAAGTAGCTTTGCCCTTCATAGATCTTTTTAATATAGCCCCCTCCGCCCTTCTAGTCATCTTACAGCTCACTCCGCCATATATATTCTTTAATTCAGTGATACTGGCCTTGTTAAGCTGTTTCACAAACCAGATACTCCATATATCAGGCTTGGGCAGTTGCTCTGGCTGCCCCCATTCCTGGAATGTTCTTCCTCCTCAATTCTCCCTTTTGCCATCCCTGGATTTCTTTAATTTCAACTAAAATCCTGTCTTTTATAGGAAGCCATTCTCAATGCTTCTTAATTCTGATACTTTCCTTATGTTAATTATTTCCTGTTTCTCCTAGATATAGCATATTTGTACATATTTATTTGTATGTTGTTTCCCACATTGGACTGGAAGCTACTTCAGATCAGGAACTGTTTTTTAAGTATGGTCAGTGTTTAGCACAATGTCTAGTATAAAGAATCATTTGGCTGAATTGTCTGAAAGCAATCTAGCCTACTATTTTTCTCATGTTCAGATGGCCTAATTAATTGTCTATATATACTACCTGTATTATATATACATATGAATGGAAAAGCTCTACTGGTTATCCATCTAAATGCATATTGAAAACTGGGCAATAGAACTTATTTATTTACTTGATTTTTCTCATATGAATAGTCAGGTCACACCTTTAAATGATTATAGATCCTCTCCCAGAAGCTGCAAATCAGGATGTGTCAAACGAAAATAAGAACCTCTATCTAAAATATCCTATCATCCCCATCAAATCTCTCTTTGATTTGAATTCTATGCCAATCTCTTTCATGGATATGATGATCAAGACATTGTTGCTAATTTTGGTGAAAGCAGTTTCAATTAAGTGATGGGATCACAAGCCAGATTACAATGGGCTAAAAAAAAAAAAAAGTGAAAGGAAATGGAGGAACCAGGGTAAATGTATGTGTGTGTGTATATATACACACACACACACACACACACACATATACATGTATATATATAATGATAGAGGAGATTTGAGCATGTTGTAAGCATCATAAATAAAATCAATAAAGAGGGAAAGATTTAACATTCAAAAATTAAAGGGGGATTAGAAAAGTAACAATCTGTTGAAAAATATGGGAAATGATGGAACCAAAGGTATATCCACATATACACTTTTATATATGTATACAGACCTTTATACTTATATATTAAATACATATATGTTTATATGTAAAATATATCTCTTTATAAATCAAATATATTTTACTTATATATCATAATGCATGTATATCTTTGATCCCACCACCTCCCATATTTTTACAGATATGTATGTATATGTGTATAATAACTTAAATGATTGGAAAAATATTCAGTGCTCATGAATAAACATATTTAGAATTAAAGGCATTGTAAGAACAAATAGTTTTTTTGGCAAGCGTACATTTAGCATTTGAAAATGTGGCCAGCACAACCAAGTTGCACTCTACAGTAGAATTTGAATGCTTGGCAGTTTAGTTTGAGAAATGACCTCAGTGTCTGGTATCTTATCCTGCCAGGTAATTTTCAGAATATTCCTAAGACAATTCAAATGAAAGCAATTCAGTTTCCTGACATAACACTATATACTATCCAGGCTTCACAGGCATACAACAGTGAAGTCAGCACAATGGCTTGGTAGACCTTCAGTTTGGTGGTCAGTCTAATATGTCTCCTCTCCTACACTTTCTTTCAGAGTCTTGCAAACACTGAGTCAGCTATGGCAATGCATGTATCAATCTCACCATCAAAGTGGACATCCTTGGAAAGTCTCTCTTAGGAATTTTAGGACTGGTTGAGTGACATAGGAGACATTGACACAGGACCACCCAGCATGCCCTCATCAAAGAAGATATTATGTTCTATAAGCTAAGCAGAACTGAAGTAGCTCAAAAGAAATACAAGATATGCAGAGTTAGAGAATCCACCCCAAATATTCACATGGACTATTTGTGCCCTGCCTGTGGCAGAGCATTCTGAGCTTATATTGGTCTGATAAGCATCACTGTAACTAGACTCTTAACATCTTTTTGTCACTTTGCTCTTCTTTAAGAACAAATGACTGCTTGCCATCTTGGGGAGGGGAAAAATCGGAACAGAAGCTAGTGCAAGGGATAATGTTGTAAAAAATTACCCTGGCATGGGTTCTGTCAATAAAAAATTATTAAAAAAAAAAAAAGAAAAGAAAATATGCATTCAAATAAATAATGGAGTCAATGCCTTGGGCTTTGGGAGTGGAGAATACAGGGGCAATAAAATCTATTGTTGTGACCTCTAAAAAAAAAAAAAAAAAGTACAAATGACAACAACCAAATCAAAATTATCCTAGCATTACCTGTATGAATTGTATTGCTTGAATTAATTTTTGATGGCAGTCCTTGAAAATGAGACCCGGTGGTAGAAACTGGAGATATGGAACACAAGAGCTTAGAGTTTCTTTCTTCGAGATGCTGATAACTTGGGTGGAAAAACAAAAGAAAATAAAACAGGTGAGCATACAGTCAGTCAATTGATGAGTATCCAAGGTTTTAGAAATAAGCAACAAATAGCTTGTTCCCACTAAGGAGCAGATATACCTAGCACAAGATATAGCAGCTGTCTGATCTCAGGCTTATCAGATCTTAGGAGGCCATTGTTGGCCCACATCTTCCCTCCCCTGTTAAGAAAGTACTCAAATACAAAATACACCAGACTGAAAGTCAGGAATCCTGGGTTATAACCTGGATTCTGATGGTAACAAACTGTGTGACTTCTAATAGTCTCTGAGTCTAATTTTTCACATTTAGAAAATGAGGGATTTGTATTAGAATCAGGCATTCTTTTCTCGGAGTCTTTTAACTTCACTTTTTTTGCTAACCATATTTCAACATAATTGGTTTTCTTTGGATTCTTATGTTTTTTAAAGAATTTAAAATATTTTGAGAAGTGCTCAGCATGTTTCCCTAGGATGTCAAAAGAGATCTTGAT
The DNA here is from genome assembly GCF_016432865.1 of Antechinus flavipes. Lineage (NCBI taxonomy): Eukaryota > Metazoa > Chordata > Mammalia > Dasyuromorphia > Dasyuridae > Antechinus > Antechinus flavipes. The sequence continues at coordinate 82,868,753 of NC_067399.1, forward strand.
CCAAAAATTGTTTAGGACCCCTTAGTTAGGTTTCCCATGATCTCCTCTAGTTTTTTATTATTCCAAATCTTTTCAGATAGATTTAAGGATCTGAGACCTGACTAGCATTCTGGGAATTATTATTTTTGGGGGGAACAAAAACTCCCTCCTCTTGTCTCTCCAATCTCTAAATCATTTTGGTGCTAAATATATCAAAAGTGTTATCAATAATAGTAAAGACCCTAAGGGCTAAGTAAATTACACTGAGAGAAATTTCTATATCCCAAAGCTTTGCAACCAGAAAATAAGTAGTAATTGAAATAACTACTCCAGCAAAATTTATTTTCAAAATAGTTACATCAGGAATTTTTTTTCTTAAAAATATATTTGCTAACAATATAAATTTAAAAGACCATGAAAATAAAATTCTTTAAATCTCATTAAAACCAAGTTTTGTAGGCCCTATTTTTTGCTAAGAAGGGTAAGTATTAGAAGAATAATATAATTCTTCATAGTGTTGAGGAAAGAGCCTTTGGGGATTCTCCCAGTTAGGTGTTATGATATGGATAATGGGCTGACAGAGGAGACTGAGTAGTGATCAGACTGGTTGGAGGAGAATTAAGAGAAAACAGTGTCATAAAACCTTCAAGAGGAGAAAGTAGTCAGGAGGAGAAAGTAGTCCATGGGAATCAAATGCAACAAACAATTCAAGAAGGCTGAGGACTGAGGAAAAAAACATTATATTTGATTATTTAAAGATTGCTGAAAGATGGGAATAGTCAATACTGGAAGAGTTGGGGTAAGATTGGCATACCAATGGCTTGTTGATGAAGAATTTGAACAATCATTTTGGAAAGCAACATGGAATAGTGCAAATAAAGTGATTAAAATGTTCATACCCTTTGACCTACAGATTCTACTATTAGGCTGAGATACCAAGCAGCTCGTTGATAAGAAGATCATATGTATGCCAAAATATTAAAAGCAGCATTTTTTATGGTAGCAGAGACTTGAAAACAAAATAAATAGATGCCCATCAACTAAGCAAATTATGGCACATGAATGAAATGGAAGTATTACTGTGCTATAAGAAATTATAAATATGATGAATGCAGAACACAATGAAATATTTACATGAATTTGATGCAAAATGAAGTAAGCAGAGTCAAGAAAACAATATATATATATAATTATTACAACAATGTGAATGGAATAATGTGAAGATGGAGTTAGCACCCTGGATACTTTAAAATCAGCCAGACTCAGGATAAGCAAAAGCTCTTGGTCTTTATTCTTTGTTGAAGTCAGAGGAATGAATATAGAAATCTCCATACCTTTCTTCTTGCTCTCTTGACCTTACTCCACCCTCTAATCCCTCCTCCAAATCTCTCTATACACCAACAGATCTAGCCAGCACAGAGTAGTGGGGCAGGCCATTTTCCAAGCAAATGCTAATAGAGTATTGTCCAGTTGGTAATACTTAAGTGCTTAAGTGCTTTAAGTGCTCAGACCTCAGTACCTCAACTCAGTTTCAGCCCATTACAGAATAATCAAAAATAGATGCAAAATTACCAAAAAGATTAGTATGGCTCCAAAAAAGGAATATGAGAGAAAACATCAACCCTATCCATTTACAATAGGAGGCCACAGGTGTGATACACTGCCTAAATATTCAGAATTTTTCTATGTATTGATTGGTTTTACTGATTTTTGTCTTTCCTCCTTTTCTTTTTTCTTCAAAAATGTCATTTGTTATGTGAAATAACTCTTTGAGAGGGAAAAAGGGAAGGGATTCTAGAATCCAAAGATTCTGGAATCTGATGATATATAAAAAAAGATAATCAATTTTATTTTGTTTGTTTTTTTTAAAGAAATTTCTGGAATCTTTGAAGGTAGCAATTTCAGTTGAATAATGAGAATAGAAGGCAGAATACAAAGTGCTAAACAGTGAGTATGAAGAGAGGAAATTAAAGTCTACTTAGTTTTTCCTATGAGTTTTACTGAGAAAGGGAAAATAAGCATGACATAATAATTTGAGGAGATAGCAGTCTTCCAGATGTTAGGATTTCAGTGGAGTTGGGAGGACCTAAAATCAAGAGCATGTAAATTTAGTCTTGATCAAGAAGATTTGACTTTAGCAAGACTGAGAAACACTACTTTATCCTCTTACAATGGAGCAAAGTACCAGAAAATGGGCAAGAATATAAAGGGATTTGAAGTGCATAATTGGGAGGGGGAAAGATGTTTATGTCTACTTGCCTCTGTTTTCTTGGTAAAGTGTGTGAGTGAGATCCTGTCATGAAAGGAGCCTAGAGAGCATGTGGATTCAGATCTTTCATTTTCCAATCCCAGGATTCTGTCCTCTGTGCCACTTCCCTGCCAACTACTTTAGATGCTCATGTCCCTAATTCATGAGCAACTGGATCTATTTAAGAACCTGAAAAGACAGTTCTTGTCACCAAAGTCTTTGGTATCATCAAATAGTTCAAAACAAGAGATTATAAGCTGAAATGATAGTGAAGGAGATGCATTGCCATCTGCTTTAGTGTTACAACCTAGGAATCATGAAATCTTTCCATCTGACTTGGAACTGAAAGATCCTATACTTGCTGTCTTCCCCTATTAGAATGTGAAGTCTTAGAGATCAGGACTTTCTTGCTTTGCTATTTGTATTCCTAGCACTTAGCACAGTGAGGATTTAATAAAGACAAATGCATTCATTCATGCTTTTAAAATTTTCAGGTGATACAAAACTTGAAGGAATGATTGAAAGATAAATAATCTAATTATGAAAAATTAAAATAAGAAGCCAAATCTAATTAGGTGAGACTAAATTATGAGCAAATATAAAGTTCTTACTTCATTAAAAAAAAAAAAAACAACTTATGTATTCAGGTGGAAATACATTGCTATTTAAAAAACAAATGTTGGATTATTCTGGAAGATCAACATGAGTAAACAGTAACATCCAGAAAAGTGAATGTGATTGGATACTACATTAACATAGGCACAATCTCCAAAACAAGAGATAATTTATAATCTGCCCTATTCAGACATTTGGAATATTGTATTCAGTTCTGGATACCACATTATTTTTAGGAAGGAAATTTATAAGTTGGAGAACCTCCAGAAGATGGCTATCAGGATAATGAGAGGCCTGAAGATCATGTCATAAAAAGTTCAGGATTTCATAATGCCCTGATGCTGGATTTCTCTACTCCTTTTCTCCCCTACTCTCCAGCTTCTTCTTCTTTTTTTTTTTTTTTTATGTGTGGTCTACTCCCAAAAAGGCAAGAAGTATCTTTTGCCTTTTTTTGTATGCCCAGGTCTTAGCAGAGTACCAATGCATAGTAGGTTGCTTAATGAATGCTCATTGATTGATATCAGTCAGTCAGTAAAGAGATTTGAAGAGAAAGGCATTGTTATGTTTTCCTCTAGTGGTCAGGACAAGAATCAAATGGTTGGAAGCTATAGATTTAGAGGCAGATTTAAGTTTGATATAAGGGGAAAAAATGAACAAAAATTAACAACATATGATCAATTTAGAGCTGGAAGAATCCTTAGAAGTTCTCAGCTCTGAAAAAAAGCCTTTCTAGAGGTTTGGTCACAAAAGGAAAATGACATATAGAAAAATAGCTTGAGGGCATGGCAGGCTTTAAAATGTTTTTTTTTTTTTTTTTTTTTTAATAAAATGAAGTGGAATACCCAGGCATGTTTATAGACACCTGAGTAGGAGCCAACCCATGCAATCCATACAGAGAGAAAGGGAATGATCTAGGTGGAAGTGTCTTAGAGAAGATGGGAAGAGATAGAAGCAAGGAAGTAGGCAGAACAATTGGCCTTAGAAAAAGAGAATCCTGAAAAGATAGGAGCAAAGGAAAAAAAAAATAATTGAGAATAAAATGGGATTTAGAGATATGAAGAAGGGAGAAGAAGGGCCCAATGCTCTTTCAGTTTTCTGCATATAAGCAGTGCTAAATAATTGTTCCTGATATAGGGTTATGATAACAAAAGTTGGCAGTCATTCTAGAAAAGACAGGAGCTTGTTCTAATTGAAATCTCCATACTTTAGACAAGGAAAATTTAAACCTAGTTTGTAAGACATGATGTAAATCATATGGCTTTGTTTTGACTTTGGGACATGATATAAATCATATGGCTTTGTTTTGACTTTGGGTTAAAAATCTGATCACTGATGAGAGAAGCAAGAGAAGCATTATTCTTAATTAGAAAGAATACATAATAAGATCTAATATTAGATCCTTCACTTATGCAGTTTTAGGGTCCATAAAACTAATATATAAACTAATAGACACTTTCCAGTGATTAAAAGTTTAATATAAACATTCAATTAATTTGCAAATGTAAATTACTAAAACACTGATTTAAAATATGTTTAAAATATTTCCATAAGTCAAGTCAGTCTTGGATCCTATTCTTACTAGCTCTGTGATTTTAAAAAATGATCAATAAATAATCCAAATAAAATGAGAAGTCAAATATAAATTTACACACACACACACACACACACAGTAACATAGAAACAGTAGAACAGAAGATGAGCATTGGACATGAAACGAAATTTCTATTCCATAAAGCTTATTTTTCAAGAATAAAATAAATGTGAAACCTTCAAAATTGTTTTTCCCAATTGTGTTTCCTTTAAAACTTCCTTCTGTTCACTTCTGCGCATTTAAAAAATTCTTTTTCTTCCTTCCTTCTTCACTTCCTTCCTTCTTTCCTTCCTTCCTTCCTTCCTTCCTTCTTTCCTTCCTTCCTTCCTTCCTTCCTTCCTTCCTTTCTCTCTCTCTCTCTCTCTCTCTTTCTCTCTTTCTTTCTATTTAATTTTTATTGCTGTCCCCCTTTCCATTTCTCCATTTTCATTAGAAAAACAATAAAATTTGGAAAAAATATGCATAGTCAAGCAAAAAAATCAGACCCATAGATTGACCATACCTGAAAGTATATATATAGTAAATCATCTCTCTTACATCAGAAGGTAGGTACCATGCTTCATCATCAATCTGTAAGTAATTTTGGAATCAAATTTCTAAGTCTTTCAAAGTTATTTTTCTTTTTAATGGTGTTGTTATAGAAATAGTTCTGATTTTGCTTACTTCATTCTTCATCAGTTCATATAAGTCTTCCCAAGTTTCCTTGAAACTATCTTTTTCACCATTTTTATGGTACAATAATATTCCATTACATACATAGATTATGTCTAACCATTCTCCAAACTATGAACATCTCCATAGTTTCAACTTTTTTTGCTACAAGTAGAATTACTATTGATATTTTTGCTTATATGGATCTTTTCCCTCTTTTTGGTAATTTTAGAGATATTTGCCTGGGTGCTTTAGAGATATTTGCAGGTACAATAATGATATTGCTAGACCAAAAGATAGATATATTTTAGTGACTTTTGAAAAGTCCAGAAACACTGAAACTATGTATAGATGCACTATGGTGCATAAAAATGTCTATCTTCTCTTAGGCCTTTCAAGAATTGTCATTTACTGTAATGACCGCATATTTAAAATCAGCTGGAGTCAGGAATTCAGGTTAAGGGAAAAATCTTCAATCTTTATTGAAGTGAAGAGGTGAATAAGGATTGCAATAGCAATATGGGCAAGAAAGATTGTGATAGCAATATGGGCGGCTGCGACAGGAGGCCAGCTAACAGAGAGAGATCTGAGCTGAGAAGTAGTTGCAATAGCAAATGCAAGTAGTCTCTCCTTCCCCTTCCTTTTCCACTCCCCTGCCTCCACCCACCAAAATCGTCATTTCCTATACAACACATCAGGACTTGCACAAAGAGTAGGCGGGGCCATTCTTTCTCCAAGCATATATATTAATAGACTATGGTCCAATTACTATTTAGCCTCATGTGCTTGAGACCTCAGTGCATCAACTCAAGCCTCAGCCCATTACAATTTACCTTCAAGAGTAGTTTTGTTTTTTTATGAGTTGGAATTTTTTTTTTCATATCAATCAGTCAATAAACATTCATCAAGGACCTGGTATGTGTCAGGTATTGTGCTAAGATTTCAGGAAACAAAAAGAGGCAAAAGACAGTTTCCTATCTTCAAGGAACTTTTATTCTCATATAGTTGTTGATAGGCTGAGTTTCTTCCTTTGAAAACTGCTGCTCTTATCTTTGGCCTTTTATCTATTGTGGAATGGGTCTTGTTATATAACTTGTTCTAAAATTATATACTAATGCTTTTGGGACACCCTATAGATTTGAATCCTTATGTTTGATATTAAATTTGAATTTTTTTATATCTTGGACATAATTATTTTATCAGAAATATTTACTGTAATTTTTTGGGGGGAGGAGGAAATTGTTTATGCAAAATATTTTGTATTTTATGTAATCCCAATTACCCATTTTGTCTTCTATGATCATTGTCATCTCTTGTTTGGTCAAGAATTCTATCAAAATTCATAGTAGGAAAAAGTATCAAAGCCTAAATTTCTCTCTTTGTATGCTTATGTATCTAATCTATTCTATTGAATTTTTCTTAAAGAGGCTGCTAGGTAGTACAGGGGAGTGGAACACTGAACCTGGTTGTGGGACAGATCTAAGTTCAAATCTGGTCTCAAACACTAGATATATGAATGAGAGCAAGTCACTTAACTTCTGTCTGCTTCAGTTTCCTCAATTTTAAAATGAGAATAATAATAGCACCTTGATCCCAGAGCTGTTGTGATGATAAAATAAGAAAATATTTTAAAAGTGCTTATTATGGTCTCTAGCACATAGTAGGAGCTTTATAAATGCTTCTTTTTGAGACAAGGTCTTCTTACTACTAATAATACATAACAGAGCAATGATCTCTCTTTCTGATCTGTACTAGTAAATCCCTCCTTAGAAAGCCTGGAGGCCCACAACTCTCACAATTCCCCATATTGATGTGGTTATCTAATTGGCTTAGCTTTTCTGCAATTCTGACGATTATTGCTATGAAGTGTGGTTCTACAACAGAATAGCTCTCATAATTCTGAATCTTAGATTCCTTGCCATTTTTTCATTGTTCACTTTCAAATTCTTTATCTTTTGTTTCTCCAGGTGAATTTTATTATTCTTCCAGTTCTAATAAGTAATTTTTATAAATTTCATTGATTTGATACTGATACTTAATTTAGGTACTTTTGTAATTTTAAATAGATAGGCACAGCCTAACCATGAATAATTAATATTTTCCCAATCATTTAATTATCTAAAGAGTGTTTTGTTATTGTATTAACATAATTCCCATGTGTATAACTATTTTATATATCTCTTAGTTATTTTGAATGCAATCTCTTTTTTTATTGGATTTTGTTGATAGCATATAGAAAATCTGATGATTAAAGTGTTTTTATTTTATATTTTTCAACTTTGATGAATTTGTTAATTTTAAAATAATTTAATTGAACAAAAAGCATTAATTCTGTTTTTTTTAATCTATGCTTTCCCCCTCAATTTCCTTTTCCTATCTAGTTCTGTCATTTAAGGTAAATAATTTCTTCCCTCTAATTCTAATTTTATGCATCTGCAAAATGGTACTAATAACCCTATTTCACAAAGTAATTGTTAGATAGTGTACAGGTAAATGTACTGTTAGAAATAGAGTATCCCTGCTCTTGAGGAGGCCGAGGCTGATGGAACACTTAGGCTCAGGAGTTTTGAACTACAGAAAAGTTAGGTATCCACATCAATATGGGGAACCCTGAGAGTGGGGAGGGGTATCTCGAGGCTATCTGAGAAGGGATTTACTAGCACAAATTAGAAAGAGAGATTACTGTTCCTTTGTGCATCATTAGTAGTATGGAGCCATGAGTGACCATCGCACTTCCAGCTTTGTTCATGTAAGATCTTGTCTCAAACAAACTAACAAACCAACAACAACATTGTAAAGTTTTATATGAATCTAAGATGATATTTGTAAGGTACAGAAAATTCCACCCACCCATCTAGATTGGTAGCAGACAGATATAGAATAGAACAGTGGTTGCATAGGTAAAATTAGCAATGATTGTCAGAACTGAAGCATCGGAGAACTAGAATGTGGAACTGGCTATGATTGACATCCTTAGAAACTGAGCCCAGTCCAATGATAGCTAAGATGGTCAGATGCTGCCATGAAAAGTTCTCCATAAGCAACTCAAGGAATTTCTCCCATCAGCCTTCCCAGAGGCACAGGTTGGAAGGTAAAGAGTTGCTTGAACAGCTATTACAGCAAAAATCCAAGTATCCTTTCTTCTTTAGAATGTATTTTATTATTTTATGCAAATTATCTTTTACATATTTTCTTCTTTAAAAAATATATTGGGATTCCTGAAGGGCATATTTTAACTCTTTCATAGTTCAGTTTTATATAAAGTTTTCAGGCTGCTGCTTTTGACTCATTTGTTTGTATTTTGCATATTTCATACACTAAAATGAAGGAAAAAGAGAAGCTTGCCAGATGAGGTAATCTGCTTGGCAGAGGAGGAGGAGGAAATTTGCATGACTGACTGCTGCTTACATTTTGTACAAAAGATGCTTGTCTTCAAGACTAGCAATTCATCACAGGGTGACAACCCATTTCCAAACTCCTAGGTCAGGCTGAAATTCAGTTTTGAAATCATTCTTGAGGTGCTGGCACTCTCATATTCATCTAATATCAGTAAAAACCTAATAAAAGAAGCTTACAGCAATAGTTCCCATAACCAAAACTAATAGTTTGACATGAACATGATATCCTATAGAATCATATGATCACAATATGATATAGAATTTCCATCATTGGATGTTTATCATTTTTATAAAAACCACATTCACTTGCTTGTTCTGGGATAGCAACTGGTTTTGGTCTCTGAATCTATGATAGCTATGGTCCTGAGAAGTTGATGTCTATTTTTAAAAAATGGAGGTAAACATAGATACATAATATACCTGCACTCCCAAGTCAACACTTCCAGGTTTAATCTTTGACTCATTCCTTTCCTCCATTTCCTGCCCTTACCTCCCCTAATTACCTATTGCCAATGCTGCCTACTTATTCAACTTTTGTCTTCCTGGTAGAGAGATTAGTAATGAATGAGTAGCATGGAATATGAATATCTTTGACTTTATATTTATGATTGTGTCGATGATTTCACCTAGAGAGTTGGTTTTTCATTTAGCTGGTCATCTAACAAAATATTTCTTCAGCTTGAATTTTTTGTGCTCAAAAATAAAAAGCCTAGTGAAAAAAATACATTAAGTAATAGAATGAAAATATGCTAGCTATAATTGTAAAATTAATAGAGTAAAGGGAAGAAAGCATATTTGAAAAATCTAAAACTCTTCAAGAAAACTATGAAGATATATTTGAGTTATACACTCATACACATCATACATTATTACTAGATGTTTTCCTTAAAACTCTGGGAACCAGTATCTTAACTCTTATTAGCATGAGTTGGATCCCTAAAAAAATTGTCTAGCTCTATGTCCTCCTGAGATTTCTAGGGCTACTCCTGAGAAGTTCCTAATGCTATAGTCTGAAGCTTTCATTTAAGTGTGTTCTCCATTATATCAGTTGTCAGTAAATACCTACTCAACCAGTGGATTGAACCAGTAATTAGTGGACCAGCGTCATGTTGACTAATTAACATCAATATATTTAGTGAAAATTTTTAGCAAAGAGAAGAAGTTATAAAGCATTTCCCCAGCACCAGTGGGGCTCACTCTTCTATCACCCCAGTATCTGAGAAGAATGGAATCAAACCTAATGCTATAAAGCATATGGTACATCAAGATCACTTCTTTTTTTTTTTTTTTAAATTTAATTTTATTTAATTAATAACTTTGTATTGACAGAATCCATGCCAGGATAGTTTTTATACAACATTATCCCTTGCAATTGCTTATGTTTCGTTTTTTCCCCTCCCTCCCTCCACCCCCCCCCCAAGATGGCAAGCAGTCCTATATATGTTAAATATGTTGCAGTATATCCTAGATACAATACATATTTGCAGAACCGAACAGTTCTCCCGCTGCACAGGGAGAATTGGATTCAGAAGGTTAAAAATAACTCGGGAAGAAAATCAAAAATGCTAATAGTTCACATTCATTTCCCAGTATTCCTTCTTCGGGTGTAGCTGTTTCTGTCCATCATTTATCCATTGAAACTCAGTTAAGTCTCTTTGTCATAGAAATCCACTTCCATCAGAATACATCCTCATACAATATCGTTGTCGAAGTGTATAATGATCTCCTGGTTCTGCTCATCTCACTTAACATCAGTCCATGTAGGTCTCTCCAAGCCTCTCTGGATTCATCCTGCTGATCATTCCTTACAGAGCAATAATATTCCATAACATTCATATACCACAATTTACCCAGCCATTCTCCAATTGATGGACATGCATTCATTTTCCAGTTTCTAGCCACTACAAACAGGGCTGCTACAAACATTTTGGCACATACAGGTCCCTTTCCCTTTTTTAGTATCTCTTTGGGGTATAAGCCCAATAGAAACACTGCTGGATCAAAGGGTATGCACAGTTTGATAACTTTTTGGGCATAATTCCAGAATTATGCTCTTTGATTTTTAGTCACACAGTCAGTGGACTGGAAACAGTCATAGAATAGCTACACTTTCTGGAGTGAATATTTGGTCTCTCTTTATGCATTCCTTTGAAGCAGGCTCACCAAACATCCACATAAATCCCTGCAATACTCCCAGGACTGGCTTCTTATTGGCCAGACTCCTGTTACATAATCATAGTAGTTTACATTTATATGATATTTTAAGGTTAAAAGAAACTGCCACTTTCCTTTATAAATTGTTTTCAGTTCACTTTCTTAGCTAATGCTGAATTTGAATGTTAATGTCCCACAGTGACTCACACAATTCATTTTTTAAACATTTGCTCACATTCTAACATTATTATTATATATAATCTTTCAATTATTTGAAGACTGGAACTTTGTTTTACTTTATCAATAAATCAGTTAATTAGTAGCCATTTATTAAGCATGTACTATGTGCCAGATACTATATTTGGCTTTGGAGATAAAAAGATAAAAATGAAACACTTCCTTGTCTCAAGGAGCTTATATTACATTGAGGGATACTTGTAAGTATGCATACATATATACATATATACACACATATTAAATGCAAGGTAACTAAAAAAGGAAGATACTAAAATCTGAGAGGATAAGTAAAAAGCCTCATGTGAAGATTGTGCTCAGTCTGATCTTTGAAGAAAGTAGGAATTCTAAGAGACAAAAATAAGAAGGAACAACATTCCTCCCCCTACCCCATCCCTGCTCATAGCTGAGCCTCTCTCCTCACCTCTGCCTGTTGAAATTCCTAATTTCTTTAAAATTCAGGTAAAGGACAGCTTCCTACATGAAGCTTTTCTTCTCTTCCCTCCAGCCACCCCACACCAAGTTTATTATTTGTTTTTAGCATTTTTTTCTTTTTAAATTTTGAGTTCCAAATTTTCTCCCTCCCACCCTTTCCCCAGCCACTGAGAAGATAAGGCAAAATTATGTTAATTATACATGTGAAATCATGAAAAACATATTTCCATATTAACCATATTTAAAAAAACAAAACAAGGAAATTATACTTTGGTTTGCACTCAGACTTCATCAGTTCTCTCTCTGAAGGTGGATAGCATTTTCCATGAAGCCTTTCTTGTTTCCCCTAGCTACTAATGCCTCCCTACTCAATTACCCTTTATACATTTTGTACAGACTTTTATATGTGTGAATATTTTTCTCTTCCAGTAGACTGCAAGAACAATTTCATTTTTGTCTGGGTATCCCCAACATCTAACATAGGGTCTGATCCACAGTAGGTGCTTAATAAATACTTGTTGATTACCTGATTAGCATTTTAAAAAATCTTTCTTCAGTGTTTTGATCATTGAAAGCTCTTGAAAGTTGTCAAATTATATTAATATTATGATTGCAAGCCACATAGATACAAAAAATAACTTGTAAGAAAAGTTGTTACCTTTTTCAACTTTTACTTATTTGATTCAACAAAATACAATATCAATTAAGAGAGTATATGCTGTCTTTTCTGAGATATGAAATTGATGGTTTGGAGGAGAATTTTCTTCTTTTCCTCTATTTTCAATAAACAATCATCTCTTTTTAATTCATAGGTTTTTTACATTTTCTTTAGCTTGTCATTCTAGATGGCAATGTGATTAAGGCCTGTCAGGAAAGATGTAACTATTCAAACAGGGAAAAATCAACTTTCAATGCAATTTTCAACTATACACTTAAAATATGTGAATTTAGGTGAATGATGCAATAGGGACATTTTGCTGCATAGTGATAGAACCTGAATTTGTTTGAACTGAACTGTGTTTAATGATGCAGTTTCAGAAGCCATAAGTGTTATTGGACATGCAAGATCTGGCCTTGTTTCTAGGGTATATACAATGCTAATGGAGGGACCCTAGGCAGAAGGTGACATCCAGATTAAAAAGAAGGTCTTCACCAGAAATAAAAGGAAAGTCTGAAAAGAAAATAGAAATATAATGCTAGGATCGATCATGGGCCTAATAGAGAGTGTGTAAGAGCCACATAATAGACACAATTTTCTACAATTATTTTCTGCAGTTACATTCGTGGTCTTTGTGAGCCAAACCTGCCTTCCTGCTTTCTCTAAAGCAATTGTAGCCATAAGCCCTTCATCCCACTGTTGGTGGCATTCTCCGGGAAACAAATGTCTCTAAATGGTGCAAGACATAGTTGTTTAGTTGTTTCAGTTGTGTTCAATTTTTCATGACCCCATGTAAGGGTTCTCTTGGGAATGGTATGAGAAGGGTTTGCCATTTTCTTCTGCAGCTCATTTTATAGGTGAGGAAACTGAGGCAAACAGGGTTAAATAATGTGTCCAGGGAAGCAATTAATAAATGTTGGAGGTCAGATTTGAACTCGTCTTCCTGACTCTAAGTCCAGTACTTTATTCAAGTATTCTCTCTTTGCCCAGAAACAGAATAGAAACCTGATCACCTCACAGTGGAGTTTGGCTATAATGTTTTAATAACATTGCAAAATACCACTGGTTGAGACAAGTTGTACAGAAGGTTACTAAAGTCTTCTCTATTCATCATTGAACTTTCTGAGAATAATGGCAGGCAAGGAATCAGATATAGTCAGCATTTGGATTTTTAGAGCCAAAGTGGTTAGATTTCATTTCCCCCCTACAGACACAGTCTTCTTAGATAAAAGAAATGTCAGATCAAGGAAATTCAGGATTAACCCTTCCTCAACATCTCTCAGTCAGATCTACCCTCCTTTTTTGCAGTAATAAACAGAATGCAGTTGGTCACATGAGAAAAGTGATCAATGTAATAATAATAAATAATAATAACAATGATAATAATGGCAATAATAAAGAGTATCAGCATTGTTCCTAATGTATGCCAGGCATAGTACTAAAAGCTTTATAGATACCATCTCATTTGACCCTCATCAACAACCCTGGGAGGCAAGTATTATTATTATCTTCATTTTACAGTTGAGGAAACTGAGGCAAGCAGAGTTAACTGACTTGCTTAAGGTCACAAAGCTAGTAAGTATCTGAAACTGGATTTGAACTTAGAATTTGACTCTGATTAGAAAACTGGTGTTTCTTTGGGCTCTTTATCATCTGTGTATTTGCTTTAATTTGTGTTTCGTGGATTTTTACAAGTAAAAAAAATTTCATACAGTATTTCTAGCTCTCAATTCCCTTACACAATCTAATTGTGTTATAATTGTTATTATCATTAATTTCCTGGCAACTTCTCTTTTCTAATCAAATTTGCCCACTTTCTATTCATGACATTCTATATTTAGTATCTTTGACAATGTACTGTCACCTATATCCAGAATGCTTTCCTTACTCATCACCTTTTTTCCCCTAATCTTCTCAGGTATTTAGTGTTCCTGGTACAAATAGACCCCTATTAATTTGTCTTTACTTTCAGTATATTTTCTATATACTTATCTCTCTCCATGTTGTATTTTTTACTTTCATTTTAACTGTTGTACTTAAAGTATCTAGCATTGTGCTGGCAACATTAGTAATTGATTTTATTTTCTAGAGACATGCCAGTTGATTGAAAATATTGGCATGATCTTGGGAATTTGGGCAATATCTGTGATATAGACAAGATCTTAGTCTAACCCTCTAGCCTGGTAATTTATTATAAGTGTAATCTGGGTTTTAAATCCATTTGCTCTTCTCATAAGTCAGGAACACTTATTTGATGTTCAGAATCCTCCTTTAGAGTTGGAGATGGCAAAAGCTTGGAGAGGAAAAATCTTTGTCCTGACTTCTGACTTTAAGAGAAAGCATTGTATGCATATACTTTGATCCAACTATACATTGATTGCTAAGTCTTTGTCCCAAAGAGGTCATAAAAAAGAGGAAAAGATCCACATGTACAAAAATATTTATAGCAGCTCTTTTTGTGGTAGCAAAGAATTAGAAATAGAGGAGATGCCCATCAATTTGGAGAATGACTGAACAAGTTTTGGTATATGAATATAATTGAATACTATTGTGCAATAAGATATGATGAGCAGGCAGATTTCAGAAAAACCTGGAAAGACTTACATGAATTGATGCTGAGGGAAGTGAGCAGAACCAGGAGAACATGGGACACAATAACAGCAACATTGTATGATGATTAACTATTACAGGCTTAGCTCACCTTAACAATCTAAGACTATTCCAAAAGACTTGTGATGATGTGATGATTCAAAACAATTCTGGTAAACTTGGGATGGAAAATGCTATCTGTATCCAGAGAGAGAACTATGAAGACTGAATGTTTTGGAAGTACAATATTTTCACCTTTGTTTGTTTGTTTGCTTGCTTTTTCCTATGTTTCTTTTCCCTTTTGGTCTGATTTTTCTTGCACAACACGACGAATATGGAAATATGATTAAAAGAACTGTATATGTTAAACCTATATCACATGGCATGCTGTCTTGGGGGGGGGAAGGTAAAGGAGAAAAATTTGGAACATAAGAGTCTTACAAAAATGAATGTTGAAAACTATTTTTATATGTATTTGGAAAAATAAAATACTATTGAGAGAAAAAAAAAACTGATGGAAAATTCCATCCACATCCATAGAAAGAACTGTGGAATTTTCTTTCTTGTCATTTTTCCCTTTTGTTCTGATTCTTCTTTCACAACATGAGTAATATGGAAATATGTTTAACATGGTTGCACATGAGAGATAGAGACAGACACAGACAGATGGACACACAGAGAGACAGGGAGACAAGAGAAGCAGAAATAGACACACACAGAGACAGAGACAGACAGACACACACACACACACGCACACACACAGAGGAGAAAGGACATGTATATAATTCCAGTCTCTCTTCAGAAGAGGCCACTATCTGGACGAACTAGCACCTTAAGCACGTCCCTGTTCCCTCTTTGCCCATCCTGGAAACTTGGGGGATTTTCCCTTGGGAGAATTTGAGTTTCTTTTCTGATTGAGTTGCAGTATTTCATTTCCAATGAAAAACTCATTCTCTCTTTGTGTTGGTTGGTATATTCTTGTCTGTATAACTTCTCTGATTTCTGTTTGCTTTCAGCTTGAGAAAAATCAGTTTATTTGGTATTTGTTATATGTGATCATTTTTGTGGTTTTGGCATTTGATGGGAAGGGAGACAAGCCTTTAGTTAGAACTTAGTATACTCCTTTCTGTTAAGGAATAGAGATAAAAAGAATGGCTTGAATTTAAAACCTATTTTCCTTAGACGAATAATATCTGGATATCAGAAAGGCATAATTCTACCCTTTTCAAAGAAGAATAGAGTGGCTAGCCTCATGGTTCCAATTTTCTGTTCCTTGCCTGACAGGAAACCTGTTCCAAAGCATTTTCACTGATTATCCTCCTTGCTCAGAATGTTTTTTCCCCTTGTCTCTGCCTTCTAACTTCTTTAGCTTCTTTCAAATCTCATTTAAAGCCCTACCTTCTATAAGGAATTTTCCTTATCTCCTGTAAGACTAGTGCCTTCCCTTTGTTGAATATATCTAATTTATATTGTATGCATTTTGTTTATATAGTTGTTTACATGTTGTCTCCTCCATTAGTATGAGCTCCTTGAAAAAAGGATTGTCTTTTTGCCTTTGTGTCCTCAGGACATAGTATAGAGCATGACATATAGTAGATATCACAGTGAATAGAGCACCAGCCCTGAAGTCAGGAGGATCTGAGTTCAAATGTGATTCAGACCCTTAATACTTCCTAGCTATGTGATCCTGGGCAAGTCACTTAACCCCAATTGCCTCAGGCAAAAAAAAAGTTAGTTGACTGAATTATAGCATCTCTTGGAGAACATAGGTGAGGCTCCATTCTAGCTACACAGATCCATGTGTATACATATAACCTACATAGGCAACACACATCTCATATTAGACATTTATTCCTTAGTGTAATAGTTTGTCACCTATTAAAATGTTAAAACTTACTCTCCCCCTTCAGAAGTAGCATTTAGAATTTAGTCATTTACATCTCAATGAATATATTGTTCAGATTAATTCCTAATTACTGAGGAAGTAGGATATCAAATTTATCTTTACTTACCTTAAAATTTGCCTGGGGTTGATCCTGTTTAGAATTTGTCGCATGTGGTGAGTTCAGAATTTTAGGTACTGGAAACAGAAAAAGCTTTTTTCTGTATATTGTTTTAGACCTCTTTTCTGCTTCTCCTTTAACTTTTTACTGCGAGTCCTAGATTGCTGGTTTTATATGTTCTTCCTTCTTCCTCTTATATCTCATTTACAGATAAAGGAAGTAATCTTAGAATTTAGCTATTTGAAAAAGGAAACTATGGCTAATGGTTCAAGCAAATTATTTCTCTAGTCCCTCCACTAAATAAATGAGTTTTGCAGAAAGAAGAATTCAAGGGGACCCAAGATGCTGCTGACAAATGTTTAGTACCTCTCTCCACAAAGTCCTATAGCCACAATTAGTGGTAGAAGAAGAGTTTAATTACTGGAGAAAAATTCACATCTTCTCAATCCCCAGTTTCTGACTAACTATACTGACTAAATATACTCTGTTGAATGACTAAATTCACTTCAGCATTGTTCACTTATAAGGAAGAAACAACCAGGGGCTAGGAAATTTTCTTTTGGTTTGTATATCAGGTTCTATAGAATTTTTGAAAAAGATTTTTTAAAGGTTCTGGAGAATTAAAGAAAACTAAAATAATTCATTGTGCATAGATAATTTTTTTTATTATTTCCAATTCAGACTTTTTGTTTTAAATTTTTATAGACGTTTATTTGGAAGGATCCAGTATTGGGCAGTGTCAATTCTGTAATTTCTTATATGAGAGGTTGTGATGGTGTTAACAAAGGGTCTGTTACTATGGGAATTTTATCCTTCTGTTAGCCTAAGATATTATTTAGTAAATGGAGAAATTCACCCTAATAGGCAGTTATTGGTATTCTTCCATTTGTAAGCATATTTGCCAAAAGTAATAAGCAAATACCTTTTATTAAAAGTGTCTAGTACAGAGTGTTTAATGTATTTTTTCCTTCCATCCATCTATCCATTCATATGTGTCTGCATTAATATAAAATAGGCAATGGTATGTGACAGAAGCAAAAGCAATTTAATCTTAACTTCTGATGACTCCAGTAATTTAAGGATTCCTCATTTATTAAATAAAAAATGTGATTGCATTTTTACAATTTCAAAATATCATCATGAGTTATAATTAATATTAATAAAGTCACTTTTAGGTCTTGTTTGTGGTGCCTTCACTGAGATGAATTGAGTCCATACAATCAGTTCTGGACTTAACAATGTAAGCTACTTAAATAGCTTTTATTTGAACCTTCCTGGAGATTTGAACCTCCCACACATCTATTGGCTGCCTGCTCTCTACAAGTGTTTTATAGCCAGTGACAACTCTAGACTCTGCAGAATGGTGTGATCTTAGCTGTTCTAAAAATTACCAGAAAGAAGTCTCCTTTATTATTATTATATTTCCTTTATACTCCATGCTATGGGTAATGTGTAGTGGAGCATATAGTTTAGTATGTTATAATGGAGAGTCCTGTCCTTGAAATGAAGAAAGACCTTTTTCAGCCTAAATGGCCTTAGTTTTTTCTTCAACCTATTCTCATATGACATGTATTCAAATCCCTTCACGATAACAAACATCCCTAGTATCTTTAGACCCTCTTCATATGACATAATCATCAAGTCCTAGTTGCCCTAGGTTCACCTCTAATTTATCAATGTTCTTTTTCAAATAGGATTCTCAAAGAAAATCATAGGCCAATATCCCTAATGAATATTAATGCAAAAATCTTAAAACATTAACAAAGAGTTCATAGGAATTTATCACCATGATAATACACTATCAGCAAATGGGATTTATACCAAGAATTCAAAGCTGGTTCAATATAAGGAAAACTATCATCATAATTCATTATGTCAATAACAAAACTAACAAATCATATGATTATTTCAACAGATGAAGAAAAAAATTGACAAAATACAACTACTAGTTCCTAACAAAAACACAAGAGAGCATAGGAATAAATGGAATTTTTCTTAAAATGATAAGCAGCAGGAATCATTTTATGTAATGTGGATAATCTAGAAGCATTCCCATTAAGATTAGGGTGAAATAAGGATGCCCATTATTTAATATTGCACTAGAAATGTTAACTTTAGCAATAAAAGAAAAAAGAAATTGAAGGAATTAGAATAGGCAGCGAGGAAACAAAACTATTATTCTTTGAAGACAAAATAGAGAATCCTAGAGAATCAACTCTAGAGAATCAACTAAAAAACTACTTGAAACAATTAACGACTTTAGCAAAGTTCAGGGTATAAAATAAGCCCACATAAATCATCAGCATTTCTATATATTTCCATTAAAACAAGAGACAGAATGAGAAATTCTATTTCAATAGACTCCTCAGAACTAAACATAAAACTTGAGATATAATTTGTTCAAGGCAAATTTTTGGCAGAGAATATTATACATTTTCTTGTTTGTCTTTTTTTGGGGGGTGGGGTAGATGGTGATGGAAAGAGGCAGAGTTAAGTGACTTGCACAGAATCACATAGTGTGTGTCTTGGATTTGAACTCAGGTCCTCTTGACTCCAGGACTATTGCTCTATCCATTGCACAACTTAGTTGACCCAACTACTAACTCTTCATTCCAAAATTATTACCTTCTTTACACTAAGGTCTTGAATATCTTCTTCTTTTTAATCATATTTTATAAATTTGCATATAAATGTCTGAAGCCATGGGTTTTATTTCTGGGTTCTTTTCCCCCAATAGTGAATTTCTCTATATTCTGAACTGCTATTCTTTCTATATAGTAGCTACTCTCTACAACAATTCTCGTGTGGTCATTCAGATCCCTTTGGATTTTGATTTTAATTATAATACTAATATTTAAAATTTTCTAATATGGGAAACATTGATAGAAATAACTCAGATAAATAAAGTTTTTGGGGGAGTCCTCAATAATTTTTAAAAGTATAGAGGGGCTATGAGACTAAAATGTTTGAAAACAATTGTTCTACATCATATTGCTTAGTGAACATAGGAATATAGTTTATTCCCTCCCTCTTCCTTTCTAATTTAAAGCTATTTTTATTAGATCAAAAGTCTCCAGAAAAATACTCCCTTACTTGCCCTCCTTAAGTAGAATCTATCCCTAGGAAAGAGTCTTTTATTCTTAAATTTTAGCTGTGATGCATAAATTGTGTTCCTATGAGGTAGTACCTATCTTAAAAGGTCATGGGAGTAGGTGGAAGGTGTCAAGTGAAGTAAGGCATTTTAAGTTCTTTGTGATACTTAAAGCATTATACTTTCTTCACGATCATCATCATGATTGCTATAAAAGTAATAGACCAACAATCCTAGATATAATCTCTTTGATTTTAGTTTATTAATCTTCATAAGGAAATCAATTGCATCCATAGACTTGAAAATTATATGGAACACAACCTTTCATGCCTAAACTATTCTGAAGCTAATTTTGAATCCTAATTTGGCTAAAAAGTGATTTATCCCATCCTTAGAAGTTCCCTTCTTTATCTTCCTCATGTCTCCTTCCAGGTTTTTAAAGAAAATGGGATAAATACATACCAAAATATTTATAGGAGCACTTTTTGTGGTAGCAGAAAGCTGGAAATAAACTAGATGTCCATTGACTGGGGAATAGATAAGCAAGTTGTGGTATATGAAGTTAATGGACTCAAAAGAAACAATGAATGTGAAGAAATATGTGAAGAGTTCAATGAGCTGATTAGAATAAAGGAAGCAGAAACAGGAAAACCATACCCATGACTACAAAAATGTAATTAAAAAAAAAGAACAATGAAATGAAACTGAATGACATAATTATAATGACTAAGCCTGGCACCAGAGAAGAATCGAAAAAAATGCACTGCCCTCCCTTTATTTAGAAGTAGGGAAGTAGGAATATGGAAAATCATGTAAACCTTCATATATGGGTGATGTATTGTCTTACTAAAAGCTATAAAAATAAAATGCCTAAGTTAAAAAGAAAAGGCTAACTTTTCCCAAATTGCCTTTATCTGGTATTCCAATTTTTATTTTCTCCTATGAAATATCAGCCCACCATTTTAAAAAATGGAGCTCAGGAAAAACAAATCAGCAGCTACAATATATTCATTAAACATTTTTAAAGTAATTTCAGTTTCTCAAAGATAATTTAATGTTTATTAAAATGGGATATAAAGATGGAGTTAGAATTCTTCAAAGCTGATCTCTTTCCAGCAGGGACTCTTGAGAGTTTGTCTTTTTGTTCTCCCTTATAAACATGCTTGCTAATCAGAAGCACTTGACCTTCCAAAGTGGCAATAAGTATTTTAATGTGTTGCAATACTTTAATAGTTAATAATATCAGATTCTGAATATCGCATGGCTCATTAACTTTTATTGCTACTTTGTAAATGTTTACCATGAGCAGAAGTATCAGAAATTGTGTTTTGTTTTTGTTTTTGTAAAAGCCAGTTTGCTCTGTAAAGTTCCTGTATTCAGATATTCACATAGAGCTGGAGAGTCACCCCATTTTCTTGCACAATTTGGAGAATCAGTCTAAATGTGAGGATCTAAACTGCATTAAATAGGTAGATTTCTCTTCACCTGAAGTCTTTAAACAAGAGATGGATGACTATTTGTTGAGTATGGTATAGAGAGGACTCTTTTCCAGATGTGGTTTGGACTAAAGGTGCCTTCCAGCTCTGATCTCCTGTAATATGTGCATCACACATCACTTGCACTCAGATTGGATGTCCAGTGCATGACTGCTATTCCCACAAGGATCTGGGGTCTCTATTGACAGTTATTCCTAAAATTATAGTTTGTGAAACTCCAATGGTGTTTTCCTTTATTAATCAGTCAGTTAACATAATTAGAAAAGTAAATAAGGTAAGATATTGGTAATATCTCTCTCACGTCTTGGAATTCTCCTTCAGTGTCGAGTGGACAACCTTGGAAGAGAACATAATGGAAGTGAAGTACTTCTTGACCAGAGACAAGGGTGGGGGGGAGGTCAAAGAAATTGGGAGAAGGCAAAAATAAGAATAGAGAAAAGCAAATAATTCTCTACCCTTGCCTACACCTCAATATGAACTGTGATTGGTTCTCAAGTTTCATCTCAAAAGTGCTGAGTTGAACATTTGATAATGTCTCATGTCTTATACTCCTTTGGTCTCTGCAGGAAGAGTGGCTGTGATGAATACAAAAACAATTGAATTATGTTTTTCCTAAAACTCTAGAGTTCTGGAGGAATCTATGTAGGGATTGGGAGCAGCCTGGGTCTAGAAGAAGCTTTAGAGTAGATGTTCTTTAATGTATTATTTTTTTATTATTTTTATTGGTTCTATGCAAACAATAGGGTATTGTTTATAGTTAAATATATCTTTCTTTTCTTTTCTTTTCTTTCTTTCTTTCTTTTTTTTTTTCTGAGGCAATTGGGGTTAAGTAACTTGCTCAGGGTCACACAACTAGGAAGTATTAAGTTCAAATTTGAACCCAGGTCCTCCTGAATTCAGGGCTGGTGCTCAATCTACTACACCACCTAGCTGCCCCACATATGTCTTTTTAAGGGATATCAATTTCATCCTGTCAATATTACATTAGGAGTAGTCAATGAAATCTATCAGATCCAGAGAAAATAAAATTTTAAGTAGGTGAGAACTCTACAGTGATTTCATAGAATCACAAAATCTGAGAGTTTGGAAGGGACCTTAGTAGCTATCTAATTGAACTCACATGTAAAAGTAACCCCTTCTCCCCAACTATAATATGCTTGAAAAGTTGTAATTCAGTCTCAGCTTAAAATTCCAAGAAAGAAGAAACCATTACATCTTAAGGCAAGTCATTTCAGTTTTGGACAGTTTGAATTATTAGCAAGTTTTTCCTGACATCAAGTCTGTTTTTCCTGCTTGCCACTTTCTAGTCATTTTCTCTGGTTCTACTCTCTGGGATCAGAGATAGCACATCTTCCAGTATTTGAAGAAAGCCATCATGTTCTCCTTAGGTCTTCTCTTATCCGATCTTAACAATTCTGATTGGCAAATCCACAATAAAATACACCTTACATGAATGGAATGAGAAAGCTATCCAGAGAGAGATGAGATTGGGAAATAGAAGATTGCTTATTCTTTGGGCATCATCAAAAACCTGATACTATCTGCTAGAGCAAGATTGAATGCATAATTTGTAGGGTGAACATGGGACTTTCCAAAGTATGGTCCTTTGATGAATATAATGATGTTAATGATTAGAAATGATACCTGGAATTTAAATATATAAAATACTTTGCAAACTTTAAAGCACTATAAAATGTAAATTATTGTTGCTATTATTGATGCTATTATTATTTATTATCATGATAATAGGTTTGTTCTGAGGAATATGCTTTGTAAAGGCAAATATAAAGGTGAATTATTAAACATTATTATTATGATTAGACATATGAGATAGTTTATAAAAGCCAAATTTGTGGAAGGTAGAGATTATTTTATACAAAGTGACTGAAAGAATCAGGACAGGTCATATGATCCACAAGAAAGCAAAACAGAAGATACTTTTTTCTTCATGCTTCTCTGTGACCAAGCTGGGTCAGAGTCACATAGTTTTAAATTTCACTTGCTGTTGTTACTCCTTGCTGTTGCTATTGTTATTCACATTGTAGTTTTTTGTATATACTGTTTTTCTGGTTCTGCTAATTTATTTCTGCGTCATTTCATAGAAGACTGATGCTTCTTTGAATTCTTTACATTTATTGTTTCCTGTGGCAAGGTATTAATAACTAGCATTTGCATATTTCTGTTATATTTATGTAACACAACTTCTTTACCATTCCCCAATCAATGATCTTCTCATTTGTTTCCAGTTCTTTGCTATCATAGAAAATGGTGTTATAAATATTTTGGTGTACGTGAGGTATTTCTTTCTGTCTCAACTCCCTGTGGGGTATAATTCTAGGAGTAGATTCTCCAAGTCAAAAAGGCATGTGAATTTTAGCTATCTTCAAACATAAATTCTTATGGATTCTTTGCTACAATTTTAAGGTAAGAGCTTCAGGGGAAAAAAAGAGACAGATTTGGGAAGTGCGAAGACAATTAAGAAAATGGGATTGGGATTTATATTTCTGGACCCTACTTTAAAATTTTGGAATTATAAGAAGAAGTCTAGATGAAGTTAAAGATGAAATTCATCTGACAAGTTCTGGTAGGAGTGTATTTGCCTGATACCTTGTAAATTAAAAGGGACTTTAAATAGAAAAAGATAGGGGGAAGGAAAATATACTTAATAATAACCATCAAGCAAGAAAATATAAGAAATAATTACAATATAGAAAATATCTAGACCAGTTGGACTAATTCACAATTCCACCAATTATATGTTAATTTTTGACTTCCTAAACCAATGCCATTTCTATCTTCAGTTATCCTTATCAATTTACTGATTGTGGGGTGAAACCTAAGAATAATTTTTGATTTCTCTTGTTATTAGTGACTTAGAATAATCTTATATAGCTGTTAGCAGTTCACAATTCTTCTTTTAAAAATTACTTATTCATATCCTTGACCACTAATACAATGGAGATTACTCTTGGTTTTGATATATTCAAGATGGACATATATATATATATATATATATATATATATGTTTCCTTAGTCCCTTTCCTTTTTTATTGAATAAAGCTTGCCCTTCCAGAGCATTATTCAAGTTATAGGTCTCATCTCTTCCAGTTTTAGTAATACATATGAAGATCAAGCATAATCTTTCTGTATTGGGATCTCTATTTCATCTTATTACTATATTTGGTGCATTTATTTTTAGATATTTAAGGTCATGGATTTTATTGATAATTCTGTTCTTATCTCTCATGCAAATCTGGCACAATTCTACAGCTATTTTTTCCCCTATATTTTAGTTATTTCCTATAATTTCTTGATCACTGGCTATATGTATTTCTCCTCATGTTCTGTTTAAGTCCTTTTTGATTAGATTTAACTCAACATCAGGCAAATATATACTTATCCGCCCTTGTTAGGTAAATTTCATCTCTAATTTCATCTAGATTTCTTTCTGTCATTTCCAAATTTTAAGCTGGGGTCCAGAAATGTTCATCCCATTCTTAATTCTATTTTCTTAACTGGCTGCTAACTTCTCAAATCTGTCTTTTTCTTCTCTGAAATCTTTCAATTTGCAGCAATCAAACAATCCACAAACATTTCTCCCCTGAGGCAATTGGGTTTAAGTGACTTGTCCAGGGTCACACAGCTAGGAAGCGTTAAGTGTCTGAGATCAAATTTGAATTCAGGTCTTCCTGACTTCAGGGCTGGTGCTCTATCCACTGTGCCACCTAGCTACCGTCCACAAACATTTTTTAAACAATTGACCAACAAATGCTAGTTTTAATGTTTTACCCTCATCTCTGAGAATGTACAGATAAAAATTAAGTAGTCCTTACATACAAAGAATTTATATTCTATCAGGGGAGATAGCACATATATATATATAATTATCTACTGCATACACACACACATACACACACATACATACACACATACAATTTACAGGGTAACATTAGGCTCTAGCATTGGGATAGATGTGGTAGAGGGAAGAAGTAGTTATGTATTGCTCAAGACCTCATGTAAAAGATGACATTTGAATTTAGTTTAAAAAAAAACCTGGAAATTTAAGAGGCAGAAAGGGTTTTAATCTGTGTGCATGGATATGGGAGACAGAAAGCCTTGTAGGAGGAAGTGCTAAGAATTCTGGTCATACTGTCCAGTACATGAAGCAGAGCAATATATGATAAGTCTGGTATAGTGGATTGAAGGCAGAGTATAAAGTACTTCAAATGCCTAACAGGAAATTTTACACTGGACTCCAAAGGTAATACCCATTTGGATTGAGCAGTTTATTGACACAATCAGACCTATGCTTATGTAATATCATTTTTGCAATAGTATGGAAGTTGGATTAGAAAGAGGAGACAATTGAGGCCGAGAGGCTAAATAGGAGGTTATAGTACAGAGATGATGAAAGTCTGAACTAGTATTGTGGCCATGTAAGTAGTGAAAGGGGTATTATGGAGGAGGAATCAACAAGACATGTCAACTGACTAGATGAATGTAGTAAAGGAAAGTGAGGAAATGATTATGACTCCAGGGTTGTGAATCCAAAAAATTGGAAGGATGGTGAAACTTTTGATACAAATAGGGAATTTGGAAACAAGAGTGTGTCTAGGGGAAAATATGAGTCTTTTTTTGGACATATTCATATATTTGTGGAACATACAACTCAAACTGTCTAATAGGCCATTGATGATATAGAACTGAAGCCCAAGAAATTAGTAGTAGATATAGAACCCAATTCTCTTAGAAGAAACAATAGAGTTAGACAAACAGAACTGAGAGAAATCTAAGTAGAAATGATAACTGAATCCATGGGTGCTGATGTCACCACTATATATACATATATTTATGTGCATATATGTGCCCTTCTGTTAGACTTTATACAATGTGTGTGTATATGTATATACATATGCGAATATATTTCTAACAAAGGAGTGTGTATATATGTATACTCATGTATATTTTTATGTATATACTCCTCTTTTAGACTTTTATACACACACACACACACGCACACACAATATACTCCTAATGAAGTGTGTACCTATTTATGTGCATTTATGTCTGTACACGTCTCTGTTGGGCTTTTACACATACACAAATATGTATTTTGTATACACACATATTTTATAGAAGAGAAGGTGGTAACTGAACATAGCATTGAGTTTAGGGTTGGAAAATGGAAAATGGGTCTATCAAAGGGTCTAACAAAGAATAAATTGAAAGGTTAGAGAAGAGAGATTATACAATTATGGTCAACAATGTCAAAGATGCAAAAAAGATTTTTAATAAAAGGAAAGGGCATGAAAAAAGACCTTGGATTTGTCTGATAAGAGATCATTGATGAATTTGGAGAGAATCATTTTAATTAAATGCTGATTCTGGAAGTCACATTCCAAGAGAGTGAGAAGTGAATGAGAGGAGATGGGAACAATGTAATAAGCACAGTCAATTTTTCTAAAATTTTGCTTGTGAAAGAAAGGAACACTATAGAATGCCAACTTGAGAGGATAATAGGAATAAGGGAATAATTTTTATGTATAAGGGAGAGCTGCATGTTTTGTTAGGCAATTCAGCATGAGCCAAGAGATGGGAAAAGAATGAAGAATAAAGGGAGTGGAAATAATTGTGGGGACATTTTGTTGTAGGAGACAAGAGGGCTAGGGATCAAGGGTACAAATAGAGGGGCAGACCTCAAAGAGAAAGCGTATCTCTTAACCAGAGACTAGAATAAAAGAGGGGAGAATGGGCCATGATGTTAAATTGTTTCAAGATGTAGAACAGGGGAGAATAGTGAATTCATGGAGAATGACAGATGAAATGACAAAAATGAAATCATGTTCCCATATTCTTTCCCTTCCCTAACTAAGACTTTATGATTGTTAGCAAGATTTTTTAGATTAAAAAAAAAAAATTCTTTTCGTAGTATCATTTTGTGCCAATTTGAATTGGGTAGTGGCTTATTCTTACCCTAGAAAAGAATAATATGATCTCTTTTTGCTGAAAATAAGCATTATTAGAGTCTGAATTTATGTTTTATATAAGTCATATTTGAAAGAAATCCTAGTTGATATTCCATTTAATACAGTTTTCAGTGATGGTGATGATAATATTATTGTCCTTATATATATTGTCCCTCTTCCCCAATGGTAGTGGTTTTTCCAAAGATTATTTGCCATGGATACATGATCTGATGCAAAAATCAGGTCTGTGAAAAGCATTTTATTATTGTTTCTTTCTTTAATATTAAGCTTTGCAACAACAATTGGAGGGAAAGCATTTTAAGTTTAATATGTTATATTGTGAAGTAATCTGAATCAATGGGTTAAAGCTTTCCAAATTGTTGTTATTTACCAGAATATCTTTTATTTTTAAGCAAATGAGTTTAAAAATATCTAAATGCTAAGAAAAAATATTGCATACATGATAGGATATATGGATTCTGCTAATTCAATTTGGATTATGGCACCACTGAGGAGTAATGATATTCAGTATAGACTATACAAAGAGCTTATGGCATGGTCATTTATCTATGAATCATAATTTATGGTACTAAAGTGCTAAAGATATATCCCTAAAGAAAAATGAACTCTCAAATGTACTTGCAATTTCCATGAGTTAAATCCTTCACTTTTTCTATCAACAGAGTTTATATAAATAATGTGGAATCATTTTATTTGAAATGTTTGATCTCTCCTAAATTACAGAGTAATAGATTTAACTTTGTACATTTTATGGAAATGATTAAGGCTTGTGACTATTAATTGCCTCAAGAGATGTCTGATGGAAAAAAAATTCACTGTATTTAGGTACAGATTTTAAGGAACTAACTTTGAAAATAATCTTCTCTTAAAAGGTTGCTCCAAACTTGACCTAGAATGCCCTGGGCTTTGTCATTCAATAGAATGAGATGATTATGGGCCAATGTTCATTGCTTGACAGACTAACACAGAATAACTGTAATTCTGCTTGTCTATTTATATGACTGATTAAGTCCAAAAGATGACTGTTGTCTTGGAAGATTTGAATTGCACACCTATAACTGAAACTCCCATTTAGTTTTCCTCTAAATACGTGTATAAAAACTTCATTATATTCTACAAGTTAAAAAATATCTCCTTGGTCAGGTAAGGTAATAGAGTCCTGTAGTCCTTGAAACTCCAGAGGCTGAGGCTGGTGGATCACTTAGACTAAGTCCTCCTGGGAGCAGAAGGAAACTTGATTGACTAAGAAGGGGCAAATCAATCCAGATTGGAAATGGCCAGTAGATCAAAGTTCCCATGCGGATCAGCAGTGGGATCAAAGCCATTTCATTTTAACATGTGGGGGAGTGGGGGATGAGGGAGGGTGGATGGTAGGAAGAGGTGAGGGAGTGGGGTGGGGAAAGAGAGGGAGGGGAAGAGGGAGAGTCAGAGAAGGAGAGGGAAAGGGAGAGAGAAAAGGAGAAGGAAAAAGAGAGGGAGAGGGAGAGGGAGAGGAAGAAGAAGAAAACTGAATAAAAGAGGGAGGGAGGAAGGGAGAAAAAAAAGTTGCTCTATTTGAGGCAACTACAGTGGTAAACCCCAATTTGGGAATCACCTAATATCCTAGTTGGAAGAAATATCTGTGTTTCATGAGGGGAAGTCATTTGTAAAAGTTGACAATATTTCTAAAAGGGATCTAATTTATATAATTAATTAATCAACAAGCATTTATTAAGTAGCTATTATATGCCAAATATTGAGCTAGATGCTGGGAATACAGAGGCAAAAATTAAACATTCCCTCTCGCAAGAATCTTACAGTGTTTGGGGGAAGATAGCAGGAAAACATATGGACATATAAAGAATAAAAATAAGGGAGTTAGGGGGAGAGATGTCCCACCATTTAGGAAGATCAATAAAGGCTTCATATAAAAAATAATGTTTGAACTGGGTCTTGAAGGAAATAAAGGATTCAAGATAGTGGAGATGCTCAGGATATTCAAGATGTGGAGGACAGTCAGTTCAGAGGCAGAGACCAGAGCCAATAGTGATGGGTATGAAAGAAGCAACAAAGAAACCAGTTTGATTAGAAGATAGAAATGTGTAATGAAGATGGAAAGTTAGGCAGGGGGTCAAATTGTGAAGAACTTTAATAGGAATATCTACAAAGTATCTACATGTATATAGATATGTATATGCATATCTATATATTCCTAAAAAGAGCATGTACATTTGCATATGTATACATACACATGTTTATGTGCATATACCCCCCTCTGTTAAGAATTTTACATAGTGTATATGCATATGTATATATACATGGTGTATATATATATACACATATATATGTGTGTGTGTGTGTGTGTATATTGTGTGTATATATATATATATATATATATATACACACATACACTCCTTTTTTAGGCTTTTACTTTTCTTTATACATTCCAAACAAAAGAGAATGTGTACATGTTTGTATATATCTATATATTTGAACAAAGGAACATATATATGTATATGTGTATACATACATATATTTATGTGCATATGCCCCTCTGTTAGACTTTTGTACAATGTGTATGTATATATGTACATATGCAGATATACTTCTAACAAAGGAGTGTGTATAAATATATGTATATGTGTGTATACTCATATGTATATTTTGGTGTATATACTCCTCTGTTAGACTTTTACACACATATACACAATATACTCCTAACAAAGTGTGTATCTAATTTATGTGCATATATGATTACAGACGTCTCTGTTAGGCTTTTACACATATGCACATATGTATTTTGTACACACACATATGTTATGGATATTTCTATACACACATTTTCACTGAGATCATATAGGTCTAAGCTATATGCTGAGGACACATCACACAAGCAAGGCCAACAATCAAAAGACTGAAAAACCTTAACATGGAGACCAGAAAGGGGGAAAGCAGAAATGGCAGTTTGTCTCCTCCTTTATTAAAATCTCAAGAAGCTCAAAGCAGAGCTTAGGAAACAAGGAGAAGAAATAAAAGCAAGTATGAAAAGGCAGTGGTGCATATCTCAGTCATCAGTAAGTATTTCTTAAGTACCTATTGTGTGTCAGCCTTTGTGTTAAGTGCTGGGGATAGAAAAAAGGTAAAGAACAATTTCTGCTCTCAAGAATGGGGGAGACATCATACCAACAACTATGTGCAAAAAAGATACATGAATAATCAACAGAGGGAAGGAAGGCACTAGAATTAAGAGGGGCTGGAACACGCTTCCTTGTTGAAGGTGGGATTTTAACTGGGATTTGAAAGAAGCCAGGAAAGATAGGAGGTAGAGTTATGGAGGGAGAGCGTTACAGGCTTAGGGAATCAACAGAGAAAATGCCCACAACAAAAAAGATGGAGGGTCTTGTTGAAGGAACAGCATTCAAGAAACGGACAAATTAACTACATTCTTAAAGTATAAATCATATTTTTTGATGTACAATAAACTTTATAAATTTTTGTATCTTTAAAAAAAACCCTCTTATAACAGGCACTTTAATCATCTTTTTGATGGATTCACTTCAAAAAAACAAACAAAATTTAGCATCAAATGTATAATACTTTGACATATATACTTTAGTTCATTATGAAACCACACTTTTGTTACATTAGGCATTAAGCATATTTTTGATAAATAGTTTATTTTTCCAAGTGCATACCTGATTATACTGCCCATTAGTTTTCAGTGGGGCTTAAAATCAGGTAACTTCCCAGATCACTGAAGCATGTTTATCTTCCTCTCCTGGATAAATTCTGTTCTGTTTTTACTTTCTAGATTATATTTATGTTTTAAAACTAACTTTAATCTTAGAATCACATATCTATATACCTATTTCCTTTTTGTTTTTCATTTATGCCTAAATTCATGGTTTAACAGTATGAAGATAAGTATTTATTATGGATATCAAATAATTCAGAAACTGCATTTTTGAAAGTTTTTCTTATCTTTACTTAAAAAAAATATTTCTCCCAATTATATATTAAAATAATTTTTAACATTTGTTTTTTAAGTTCTAAGTTCCATATTCTCTCCCTGTTTCTCTTTCTTTCTTCCCTTCCCTGAGACAGGAAACTAACTGATATGTTATACATGTGCAATCATGTAAAAATGTCCATATTAGTCATTTTGTACAAAAAATCTTTCAAAGAAAGAAAGAAATAGCATGCTTCACTCTGTATTTAAACATCAGTTCTTTCTCTGGAGACATTTAACATTTAAAAAAAAAGCTTTTGAAATATTTTTATTTCATTAAATATTTTCGAATTACATATAACACAGTTTTAAACAATCAATTAAAAAAAAATTGAGTTCCAAATTCTCTCATTCCCTCTTGTCCCTATCCTACCCCTTGAGAAGGTAAGCAATTTGATACTGATTATACATGCAAAGTAAAGAAAATGAGCAACACTAAAATAAAAATAAAGCAAGTTTTAAATGTTTCACTTTGCACTCAGTTCATCAGTTCTGTCTCTGGAGGTGGACAGCCCTTTTCATCATGAATCCTTTGGGATTGCCTTGGGTTATTGTATACTGTGAATAGTTGTCATTCACAGTTCTTCATTTCATAGTATTGCTATTACTGTGTACAACATTCTCCTGGTTCTATTCATTTCATCTTGAATCAGTTCCTATACGTCTTTCCAAGTTTTTTGAAATCATCTTGCTCATCATTTCTTATAGCACAGTAATAGTCTATCACAATCCAGAGTTTGTTCAACTATTCCTCAATTGATGGGTATCTCTGTAATTTTTTATTCTTTGCCACCACCTTTTCCATTCTTTGGACATCTTTGGGATATAGACCTAGCAGTGCTATTGCTGAAGCAAGGCTATAATTCCAAATTGCTCTGCAGAATGGTTGTCAGTTCACAAAGGAGCTGCTTTAAGCAGAAATCCATCCCCTTTCTTATCTCCCCCTTTTAATAAATATAGGTATTAAAATAAAGCAAAATATTTTTGGAGGATACTACTAGTAGTCAGTGTTTATGCCTCTTTTTTTTTTTTTTTTTTTTTTTAGCAACAGTCTTTATTGTACCTGCTTTTAAAAACAATTTAAATTAAAGTTCTTTCACTACGCAAGATGGATACAGCATACCATTTATATTTTCCTTCTGGAGAAATTAAATTTCTGAAACACAGATTATTCCACAGCAAACTAGCTCAGGCTTTTATCTTTTAAAAACTAAATTCCATTTGGGGTACTCTAAGATTATGCTAGTTTGATAAGAGAAAAATATTATGCTACATTTTCTATCCAATTGTGCCAGAAAACATAATGGTTGTGCATATATTAAATATATTCTTACAAATGCTTAGGTCAGATATACTAATTGGAGTTATTTTGATGTATGGGGTTTGTATCCTGAGATTTAGTGATGACATTAGCATGAATAGATTGTTGGTTTAGGATAACTTAGAAATATGCTTCAAAGAAATTGCTATATGTTTATCCTTCTGAAGGTTGTAAAAGCTTCATATTTTCTGTGGACATCATTAGAAACGGTAGCTAATGAAGCTTGAGTACAACCTTAATGCTAAAAGAATTTTCCCAGTTTTATGCTCTGTTGAAGCTACCATTTCATGGTAATCACTTATCTCATTTATAAAATTTTTAGTTTTAAATCTTAGAGGTATTTCTGGGTATTTCAGTCCACATTCTAGTTTCAGACTATGGAGTCTTGTTTTCTTAGTTTTTGGAGACTGCTGTCTTTTCTTGCAGGCTGGACTCTTGCCTTTTTGATTTTCTTAACCTTTTGTAGCATATGGCATGGTGTGAGATTTTGCTGTAGAATTCCACCTCCATTTGGGAATTTCTTTTGTGACATGTATACTCTGGCCTTCTCTCCCAGTGTCAGGTTGCTACATCCTCCCCTCAGGGTTCCAGGATTCCCTGAGGGATTAGAGAATGTTTTTCTTCTTTACTGACATTGGCTTGAACCCTTTCTTAGGGCCCCTAACTCAATTCTTTTCATACCTTAAGACCTTATCCTTCCTTTTACCATCATGCTCTCTGGGGAGTAGGTTCATAACCTAGCTTAGTTTTCACATTTCATTCATCCCACCAAGTTCATGTCCAAGGGGAAAATATAGATTTCTGTTAATTAAAAACAAAAACAACCCTCTGAAAAGGCAATAAACAAAAGACAAATTTTTATCTTTCTTCTGGGCTTTGCTCCTCAGGTTTTCAGTGATGAACTCGCTATAAAATGTAGCCCAGAATACCAGGATGAAAAAGCTCCCTCTGAACTCTTCAAGTTCACCTGGAATGGAAAAAACAAATGAACTCCCTAAGATCTGAAGGCTATTTCTCTACATCATTTGGCCTTAGATAGAAAAAGACCCTAATCCCTTCTTTCTTATTGAGTGGTCTCTCACCAAATACCATGAGCAGAAAAGTCACACAGATCTTCCAAGACCATCACTGGGGAAAGAGGCAGTAGTTGAAGCTCATAGGTCATCGGACACTCAAGATATTTCTTAAGAACTTTAGAATCAACTGTATGACAATGGAAGACACTGGCACAGAACCACCTAGCATGGCAGGCCCTCATCAGAGAAGGTGCTGTGTTCTATGAGCAAAGCAGAATTCAATTAGCTTTAAAAAATTGGGAAGCTACCTCAAATGTTTACATGGTCTATTTTTGTCCGACCTGAGGCAGAACATTCCAAACTCTTATTGGTCTGATCAGCCAGTGGGACACACTGTAACTCGATTCTAACATAGTGATGTCATTTTGGTTCTCTTCAAAAATGAAGGACAACAAAAAGAGTCATCCAGGTTCTGTATGAAATGTCTATATATTCTCTGCAGTGTCTCCAAGACACACAGTTCTCCTAGAAACAAGCTCGGTAGCATTCTCCAAATGGAGATGAATCTTGCATTAGTTTACTAAGTTGATACAGTCTGCACATGTGCCAGAACATTGCATTATAATATAATTACAATGCTTTCTAATTACATTATAATTCCAGAACCAACCTTCTTATTTTATATCAGTATATTTATCTGAATTGATCATTATCTCAGTGAAAACAAGATTTCCCAGTCCACAGGAAAGTAATGCAATTAATAACAACATCAATTTGTTGTTTAAAAACAATTAAATCTCAATGAATTTCTTACACTAGATATTTTATTGTTTGATAAAAATACTTAGCTCTTATAAGTTCACCTGGATGTCTTCTGTCTTCTTTGGCATAGCCCTTGAATGAAAAAGTGAGTTTCATTTGTAAAAGTTATCTTTATATTGTCTTGCCCATGACATGCATTTCCTGACTTTCCACGCTCCCCATCACAGTGGTTTACAAGTTTTTATTTATTAGTTTGTTTATTCTTTGGTCTGCAGCACATGGTGTTCTTTATTGAGATGCTCATAGTAATTGCAGCGTATATTAAGGTACTTTTCTTATATCAAAAAAAAAATGGACAGGACTTTAATTAATTTCTTTATCTCAGCCGTTGGGACTTAACTTCAGAGCTTTTAGGGATAATATAGCTTTGTATATTTTATGGTCTGTGGGCTTGCTGCTGCTTTTTTTTTAATTTTAAGGGGTTTTTTTTGTTGATAGACAGAAAAGTCTGTGTAATGCAACACATACAATACAATTAAGAACAGGACCAACTGTTCCTAAATCCAGGGACTAATACATGGTGGAAAAACCAAGGACTACTCCCTAGAACCACAGTCCCAAGGGACAGGCAGTGACAAAAACCATTCTTTTATTCCTGAGAAAGACATGAGACTGTGCACACTAAGGACAGTTTTCCTGATGCTCTTCTCACTCAAGAAGGCTAACTGTCCTGAAGAGAAATCAACAGTAACTTTTTGCAGTGTCTAGGTCTCTCTGACATATATTGCTCATATTCTGAATATTAATAAGATTGTTTTATTAATAAACATTTATTAAGCACCTATTATGTGCCAGGTACTGTGTTTTACAGTGATAACTTGTCAGCTTTTAGTTTTTACTTGGTTTTATTTTTATTTTTACTGTGGTTTATGTTTTGTTGCAACTGATACTGTGTCAGTGTGGGTTTGAACAATTTTTGAAACTTTTGACTTCCCTATTTCTTCAGTTACCACAATGTTCCTAATATTGCTATATTCTCTTTAAGAGCTACAACTTTTACAAGTTCCCTTGGAGTGACATTTATTCTTTTTTTTCTTGAATGATATTTTAATTTTCCTCATTATGTGTAAAAACAAATTTTATTATTCTTTTCATTCTCTTTTTCTGAAACAGTATTTTGATAATTTATATGTGTATAATCATGTAAAACACTTTCACATAATCATGTTATGAAGGAAAACACAGACCTCTTTCCCCCAAAAAATCCATGAAAAAAATTTAAAAATAAAAAATAGTGTGCTTCAATCTGCATGCAAACTCCATCAGTCCTTTCTCTTTCATCATAAGTCCTTTGGAATTGTCTTAGATAATTGTATTTTTTTTTTTTGATAATAGCATTTTATTTTTGAAATGCATGTAAAGATAGTTTTCAACACCCATCATTACAAAACCTTGTATTTCAAAATTTTCTCCCTCCACACTTTTCCTCTAGACAGCACGTAATACAATATTTGTTAAACATGTGTAATTCTTCTAAATATGTTTCCATATTTATCATGCTGCACAAGAAAAATCAGATCAAAAAGGAAAAAAATGAGAAAGAAAAAAGGCAAGCAAACAATAACAAAAATGGTGAAAATACTATATTGTGATCCACATTCAGTCCTCATAGTCCTCTTTCTGAATGCAGATGGCTTTCTCTATCACATTCCAATCACTATTGGAATTGCCTGAATTACCTCATTGTTGGAAAGAGCCACGTCCATCAAAGTTGATCACATAATTTTGTTGTTGCTGTGTACAATGTTCTCTTGGTTCTACTCACTTCACTTAGCATCAATTCATGTAAATCTCCTGGATCACTGTTTTGCTGAGAATAGCTAATCACAGGTGATTATCATAAAATATTGCTGTTACTATATACAATATTTTTCTCATTCTACTCACTTTTATCCTACAACAGTTCCTATGTGTCTTTTCAGGTTTTTCTGAAATTATCTGAAACTATCCTCAACATTTCTTATATATTTCTTATGGCACAATAGTATTCCATTACAAACATCCATTCTTAAAAACCAGAATCTAAAACAGCAGCAGGGAGCAATGGAACACATATTCAAGGCATGAGCTGACAAAGGACTATCTAAAAGTGGGAAAACCAATTCAATTCCATTTCATCTTCCAAGATCAGATGAATCCCCCTAATATCAATAGAAGCATTACTATCATTGTCACAAAAGAAATAATATCAAAATTATTCTTTATTCCAGGTAATTTGTATACCACCATAGTATCATACATAGTATGTAACTATTCATTCACAGGAGATGAATTGCCATTGGAATCAAACTGGAAGCAAACTTCCTATAAAGACAAATAATTAGAAATTAAGAAAGGGAGGGATGCCCATAAGTTGAAGATTGACTGAACAAATTATCTTATATAAATGTGATAGAATACTGTCTATTCCAATATAGGAATATTGGACCTGTGATTGATCAATAAGCTATGAAATTAGATGGTTTCAAAGACACCTGGGAAGACTTGTATGAACTGATGCAGAGTGAAATGCATGCTACCTACCTTCTAGTATAAGTGATGGAATCAAGATGCTGAATGAGACATTCATTTTGAATTTGACCATTCCAGGAATTTGTTCTGTTTAATTCTGTGTATTTGCTAAAATAATTTCATTTTTCTTTATTTATTCCAATGAGAGGAGGGAGAAAAAAATAAATGTTTGTTAATTGAGGAAAGTTTTTTTTTTAATTTAGATGTCAAAAGTCTTTATTAATAGTAGCTGACTGAGGGGTAAGTATTCTTGTGTGTTTCATTGAATAAAAGCACAATAAAGGATATGTAAGTATATATGTAAATATCCATGCATATAATGTATGATCTTCATGCTAAAGGCAAGTGAGGGGGTGATATACTGTTATATTACTGAGCAGTTCTTAAAAGCAGAAGGAAGTAATTGTCTTGTTCACCTTAGCAGAATTTGACATACTTGCTTGTCACTCACATGCTATGAGTTAGACTTACTTTTTCAAAACAGAAATGGTGATTAGATAGGTTCTGTATGATAGCAGCTTATGCCATTATCTAGAGATAATCAGGAGCCTCTCATCAGATAGAAAACAGAGGGAAAGTATCAATAACTCTGACTTCTTGGGATAGGATCTACTGATATTTTAAGGAACAAGTTGAATAGTGTGTATATATATCCATCCTACCTGACAGGTTCTAGTAAT
Organism: Antechinus flavipes; assembly: GCF_016432865.1. Taxonomy (NCBI): domain Eukaryota; kingdom Metazoa; phylum Chordata; class Mammalia; order Dasyuromorphia; family Dasyuridae; genus Antechinus; species Antechinus flavipes. The sequence continues at coordinate 82,906,220 of NC_067399.1, forward strand.
TACAGCAAGGACTGGGACAAATCAGATATCCAGAATTCCAGGCTACTTGTAATATATTAGTTAATTAGAAACTTCAGGGTCTAATTCTTGGCAATGGCCCCAGTCATTCAAGCCACAAGGACAAGGGATCTGGAAATTATAAACAGAAAATTCCTATTCTGGCTATAGGAACACTAGTAGGCTCTGGCGAAAATTATGTGTGTGTGTGTATGTGTGTGTCTGTGTGTATAATAACCTGAGTTACTAATAAGAACTAGAACCAAGGGTTAGGGTCAGCATGATCTCTATCCATTCCACTTACCCCAGATTGTTCTACCCCTTGGATGCCTGAGAAGAGATCTTGTGAGGCACAATTAGACCAACTAGGGATCAAAAGGGAATGAACTTCACATCTTTCTCAAGTAAAGGCTTAATCCCTGGGGATAGGGAACAAACTGCACACTTACTCCAAAGGCATGATTGAGTATGGGTTACGTGTCCCAGAACACCCTGGCAAAGAATTTCCATTGTTTTTATGCATAGTCTATACATGCCTTTGCTCAGAGAAATTAGCAAATACTCTCTATAGAGCAAAGAAAAAAAACAAACAATTGGGATGTATCTGAGCCCTATTTCAGGATGGAAAGTCAATGGATAGGAATTGCAACCTATTTGCTTAGAATATCTTGATTTTAGGATAAAGCTTAGGAAGCTTTAGGTAAAATGACCAAGACTATTCTCAGCACACATAGCAAACTTAAAAGTTGTGAAAAGATGTTTTGGTTCAGTGGTAAATCAAGTTTTGTCTGTTGTGTCTATGTATATATTACATTCTGACATAACAGGGCATATTTTACTGTAATATATAAGTTGGGGCTCAAACTCATTTGCATAAATTTCTCCTAATAGAACTCTCTCTCCCAAAGTTTCCCCAACTCTGCCTCTCGCTTAGGCAGGGAACATCAAATAAGCATTCTCTACCAATAAGGAGAGTCTTACATTCGAATGTTTTGCAGTGATTTAGGAAATTATTTTATTCTCTCTTTTTAAAGTTAAATTTCCAAATATATATAAAAACCCTTGATTGAAAAAATTATCATGATTCTGACCGAGTGTGTGGGGAGAGTTGATAGTTTTAGTGAGCAAAAGTTTCAAAAAGTCTAAATAGTTGAAATCTTAATTAGAATTTCTTTAAAATTAGCACTTGAAACAAAATCCAAGTTTCTCAGTTTTTAATCTTGGCCAGCATTAGATGTTTTAGTAAAAGATTAATTATGAAGGACTATGAATTGTATAAATATGCATATCGGTATATGTTTGTAAGTATGAAGAAGTTTCCATCCACAGATGGAATCAAGGAATATATTAAACTATCAAATTTTCTAGGTTATTTTCTCCATGAATATGCTAGATAACTTGTAGCAGAGGGAATATGATTTTGGAGTCACTAATTTAGTGCTAGAATTAGAATTGGTGCTAGAAAGTATTTTTGATGAAGTGGGAATTTTCATGAACCAAATACATCAAAAAGAGCAGATTATAAGTTTATCATTTACTGGACTGCTCAGCGATGACATCCTGAAGTCATAATAATGTTACTACATAGTATCACTGAATTTTAACAAATTTCAGGAGTGGTATGAAGAATTTGAAATATGTCCTCAAAAACATTGTCAGAACTTTCTTGAATGTTTCATTATTTCCCTCTTTAAAAGGGGTAGCCTCTACCTAGTTGCCTATAGGTCTATCTGATTCCCTGTTTCATGTGGAATCATATTAAATAAATTGAAAATTCTGAACCCAATCTTTACTGGAGTAAAATAGTATTTAAAAATCAGGCCAAGAAAAATATGAAGGTGAATTTGTAATTCTTGGATGCAAACTTGGAAGAACAAAAATAATTTTGAATATTAGAATGTTCTCCTCAAAGCCAAATTCTTTCTCCCCACCTTAAGCAATTGGGGTTAAGTGACTTGCCCAGGATCTAGGAAGTAGGAAGTAGGTAGGAAGTATTAAGTGTCTGAGGTCAGACTTGAACTCATATCCTCCTGATTTCAGGGCCTGTACTCTATCTACTGTGCCATCTAACTGCCCCATGTATAAGCAACTTCTTTTAGCCCTTAAAAAAGGTATATAATATCTCTAGAAAAAATGCACATGTTTAACCTATATGAGATTGCTTGCTTTTGGGGAGGAGGAGGGAGAAGAGGGAGAAAAATTTGTAGCACAAAGTTTTGTGAAGGTGAAGGTTGAAAAGTATTATATTAAAAATAAAGTAAAAATAAATAAAATGTAAAAAAGGTATTCAATTACTCCATCATTTTATTTTACTTATCTCTCCAATTTGTTTTTGGAAAGATGTTAAATATGTATAAAATCAATCAGGAAAAAGAGATATAGAAACAGAAATGCATACCCATTCCACTCTCTTTGGCAATTCAAGAAAGATATATGCTTTCTAAAGTAATCACAAAGGTAAATCTCCTTTTGGGAGATAGTCCATTTTCCAGGAAAAGAAATATTTGCATTTTATATGAGGGAAATATAAGATAAAGCTTTCACTTCTTTAACAATATTCCTGATAAAGGACAGCTAGATGGTGTAGTCAATTTGGAATTGAAAAGAACTACAGTCAAATTCAGCCTCAGTTACTAATTGTGTGTCCTATAATGGAAGTTTTGACCTCAGTTTGCATCTATAAAATGGGAAGTTTTACTTGATGGCTTCTAAGAGTTTTTCCCAGCTCCAAATTTACAATCATCTGATGTGACATCATGAGCCTCAGGGGCTCCATCTTGCATAAGGCCAAGTTATGCTAAGACCACCTTGGATAATAGAACAAAAGCATCATCCTGTGAGCAAGGCCACAATGAATCAGAAGACTGGAAACCTTAAAGGAAATATCAAAGACGGTGGATCAGATATAGTGCCAAGTCTCCTCACCCATTATTATGCCAAAAAAGCCCAAAACAGTGATGGAGAAGTAGAACCCAGAAATAGTAGAAGGAAGGATAAGAGGGAGAGCTTAGATTGAGACGCTTATCACCATATGTTGGTGCTGGACTACACGGTCTTAGGAGTCACGCTAGACTGGCTGGCAGTGAAGCATCCTTTTAGATAGCATTGAGTAAAAGTGTAAACAAAACTAGGACCTATGAGTCTGCACAGTCTTATACCTATGCTGATGGTAATTCATCAGCTCCTTACTGAGCAGCTCCAGAAGGCAGGAAGGGTCCATTATCTATTTGTGTGGGTAGAATTCAACTGAGTGTTTGTCTGTTACCCACATGATGAACTAAACTCTTGCTACCCCAAACTAGCTTATGAAATCATATATAGAACTCAAGAAGAATAACATAATAGGTTATTGATAGCTCATGTCCCATTACAGAGACATAGAGAAAGTAATAGTTTTCATCTATTAATTGTATAAATATGTATGTATATATTGAACAAAATGTGTATTTTTATCATGTTTAACATATATTGGATTACTTGCTATCAAGGGAAGGAGGTGAGGAGAAAGGGGAGAAAACTGGAACACAGGGTTTTGCAAGAGTTAATGCTGAAAAATTATCCATGCATATTTTTTGAAAATTAAAAAGCTTCAATAAAAAAAAAAGAGTTTTCATATACAGAGGACTCTTCTCTCAGTCAAGGGGTTAGACTAGTTAATCCCTGAACTCCCTTTTAGCTTTAGAGTTATAATATTACTGTTGTTATTTCGTTATTTTCAGTTGTGTTTGAGACTTTGTAACCCCATTTTGGGTTTTCTTGGCAAAGATATTGGAGTGATCTGCCATTTCCTTCTCCATCTCATTTTACAGATGGAGAAACTGAGGCAAACAGGATTAAGGAACACCCTATCCACCGTGAAACCTAATCTCCTTATAATATTACTAATAGTAATGATGATAACTTAGACTTGTATAAGACATTATAGTTTATAAAGCACTATACCATGACTTTATGATATAACAATCTATTTCAACAGGTCAAAATTTTCAGGGCTTAATTGTTCTTTAGTGAAATAAAAGTTGGGCTAGGTTACCTTTAAGAGTCTCTTTCATCTATCAAATTCTATGGTTTTTCATATAGCTCATTAACGAATATGAACTTTAAATCACACTTTAATTTGGTTACATTTAGTACCTCCATGATTAAAAAGAGTACAATGTAAATATCCTCATTCTAGTTTAGTAAGTTGTCAACACCAGACAACTAAAGATGACTTTGAGATAGAGTAGCCATTAACCATTTGAATGAGATTACAGTATACATGATGAATCTTCCTTGAAAGTAAGTGAAATTTAAATAAATTCCTCATCATTTATAGGGTGATTTAAATTATATGTTTGAGTTATTTATAAGCTCTAATTAGCTGAGGTAGAAAGGCTACAAGGAATTATGCTTAGCTTCAGAAAAAATTCAAGTGAGAAGTGAGGATTTAAGGAAAAATAGAAAATATGTCTCAAGGTACTGGAACTTTATCAGCTTACTAATGTTTATGACTATTAAATTCAGAATTATAGACATTTATAGGAGTGGCAAGGGTAGGGAAAGTCTTTCCTATATTTTTTCAAGTTATCTAGAATCATAGGAAAATGTTATTTAAATGAAAACTTCATTAAACTTTTTAATATTCTTCTGAGATACTAATTAAATTAGTAAAACCTCAGAAATTACTAATCTATGCAATATAACATTTCTTCTAAACTAGCATTCAAGAGTCTTGCCCCTCCAATGGTAGAAGGTACAAGTCCATGAGAAGGAATCACTAGGACGTATATAGATGAAGAGAATCTCTATCTCCCTTGATTACCGAAAGTCTTTTTGTCCTTTCATAAAGTCCTTATGAAATTCTTCTTAGATATGATATAATTTTCTTCTGGATTCCTTGTAGAATCCTGAAGTTACCTTTTCTCAGTGTGTCTAGGTGGTCCTGTCCTGAATTCATCTATTCCAAGGATACTGACTAGTCTTTGGGGCATCCAGCAGGTCTTTCTCTTGTGAAATATGATGGCAACTAATGAAATATAGTTTCAGAAATATACTCCCAATCCTAGAACTTTGAAGTAAGACAGAATCCATCACTCTCTGGGCATTCAACCTTCCAGTGTGAGTGAGAAGTGGGGCACTAACTCCAAATTGGATCTCACTTTCTAAAATAACATTTAATTAATTAATTTTGCTTTGAACTCATGTTTTCTGGCCCACTAATAAAAGTAAATCCATTGATAGGAAATCACAGACCATATTTCTTGAGATAGCATGAATATAGGGTATCTTGAACCTGGAATAGTTTGGGGTTCTTTTTGGGGGTTGACCCATGTCTAAGGTCTGTGTGTGATATGGGGATGTCTTTAGGTGATATATGAATAAATATGCAATACATGCATCACAATCTTTATAAACTGGTGAAATAAAAAGTATATCAGAGCAAAGACTGGAGAAATATCAAGGAACCATAATGATAATTTCTGCATCAGCCATAATTTGCCTCCATAATGCATAATTCCTTGATTTATATTCCTACATATGGTCTGTACTTTATATTTAGAATATTGACTTTAATATATCTCTTCTTTTCACTTATAAAAGATACAAAATGTCTAGAATAGACATCATGTTATGATTATTTAATGCTGGTAGACTTTTAACAATTGCCAAATTTTAAAATTGTATTGCTTATTAATTATTCCTCATTAAAACATAAAGGGACTTAGGGAAATGATTCAACTCCACAACATTTATTAAGTGTCTGCTACAGTACATGCAAGATACTGTTCTGGATCTAAAGGGTACAAAATTAAAAAAAAAAAAAACAAAAACAGTCTCTTCTCTCAAGGAACCTATATTCTACTGAAAGGACACAGCATGAATACAAGTAAGTAAATACAACAAAAATATAGAAAAAGTAATTTTAATGTGAGAGTACTAAAATTGGGGATAGTAATAAAGACCTTTTATAGGAGACAGTGTCTGAGTCAAGGCTTGTAGGGAGCAAGGAAGTCCAAAGAGTAAAAGTGAGGAGTAAGAACAATCTGGACATGAGAGATAAACCGAGTAAAAGCAGGGAGATTGGAGATGGGATGTTCGATACAGGTACCAACAAATAGACCACTTTCCCTAGAATGGATAAAGGGAAGTCTGATGTAGTTTGGAAAGACAGACTGGATCCATACTGATAAAGATTTTGAAAGCTCAATAGAGGAATTGTATTTTCATGTTGTTATTCTTTTGTTGATCATGATGTCAGAAAGGTGATGCCATGACATGCAATTGAATTAGATTTAAAGGAAGGAGGGCTGTGTAAGGTCTCACTTTTCCCTCCAGAGTCATCTGGGAGGCAATAGGGAGTCCCAGAAGCTTCTTGAGCAGAAGAATGGCATGGTCAGACCTGTGTTATGAACATCAATTTTGGCAGTTAAGTGTAGGATAAGTTGAAAAAAGGAGAAAATGGAAGCAGAGGCCCCCAATGGGGGAAGAGTGCATACCTATTGATCCAGCATTGTTTCTACTGAGCTTGTATCCCAAAGGGATCTTAAAGGAAGGAAAGGGACCCAAATGTGCAAAAATGTTTGTGGCAGCCCTCTTTGTAGTGGCTAGAAACTGGAAACTGAGTGGATGCCCCAGTTGGAGAATGGCTGAATAAGTTATCATATATGAATGTGATGAAATATTATTGTTCTATAAGAAGTGATCAGCAGGATGCTTTCAGAGAGGCTTGGAGAGACATGCACAAACTGATGCTAAGTGAAATGAGCAGAATCAGGAGATCATTATACATAGCAACAACAAAAGTATATGATGATCAATTCTGATGGACATGGCTCTTTCCAACAATGAAATGATTGAAAGCCAATTCCAATGATCTTGTGATGAAGAGCGCCATTAACACCCAGAAAGAGGACTGTGAGAACTGATTGTGGATCACAACACGGCATTTTCACTCTTGTTGTTATTGTTCACTTGCATTTTGTTTTATTTTCTTTCTGATTTGATTTTTTCTTATGCAACAAGATAATTGTATAAATGTTTATATATTGGATATAATATATATTTAAACATATATAACATATACTTAATTGCTTGCCATTTAGGGGAGGGGATGGAGGGAAGAAGAGAAAAATTTGGAATATAAGACTATGCAAGGGTCAATGTTGAAAAATTATCCATGCATATGTTTTGAAAATAAAAAGTTTTAATAAAAAAAGAGGGAAAAAGGGCAAAGATGTGAAATATTATGGAGGTAGAATAAATAATTTGGAAACTGACTTGACATGGGTCGTGAGGGAGATGGAAGAGTTAAGAGTAACAATTAAATTATCCATCTGGACGACAAGATGGATGGAACACCAAAAGGGAGGAAGATGAACTTTAAAGGGAAAAGTAGTAAATTCCATGTTGGACATGTTAATTGATGTGAGAAAGATGAAGGCTGGAAAAGGGCTTACTTTGAAGTTAGAGGATTTGGATTCAAATTCTCCCTTTGATCATATTGGGCTAGTCACAGTGTTACTTGGTTGAGTTAGATGATCTCTGCATAGAGATAATCATTGAACTAATGGGACTTAGTGAGGTTACTTAGAATAAATAGAGAAAAGAGGTCCCTGGACAGAAGGGGTGAGATATGGAAATGCTCATCAGCTAAGAGGAAGAACCAGAAGTGGGAATTCAAGAAAAGGGACTGATTAAGTGCCAAAAATGACAGAAATTGTAGGAGTGATGAGAATTGAGAAAAGGCTGTTGGATTTGGCGATTATAAGGTCCTTGGTAAACACTGAAAAAGCTGTTTTGGTTGAATGGCAGGAATATGAAGAAGAGGAAACAATGATTCTCTCTCTCTCTTTTTTTTTTTTTTTTTTTTTTTGCACCCTTTGTCTTACAATATTGCCCAAGGTTTTCCCCATAAGGTTGTTCTTTGCTCAATTTTACAATCATATACAAGTCTTTCCTTAAAACAGCTCTAATGGTTTTGTCTTTCTATTTTTAAGTGAATTCTTTGGAAAAGCATGTGGTTTTTGAAATACTGCAGAGTTTTTAGCATTCAGATAGCAGAGAATTTAAGGGCAAAATCTGACAATTATGCCATATGGCATTTATAGGTGTTCTTGCCAAGTATTTAATTCTTCTGTGTTTTAAAATTTAAAAACTTAATCTCATTTAAACTTAAAAACTGTCATTTAGGTCATATCCACACAAGCCCTTTAGTTCTTTTATTGATTGAAATATCAATTTCACTGAAGATGGAATCATAATTTTCTCTAGGTGAGCACAAAGGAACTTATATGCTGTAGAAGATGGGGAGATAAATCTTGTTGCCTTAAACAACCAAACTTGGGCCTGTTCCTGTGGATCATCCCCTACCCCAATTTCTATATTTGCCTCCACAGAACCTATCCACTTTGACTTGAGAGAGAAGGAAACTAGGGAAGGGGATTCCTTCACAAGTAGGGATCTGGAGGGTAGAGGGGAGGGAAGGGAATCTGTTTCTCTACTTAGGAGGGCAGAAGGAAGACTATTATTCAAGGCAGAATAGAGCAATGAAGAGAGGTGGGTAACTCAGTGCTCATATAACATGGAAGGGACTCTTTGGAACTGTTCTCTGAAGAGAAAAGGTTGACTCTAAGTAAACTATTGAAGTAGGATCATAAACCAGAGATGGAAGGAATCTCAGAGGTCACAGTCCAACCCCCTGATTTTACAGATAAAGAGAGGCACATCTAGATTAAAGAACTTGCCAAGAGTTATATAGGTAAGAAATGACAAGCAGAATTTGAACCCACATCCTTTTGATTAGGGCAAAAGTTAGTCTTTGACTCCCTTCCACCTCTCTGGTTGTATCTTCTTTTACCTATTGGTGTTCTCGCTTCTTCTACCCAAAGGTAATAAGGGCCTTGGGTTGTTCAAAGTCTCTCTTCCTGCTCCATTATCACCTCATCCTGCCATGTCCCCCAGGGTTGCCTAGTGCTCCAAAATTATTTCTTTTCCCTTCTTTTCCTAATTCATCAAAAATCCTTAAGCAATGAAGAGGAAATCAGTAGCTCTGGTCATCTAGAGTCTTCTCTGAGCTCCTGCTTCTCTCTGGAATTGTTGGAAAATATGATTAAGGACCAAGGTAAATTCTTTAAATTCAGGAAGCTGACCGGGCATAGGGTGAATGAGTTGTACTGAACTAATTTAACTTAGAGAGTAGCAGAATGCTTTGGCATCTGTTATTATTGTTCAGTCATGTCTGACTTTTTGTAACTCCATGGGCTTTTCTTGCCAAAGATACTTGAATGGTTTGCCATTTCTTTTTCCAGCTCCATTTTACAGATGAGGAAACTGAGGCAAATAGGGGAAATGACTTGCCCCAAAAGCCAGATTTGAATTTAGCTCTTCTTAACTCTGCCACTCCAGAGAGCCACCTAGCTACCCTCCTGTAAAGGGCTGAAACTCTTGAGTTGATACACTGAGGACAGACAACTGAGCACTTAAGGCTACCGATTGGACAATACTCTATTAGCATATGCTTGGAAAATGGCCCTTCCCACTATTCTGTGCTGGCTCGATAATTGGTGTATACAGAGAATTGTAGGAGGGACTAGGGGGTGGCGTAAGACTAGCCAGAGTCACTTTTGGGCAGGAAATGAAGAGGAGAGGTCATGGAGATTCTGTGTCCATCCAATTTACTTCTATCCCTAAAGACCAAGAATAAAGACCAAGGACTTTTACTTATCCTGACTCCGGCTGATTCTAAGGTATCCAGGGTACCAACTCGGTCTTCACACCTTCCACTAGAATCTGTTAGAGAAACTAAAGTCACAGACTTTCTGCAGTCATTCTACAGTGAGTTCTGCTTTATTAATCCCTAAAGCTAATTAATGCTAATCCTTGAAGCTAAAGACTCTGATAGGGCAACTAGGTGGTACCATAGTACACAGAGCGCTGGACCTTAATCTAGAAAGACTCTTTTCTTTCTGAGTTTAAATACAGCCGCAGATACTTACTAGCTGTATGATCCTGGGCAAGATACCTAATCCTCAGTTTCCTTATCTATAAAAGAAAAAGGTAAACCACTGCAGTATCTTTGCCCAAACCCCCAAATGGGGTCATAGAGAGTTGAACACAATTGAAATATGACAAAGACCTGATGCTATCAATCAATCAATCCATCAATATACATTATCCTAGGCTCATAGAATCATAGATCTAGTATTAGAAAGGATGTGGAAAGTCATTGAGTCCAACTTCCTCATTTTATAGATAAGGAAACTGAGACAAACAGAGGTTAAGTTACTTTTCAGATACTTTAGGATTCAGTTAGATCTTCCTAACTTCAAGTCCAGCATTATACATAGTACAACATTTTGTTTCCCATATGTGTCCAAACAGTGGGTAGACAAAAAAAACTCTGCACCATTCAAGGACTATGCATTCTATTTGGAAGAACATGTATAGAAAAAAGTAAATACTGTACATGTATATGCAAAGAATATAAAGTAATTTCTAGGAGATACTAGTAATTTAGAGGATTAAGAGTTGGCAGTTAAACTGGATTTTGAAGGAAAACCAGTAAGGAAATCATTGGAGATAGATATGGTAAAGAAGTACATTCCAGGTATAAGGGATAGGGGAGAGAGAAAGAAATAAACATAGATCTATGGATATCCATATATCTATATATAAGCTTCACCTGTGTCTAGCTTATCCCTTTTATATAAATATATATGTGTGTGTGTATGTGTGTATGTAAATATATGTACACACATATATATGTGTGTTAGCTACTCTATGCTAAGTGTTGTGCTAAACAAATTTACAAATATTATCTCATTTGATCCTCACAACAATCCTGAGAGATAAGTGCTATTATTCCCATTTTACATTTGAGAAAATTGAAACAGAGCTAAATAACTTGGGTCACACAGTTAGCGTGTCTAAGATCAGATTTGACCTCAATTCCTCTCGATCCCAGAATTCTATCCTCTGTATCACCTCGCTGCCTGGATGAAGGTGCAGAAGTGAGAGATGGGATATTTTATACAGAGGCTAGTTTGGCTAGGACAGAGAATGCAACAAAATGAGAAATAGAGAGAGGCTAATGAAAGGCTTTAAAGGCCAGAGGACTTAGCATTTGATTCCAGAGACAACAGTGAATCACTGCAACTTTTTGAATGGGGAAGTGACATGATTAAATAAATCTATGACAAGAATACAAATTTGGCAGCTGTGTGGAAGAATAATTGGAAAGGAACTATTGTAATATTCCAGAAGAGGTGACAATGACTTGAATTAGGGTGTTAGCCGCTTGAGCATGGTTAAGGAAATAAATGCAAGAAATGTTGTATAGATAGAATCGATATTACTACCTGATCAGTTATAGAGGATGAGAGTAAATAATTGAGAGCAGCTAGATAGTACCACAGTGCACAGAGCACTGGGATTCGGATCAAGAAGACTTGATCTTTCGAAGTTCAAATCTGGCCCAGACACTTCCTGTGTGATCTTGGGCGAATCACTTAATCCTGCTTGCCTCAGTTTCCTCATCTGTAAAATGAGCTGGAGAAGGAAATGGCAAATCACTTTAGTATCTCATTCAAGAAAATCCCAAATGGGGTCATAAGAGTGGGACATGACTGAAAACCATTGAACAATTTGTGTGACTAGAACAATGATGACTTCTTCAATAGAAATGAATCGATTTGGAATGAGAGTGGGTTTGGGGTATGAAGTAGAGGGGGGCATGTTGCGTTTCAGTTGTCTATGGAACATCCATTGGGAAATATCTAACACATGATGAGTAATGTGGGATCAGCGTTTCTGAGGGATACTAGAATTGTAGATATTGATTTTGGTATTATCTGCATTAAAGTAAAAATGAAGCCATGGGAACTAAGATCACTGAGAATGAGGAAAACAAAAGGTTATGCTTGTTCACTGTTTTCTGGCTGTCTGGGTCCATAGCAGCTGATTCAACCTGCAGATCCAGAATGTCTCCCTCTCCATAGTGCTGTCATTCTTTCTTGATTCCAAAATTACTTTGTATTTGAGTGCTTTGTGTATGTAATAGGGTTTGAGAACCAACAGGCATCCTGGAATTTGCAATTCAGAGAGAAAAACATTCCTTCTTAATTCTCGGAATAACTTGGGATTGTCAAGATTTTTGTGCCAGAAGGTATACTTGAGTTACATCCAGGGGGGATCTTAAAGGGAAACACGCATGCCCCTGCACATGCTCACACACTACACACAGAGATACACAGACACACATGCTCATACACACACAGGAGACAGATTGAGAGAAAGGAGTAGGGAGTGCAAGAGTTAAGCTGCAGTAAAACCAGCATCAGCAATGGAGCAACAGCATCCAAAGCCCCACCCAGGATTTTGCAACACGATTTGGAAAGAATTGGCAAAATAAGAGTTTAACTGCAGCACAGGAAGGAGAAATCTCCAAATAAGAGACTCATATTGAAGTTAGTGGCTATAATCACTTCTTGAAGAACTGAGGGGAGTCCCCAAAATAGATCTGTTCTTTCTCCAAATTCTCTTCTCTATCCCCTCCCAATACCAGATACTAACATATCATTTTTATTCCTTTTACTTAACCATTTCCTGTATCCTGATTTTTGCTTCAAATATTAAGAGACCAGGGATATTTTATCTGCACAAAATATTGTATATCTATTCAAAACTTTAAAACAGGATAGCGAATAAATAGTCTATTTAAATGTTAGGAATTTTCCAAACTGGGAACTTTGATCATTTGAGATTGTAACTAATGCTTTTTTTTTTTTTTTCTTTTTTGACCTGATATAAACTTCAGGAAACAGCAGAGAAAAAGTACCATGTGTACCTGAAGGCCATTTATGTTGTACTTAGGCTAAAAGTGAGATAATTATTATAAAGGGAGAGTAGGAAAGTGGGTGTAACTAATTAAGCCTCAGGCCTGTGAAGAAATAATAGGGAAAAGCTAGGCATAAATGAGACCTAGGAAAATGAGACTTATGTGAGATTTATTCAGCTCTATTCTTCCCAGAAGAAGAAAATTTGACGTATTTTCCACAGCACCATCCATTCCACCCATTAGTGTCACACATGTACAAGCACACACACATTTTTAATATATACTTATGTATTTACCTGTTAGCTTAATAGAATGCAGAATCATTTAGGGCAAGCTTCGTGGTTGAGGTTGAAAACCTTCAGCTTCAATTTAGTTTTTAAACCTATCGATTTATCCTATCAAAAACTGATACTAAGTTTGTATGCCAGAAAACATGTGTCAAGGAACTTAATTTCTGTCATTTTAGTTTCTTTCTTTTGGTTGCTGATATGTATACATACACATATTTCATAAATTAGAATTTCAATATGTATCTTGTGAGAGCTGGTGTACCAGAAGGGGAAGTATTTGGGAAGGAGTCTTATGGATAGAAAGAAAATTAACCACTTCATACAATTAAGTTGAAGTTATACCAAAACTTTAGGTGGTCAATTTTCTATATTGATTTCTCCAGAGAATTTAAAAAATCCCGTCCCCCAAAAGCAGTAAAAATGATATTGTGTCATGTAAACAACATGTGAGAAAATGAATAATGAATTCTGGACTGCAGATATGAGGTATCCCTTCCCCCCCAAAACACTTGTTAATATCGGACAACCAATCATTATATGGTTTGACTATAAATGAGAAAACAGTGATACCTGTAAATTTTATTACCAGAAGATAAAGAACACATCTTGGTGACAAGGTAAACATACAAATACACCAATAAAACATCTCATCCTACAATTGTTTCTTTTAATTTTTTTGTTTTTTAAAATAACTTTAGTTAAGTTAATAGAAAATATGATAAAATACTGTGCTATTCTTGGATTAATAGGCAACTTACTATAACTAAATTTGATTCACAGCTATTTACTTCCTTGATACATGATTAATATATAGCCTTCATTATCCTTACTATCTAGCCATAATTACATGTGACATAAAACCAGTATATAAACATACTAATAGTCATAAATACACAGCATAAATAATTAGTATGTAGCTTTATATTCTTATTATCTAGCCATAATTATACATTATCTATAGACACTCTATTACCACAAGTAAACACACAATATCTTTAACAGAATAAGTATCTTAAGGGCAATAGTCAATAGCTATTATTCACAACAGAGAAGAAAAATGAGAAAAAGTATATATCATGAATTCTATGTATTGTTCTATATGTAGGACAATTATCTTTTAGCTTAAGTAAGATCTTATGATTTGATTGCAGGTGTCCAAATTTGAACTGTTGATTGAGCCTGGATTTTGTTTATTGAAATACAAGATATATGAAATTTGTTTATATTTGTGGAATTCAAGCAGATTTTCATTTACTGAAAGTGCTAAAAAATTTTTAATGAAAGTTATAGATGTATTGATTGTTCTTCCATGTTTCAGGCATTATTTTAGTTTTTAGCCAATCCAAACTAATGTTTCATGATATATATTTTACTTTAATACAAAAATGATCACATGAGTTCACTGTGGTCTTAAGGCTAAAACGTTAAAGAATGAAAAGCAAAATTTTTTTTTTATCCATTTCATCACAATGTAAATAACTGACCCAGATTATCATCATAGAGTTTTTAGGCCAAGCTTTTATAATTTTAGTTTGTTCTAGGCATGATTGCCTGTAAAAAGCAAGCTAAGAAATGACTGAAAAGATATCTTTAAGCATAGGTAGTAAACAAACAAGTGTTTGTCTCAGCTTCCATAAGTTTGTATGAGAAAACTACCAGACTCCAAGTGTTCTGTAGTATTAGTCAAACACACAAAGTACATCAATGAATGTCCCATATTTTGACCATACAAAAAAGTTTAAACTTGGCGTTATACATGAAAAATAAACTCTAGAAACCCTTTTACTTGGATATATGAGGAAGGAACAAACTCTAGCTGCCATATAAAGTCAGAGAGGGTCAGAACTGGAAGGGATGTTAGATGCAATCTTATGCAAATCTTGATTTTGTAGGTAAGAAGACTGTAAACCAGAGAGATGATGCTCACATACAAGTTAATGGCAGAATTATTCAGATCTCTAGTCTAGTGCTCTTTGCATTATACCTCACTTATGTATGCTCTTGCTTGGAATAGGGCTCAAGTTGTTGTAATAATGCTTTTGAATCACTATATTTTGTTTTGTCTTCCAAGACATAAAGAAGTAAACATTTTCAATCACATTTTAAATAGTGGATTCAAGCAACGTTACTGTTGTCTCAGCAGACGCAGAGATAGGTCAAAACACTTCATGAAATGCCTTCCTTTTTAATAGCTTAATAATATTTTAATGGAAAAGAAATTTAGACTTGAGTATTTAAATTACTTAGAGAATTTTATCTCTTTACTTCAAATGCACAATTTAATGGTCTAAAAATGTGCTATTATGCTAATGCCTAAGGGGAACTTAAGCTTTTTACAGTTTCTAAATCCTGTTATATTTGATCACATAAACATATATACATACAACAACTGAAAAGACATAATCTTTTTTTTAATGAATTAAAATATATTAAATTTTCATAATTTTGTGAGCCATTAGGAATCACTGGCAATTATAAAAAAGCTTCATTTGTTGTTTGGAATTTCAACTTAAAGCAAAATGGCAAACAAATTCAGGAACTGGGGCGAATGTACACAGGGCATTAGAATACCCCCCAAAAATGTTGTAATCATCTGACAATTTCTGTATCTTACAGATCAGTCAATCTCCAATCAGGAAGGAGAAAACATAGCTGCATGGAACATCTATTTTGGAGGTGAAAAAAATTTGTGTTTCTTTCTTGAAAGCTTTATACTCTTTAATCAATCTTTTCCTAATCCAAAGAACCCACCCTTTCCATGACTCCAGCTAGTCCAACAATGCTCAGAGGGTGATCCCCAGTAAAGCTTTGTAATTAGAATGAATTAGAATGATCATACTTCAGTATGATCAGAACTTAAGGGGAGCCTGAAGCTAATATCTAAGCAAAGAGCCTTGTCAGGTCACTAAAAGACTTATGAAAAAGCCTTTTTCCATGATGCATTTCCTTCCTTGAGGAAAAAGAGTCAAGAGCTATAAGAAAAAGGAAAAATCTGCATTTTTTTTTTAATGGTCTACAAAAGGCTTTGCAAAACCAATGATCTTCCCAAGAAACTTAGGGACACATGTTTGGAAAGACTGAGGAAACCAGATCACTTAAAGGTCATTGTTGTGGCTAAACACAGAATAATATTCAGGTCGAATGACTCACCATGACAATGCAGGATTTGGACAGCACTCGGAAGGAGCCACATAAATAAGGCAAGCGGCATTAAGACTGCCTTCTTTTGGCTAAGTAAAGTTACGGGCAAATGGAAACTGTCCATGTTTCTAAGCTAATAAACTTAAGTGTGGATTTTATGTATGGGATGGTGGGGGAGGGCAAGGGGAAGGAAGAGTAATAATGAAATTTAAGAGAGAGATTCTGCAAAAGCTATATATAAAACTTTATATATAGTCCTTCTCTATATAAATACAAGTGTGTGTATACATATACATATATGTATATCTTTATCACTATATTTCACTATTATTGATTTCCTTCATAATTCTATATATTTTACTTGATGCACTTAAAACATTCTGAGAAGGGGTTCATAAGCTTCATCAGAGTTCTAAAGGGCACTATGACACAAAAATAGTGAGAACACATGCTCTAATGCACCAAATGACTATTACAACTGCTTTCCTTTTTGTCTATGAAAGGAAGGGTTCCAATACAGACAAAGGCAGAGCAGTATGTGACAATAGCCCTAGAAACATTAGGAATGTCAGACCCCTGACTGGGTGATCCTGGGACCCTGCTTACTCATTAAGGATAAACAGAAGAAAAACAACAACTTAGATTCCCACCTCCACCAGCCCTCCCAAGCTTATGTCAACAGAAGATTTCTTTCCTTTAGCAGTAATGACTGAGCCAGAGTTTTTTTTTTTTTCCCCAAACATTAAGTATTTTTCTTTTCTCACCCCCCTAGAGACACTTAACTGGCTTTGGATTGTTAAAAGCAAAAATATGAAAAAAGACAAGTGCTTGCCTGAGTACTCCTTGGGATAGTGTAAGGTATCAGGGTAAAAAAAAATCATGGAAACCCAAGCATGATACTTCAGTCACATTCTTTGTTGTCTTATGACTGATTAGAAGCTAAAATGGATGTGGGCTTTTAATAGACTAACTATTTATAGGCAGCCTTTCATTGTGTATTATTGGTCAAGGTCAGCTTATAGGATTTGGTAATGAGATAATTTCAATTAAAAAAAAAAACTATGGAAGGCAAGTTGAAATCATTTAACCAAGTTATCTCCTGATCTATAATTTTTCTTCTTCTCTTAACATATGGTATCTTTATATTCAAGCTGTAGGACATACTTGAAGCTGAAAATAACTACATTATTTTCTCATGTCCCAGATTTCCTATCCTTTAAAAAAGACCCTCAGAGCTTGCTTCCATATACATTGAATTGGAAAGTACAGAGGCACAAATGACTCCTTGATGGCATCCTTCAAATGAACAAAGAATTACCCATCCAGGGTTGCAATTTTTTTTTATCAAATGAAGAGAAAGGAAAGCATGTAGAGAGCTTCTACTACATTCTAGAAACATATTATTTTAAAAAAATATTTTCTTATTTGATCTTTAATATCCTTCTGCCATGTCAGAGTCATCCTTAATGCTTCATTTTCCTTCATGCCCTATATCCAATCCATTGCCAAAGCTCATTAATTTTTAGCCTCATTAACTTTACCTCCACAACATTTATTGAATGTATTTTTTCTACTCATAGAGCCACCAGCCTAATTAATAATAATGATAATAATAGCTAATGTTTATGGAGTTTGTAGCATGTTCCAGGTACTATGCTAAGCACTTTTACAAACATTATTTCATTTGACCCTTACATCAACTGTGGGAGGGAAGTACTATTATTATCATCCCCATTTTACAATTAAGGAAACTGAGAAAGACAAAGGTTAAGTGACTTGTTCAGGATCCCACAGAAAGTGTCTAGGGTTGGATTTGAATTCAGGTCTTCCTGACTCCTGGCTTATCACTATGCTACCGGCTGTTTCAAGAACACTACCAAAAAACTGAAAGAGATTGAATATGTCCCTAGACATTTTTGTAGTATCCCTCTCCAAGGAGATAGACGTCTGGAGTAATAAGGTATATTAATGATTTAAATTTAACTTCTGGATTCCAGATGCTAGCATTTCCTGAGATAATACATGTCTGAAAAAGGCATGAACATTCAGGTAATATGCCAGATCTAACAGCAGTAAGGACATAATTAAATAAGTGCTTTCAGTTTCTGCTGGGAATATAATTGTGTGTGCTTTAGTTGTTGCCAACGAGAGAAGATGACCAGTACTGCTATTGTTTTACATGATTTAATGCTTTGAGTTATCAGCAGAAGAATATTTTCAAACTTTTTGTAACAGTGCTAAGGAATTTCAGAAAAAGGACATATAAAACTATGCTTCAGTATTAATAACAATAACAGTTGGCATTTATGAAACAAAGTTTGCAAAGCACTTTACAAATATCATCTCATTTGGGCAGCCAGGTGACACAGTTGGTAGAATATAGGCTCTGGATTCAGAAGGACCTTAGATACTTAATACTTACTAGTTGTATATTCCTGGGCAAGTCACTTAACCCCAATTACCTAGCCTATAAAATAAAAAAATCCTAGGATTATATAGATGAAAAAACAGAGGCAGATAGCAGTTAAGTGACCTACGTAGGGTCACACAGTGAGCAAAGGTCTGAAATTCAATTTTTACTAAGTTATTCCTCTCTCCAGTAACTACCATCCATCTACCTCTAAAGTAAATATATGGTTGACTTTAACTCTGAAAAATTTCTCAGAAATGACATGGATGAGACAGCTGCAGAAAAATTGTCACTGAATTTAGTTTTTCCCAGTGAAAGATAAAAATAATGAAATTCAGAAGAAAGAAGATTTACTCTAAAATAATCCCTCTATAAAAGGATGTATAGAGGAAAATAGTTTTGAAGAATGAAGATAAATATTTTGGAATTATAGCCTATGATGAAAGGCTAAAGGGATTGAGATTATCTAGAAGAGACCAAAATATCACCATTATTGTCATGAGTCAAGTACATGTTATCCAGAGAAAATGGCTAGACATATTTGCTCTCCTTAGAGGATAAAACACAAAAATGGCCTTCAATGGGAGCAAGAGAGCCTTGGAATGTAAGAATATGCTAATGATTGTTATTGACTCTTCTGGTGTAGATCCTTCTATGGGATGGTAGAGGAATAATTTGATTTGGGATTAAGGGAAAACCTAGACAATTTTGTAGGGTTTTCTTCCAGTTTTATGATACTTGTTCATAAAATACTAGTCAAGACATCTGGTTAGAAACTGGAGTAGGGAGGGAGAAAAATGACCAAAATGGAGAAAAAACAATAATGTGATTAACACTGTAGAGTCATCAAACTGAGTCAACAGAAATAAAGGAAGATGAATAATTTGAGAGTTGTTTATTTTTTTAATGGCTGGAACATGCCAATATAATTAAAATTGTGATATTACCTAAATTAATTTCCATATTTAGTTCTATGAGAGGCAGCATGATGTCATGGATAGTGAGCTAGGAAATCCTAGAGTTCAATTACTGCTTTTATTACATTCTGGCTAGCACCTCAAGAATATTCTGAGACTCACAATTTTTGAAAAGTTACCAATTTGCATTGCTAGAAGTTCCTTACTTGAAGCTTCCTACATCACTGAAATGAGAGGTATAAAAAAATAGCTCTGCAACAAACAAATTACCAAGGGGCTATTTTATGGAGCTGGACAAAATAATGAAATACATTTGGTCAAGAATTTGAAGGGAAATGGAGATAGAGGGTAGGAGATGTTAAATTATTTCACAAGGCAATAATCGTCAAAACTATTTAGTAATAAACAATAGAAAAAATAGATCAGTGCAACAAATTAAATAAGCAAAACTTCAGAGTAAATGAACATATAGCTAGCTCAATGTATAATAAATACTAAATAGAAACTAAGTGGTATAAAGAGTTCGACCTGAAGTCAAGAAGATGTGAATTCACATGTCTCAGTCATTTACTAGTTATATGACTCTAAGCAAGTCATTTCACCTCAATCTAAATCTTTTCTCCTACAAAATCAAGACACCAACAACACCTACCTTTGAGGGTTATTGTGAGGATTAAATACAGTGTTTCATAAATACACTTAGCATAATAGGCACTATATAAATGCTAGCAATTGTTATTGTTATTAATATTACTAACCCAAGAACTTAAGTCCTAGGAAAAGGACTCCCTACTTAAAAATTGCTGGGGAAACTGGAAAGCAGTTTAGACTAGAAATTTATACCATATGTTATAATAAATTCCAAATAGATTAATGATTTAAATATAATGGTCATCCAAGTACTCAAATAAAATGTCACATCATTTTTAAAAACAGAGACTAGAAGGTTATATATTTCACAACTGGGGGAGAATTTATAACCAGACAAGGGAGGGAAGTGATTATACAAAGAGACAATTTCAGTGATAAAATTTTTTTTAAGTTTCTACATGAATAAAATGTAGAATAAGAAGAGAAGCTACATATGGGGAATTAGAAATCTTTGCATCAGTCTGACTTTCAAAATCTATAGAAAATGTACACATATATATGTATAAATCCATTTCCCAATAGACAAGGCCTCAAAGTGTATGAGCAATTTTCAAATGAAGAAATGTAAACTGTCAATAGTCATGTGAAAACATGCTCCAAATTACTACCAATAAGAGAAATGTAAATTAAAACACTTCTGAAGTATTACCTCATACTCATTAAATTGGCAAAGATAAAATAATTAGGAAAAAAAGTCATTGCAGGAGGGGTTGTGGGGAAGCAGCCATACTAATATCTTACTGATGAAGCTAAATTGGTCTAAGAATTATGAGAAACAATTTGGAATTATTAAAGAAAAGTTACTGACCTACTCATACTCTTTGACCCAAAATAGATTGTAATATATCCCAATGTTGGAAAATGTCTATCCACTGTGGCTGAACAAACTTTAACATATTAATATTGTGAAAAATTGTGATTCTTTGAGAAATCACAAATAGGAGGAATCATAGAAATATGGATGTGCTTATATAAAAAACTCCTTTAGAGCAAAGAAATGAGAATTAGGAGAATAATGTACAGAATGATGATAATAAAACAAATGAAACTACTAATAATAACAATAACAAAACAGATGAAACAACACTAAAAGACAATAGAATTCTGGTCAAATGCAATGATCAATATCTGTTCCAGAGGATAGCTTTGGGGAGTATACTTGATCTTCTCGTGAGAGGGGTGGGCATTAGAATGTGAACTATTAAATAATCATGCAGTTGTGGTTGCTGTATAGCAAGGTTCTTAAAAACATGGGGATTTGGATTATAATTTTTTTTTGATAAATGTATCCAATATAATTGAATTTTCCTATGTATTTTATGTATTTAAAATTATCATTTTGGGGCAGCTAAATGGCACAGTGGATAGAGTACCAGCCCTGAAGTCAGGAGGACCTGAGTTCAAATCCTGGTCTCAGACACATAACACTTCTAGCTGTGTGATCCGGGCAAGTCACTTAATCCCAATTGCCTCAGCAATAATAATAATAATAATAATAATAAAATAAAAATAAAAAATTAAAAAATTATCATTTTGAGATGGTGTCTATAGGCTTCACTAGACTGACTATGAGATTCATAAGGTTAAGACTTCCTGTTCCGTAGGGTAATTTTACTTAACTGATTGTTGTTATTATTCTATTTATAGAGTAGTGTGGATGAGACAGTGGGAAGTGACAAAGTTGTTTAAAAAAAATAAACAAACCCAAATGCATTAATAAAATGTAAAAACTAATGTCACCCCTTGCTGAAGCAGACTATTTGGGATATTTTAAAGACAATATGTGGCTAATTATAAGGAGATAATATTCATAAACTCTTTTAAAAAATCAAAGGAACCCCCCACAAATTCTCAATATAAATTGCTATGACAGGGCCTGCTCTGATGCTTTCTGCAAGTGGCCCCTTTGGGAGTGAAGCACCAGGCTTTATTACATAAAGAAAATATAAAAGTTGGCATTTGAAGAAAAAAAAATGGAAAGGAATCAACAATGATCAGAGTAAGCCCAGAAGGCATCTTAATTTTCACATGGCTTATTTGCATTTGAAACACTGAGAATTCCTCTTTAGAGCATAGAGAATTTTGTACATGTTAGATTGCTTTTTACTTGAAAGTTTTCTTAAATGTTTGGAAGATGATCAAATTTTAATTGGAGGACCTGTCTTCTTCCATCAGGTGTGGGGGTGTTGTGGCTTCCCGGTATGAGAGGCAACAGCTGATTCTAATAGCAGAATGAGACAAAAATACAGGAAATTGAAATACTTGCACCACCATACGCCTAGAAGTCTAAGAAGAGAATGCACAGGGGGAGAGGGTGTTAACAGACCTGAAGTTCAGAATCAAGCCAAGTCACAGCTAAGAGCTGATACCTTTGAAATTTAGACTGTTTGGATCTTTTACTTAGACCAGAGTTTGTATGTTTGTCCTAAGATCTATCTTATTATGCACATTTCAGAATACTCGACCATTCTCAGAACATGTTCCAGGTTTTCTCTGTGTATTTGTTCACAGTACGATTACACTTAAAATGTTCTCTCTTCCATCTGGACTTCTTGAAACCTACTTTCCAACCTCACTCCCCCTTCAACTACCATTCTTCCCACGAATCCTCTCCTGACAGAAATGAACTCCTAGAGTACTGTACTTGGTTAGTTGGTGCTTCTCTTCAGCATTTATAATACTCTTCTTTCTATGATGTACCTATCTACATATTTCCCATCAAAGACTATAATTTCCCTAAAGAAAAGGAACATGTCTTAATCATTATTTTTTGTCTCTCTTGGCACCTAGCACAAAGGAAATAATCAATAAACGTTTATGGTACTAAGCTATGTAGTAAAATACTTGACACATTTTGGAAAGAAATTATTTCACCTATTTACTTTTTACTCTTTGGAAATGTAGATATCTTTACCTCCTAGAGACAGCTGATGGTACAGTGGAAAGAGGGTTAGATCTGGAGTCAGAACATCCTGAGTTCAGGTTTAGCCTCAGATATTTACTAGCAGAATGGCCCTGAGTGGTCCCTTTCTTCTTCTTAGCCTGTTTCCTCAGTGTATAAAATGGGGACATTGATAACATCTCCTTCCTAAGATTGTTGTGAGGATAAATGTGTAAAGTGCTTTATAAATCTTAAAGTATTGTATAAATTTTACCTTTTAAATTATTGAGAGAATCATCAAAGGACTTTTCCTTAGATTTTCCAGTTCAAGCATATTTGTTTTGAATAAAATCTTTAGCCCATCATACATAAAGTATTTTAAATATTTCTCACTCTTATCTGCTATTTACCAACTATCTTCCATTTATTTATCAATCTATCTAGTGATCTGTCTCTATCAGTTATTTATCAATTATCATCTATCTTTTTATATCAGCTATCTGCTTACTGGCTGTCATTTGCCTATGTATCTATGTATGTATCAAACTATGGATTATCCATCTATCTCACTAATCTATCTATCTATTCCTATCTCTAAATCTATCTTCTTTGATCTTGACCTATATTTTAGATGTAAAGATTTCCTCCCATTATATAGATAAGCAACTCTGTAATGTATTGTTTAAAGAAAATGTCTTAGGGCACTGAGATGTTAAAAGATTTTCCCATGATCATATAGCTAGTGTTCAAGACTTCAAACCCAAGTCTTTCTAAATTCAAGGCTGCTTCTTTTATCTACCATACCATATGCCCTTTCCAGATATATATATATATATATATATATATATATATATATATATATATACACTTATCCACATACAGTACTAATATATACACACATATTTGTATATATGCACACACATATAAAGCCCTAAGTGATATATATATATTTATATTTATACATATGCACATACATATAAACTTTTAAGTGTCTGCTAATAATTCACATTTACATGTAAAATATTAATTATATTTGCATGTGTTCAATATAAAATATATTTACATATATTACATATTTTATATGTAATTCTATAAGTGATATATTCACATTAAATAAGCATACATGTGAATTATTTACAAAGATACACCTATGTTTATTAGTTACAGATCAAGAATCTGAGTTCAGTTGAATCTGTGAACTCAAAATATAAAAAACAATATAGCTCCAGGTGTAAGGCTCCAGGTGACTTTAAATGGGCATCCACTTCTTATTTTTTGACTTAAAGGCACTGAGCAAAAACCAGTGGAAACCAGGATGGCAGCTTTACAGAAAAGGGTAAAAGAATTTATTTTTACCTATCCAGAAATGGCTTTTGGATCATGGATAATCACAATCAATAGATAATGTGAAATTGTAATTTTCTTCATTAATCTGAACTTTTACACCCAACACACTTTTAGTAGAGCTACTTTCAAGAAGTCAGATTGACTCATTTGCTCTCTTCCTTTCTTTCCTCCTTTAATTGTAGTATTCATGTGAATGAGAAGTGAAATCATCAAAATCCAGATAATAGAAAATAAGCAAATGCCAGTTGGAATATCAGTTTCCAGTGTAGTAAAGTATTTGTATGATCAAAATCCTCTTTAGCAAATTTAAAACATCATTGAAGAACTTATAAGACTAAAATTTTTATAATATCTACAAGTTTTTCTTGTTATATAATAGAGTCATAAGTTCACAGATTTAGATCTGGAGGGATATATATTAGATTGGGTGATTCAGTAGGTAGAGGACAGGATGATCTTGCCGCAGACCCTTATTAGCCACATGATCCTGGGGAAATCATTTAGCTTCTTAATGCCTCAGGTTCTTTATCTGTGCAACAAAGATAGCACTTACAGGGTTGTAGTGAGTTTCCGATGCCTTACACACAAAGTGTGTAAAGAGCTTTTCAAATCTTAAAATCCTATAAAGTGCTAGCTTATTATTATTGACACTATAGTTTTAGGTTACAAGATGTGAATTCTTTGCATACATTTAGAACTTGACCTTGCCTCTACAGTACAGCTAGGGGAAGCCAGCATTCTGGGCCAGTCATCTCTAAGAGGGAGAGTAGAGAGAGTTTCCTTTGCCCCATCCTGGGATTATGTTGGTACAGCATCATCCCTTTTTATTGGTCTTAGGTTTGAACCCAGAACTATTGTATGAAGCATTCCACTTCTGCTGCAGAGAGACAACTCAGTTGGGCTGGCCACATCGTTTGAATGCCAAATGTATACTTATCAAATCTATCTATCTATCTATCTTTCTAATCTATATATTTATACTTTATGGAGAACTCACACAGGGTAAGCGCTCACAAGGTGGCCAGAAAAAGCAATACAAGGATATTCTTAAGATCTCTCTTAAGAAATTTACAATCAATTATATGACATGGGAGACACTGGCACAGGACTGCCTCACATGCCATACTCTCATCAGAGAAGGTACTATAAATTAATCTAAAAGAAATGTGAAATGTGTAAAATTAGAGAAACTACCCCAAATGTTCATAGGAACTATTTGTGTCCAACATGTGGCAGAGCATTCCGAGCTCATAATGATCTGATCAGCCATAGTCCAATGCACTGTAATTCGAATTTAATATAGTGATTTCATTTTGTTCTTCTTTGATAATTAAGGCCATCAACCAACCATTATATCACCACGCTGTTACTGTATGGAGGAGCTTTGGGGACATGATATGACTTGTGGAATATCTAAATGTGTACAATACACTCTTATGTTATATATAGATGGTTTAAACTAGAATTAATATCTGTTTTGTCTTTGAAGAGTGAATTCTTCCAGTTTATTATATAACTCAACATTAGGAAGCAGATAATTAAGCATCCTTTTGGCAAGGATTTTTTCAACTGGGCTAGCACTCTTTTAACCATCATCTCATGGAGATAGGAATCTACATTAAAGTGATATACAGAAAAATTCCTGATCTATGCTGTTTTGAAGGGAAGGGAAAATGAAGATTCAGAAATTAAGTAGTGTTTTATCTTTACAAACCTGGGTAGGTACTTGTGATCGTCTTCTGTTCTTTCCTTCACTACGTGATTTTCTTTTAACTTGACTTTCTCGAAAAGATTCAAAATAAGGGCTCTCTAAGAGCTGTGCACAATTTAGTCTATCATCTGGATTCATCTTCAAGCAACTCTTTGGAAGAACAGAAAATAAAAAAAAAGGAAAGGTAAGAGAAGGCTCTGCTGTGTTATCGTTTGTAGTCAATCAATCAACATTTATTAAACAACCATGGGATAGGCACCTTGCTCTCAAGGAGCTTACAGTCTAATTGGGGAGAAAACATACAAACAAATATATACAAAGCAAGCTATATATAAAATGGGAAAGGCTCTGTATAAAAGATGGGACTTTAATTAGGACTTAAAGGGAGCCAGTGAAGCCAGGAAATAAAATTAAGGAGGAAACTTGGAATTAGCTCATGCATGTGGTAGAACAAAACATCTATTAGGAGGGTTTTGCTCAGAGCTATAGCATTATTCTGTATTTATAAAATGGAAGTTCAACTTTCAATCTTTCTAAAACTAGGCATTGAGAGTACTTCAAAGTGTTGACTTTAGAGTTAACAAAGGAAGAATATTCAGTACATTTTTACCAACTCATGGGATAATTACATTATCCTACCTACACTCCTCCAAAGCAAACAGTTTAAAGCATGGGGTTCTTGAATGTTTTTGCTCAACCTATGGGAGCTGATGAGATCATCAAGTATGATATAATACAGAGAAAAGGTAAGATGGCTCCGAATAGGGTCTTGGGGGACCCTAATTCTTAGGATTCATGGCCTCGATAAAAAGCAAACAAATGAGACTTAAAATGAGACAGAAAAGAGGAGAATAGAGAGAGATCAATATCACAGATGTCTAGAGAGGAGAGTCTCTAGAAAAGGATTCTTAACACTCTGGTCAGATTTTAGAGAATCTCTGACCTTAGATTAGTGGGGTGGGGTGGGGATTACATCCTTATTCTTCGCAATCTCCGACTGAAATTTAACATTTTTTCCAATTGCTTAAAAACATTAGTCTCACAGACTGCCAAAAGAGTCTAACACCCAAAATATCTTGTGACCCCCTTAACGACTTTTTCCTCCTTGTGATTAACAAACAACAGTTAACAACTTACATTTATGGGTAAAGTTTAAGTTTTACAAAGTAATTTCCTTAAAAACAACTCTGAAAGGCAGGTAACTTGAAACTAGAATCAATCAATAAATTCTACTTATAATAAGGATCAGGAAGATAAAAGAAAAAACTGACTCTCTAGATCTGAGACTGCTTTGGAGTTCAGGCTGTCTAGGTTACTGTAGATAAGTCTTCCCATGATTAAAAAAAAAGTTTGGGTTTGGCCCTAATACAACAAGACTCTCCATGTTGTGAGTTGATGCCAGCCGGCCAATAACAGCCCAAGTGTTTGAAGCCCTGTTTGAACTCAGGTATTCCTGGCTCCAGATCCAGCACCCTATCCACCGTACCACCTCATGCAGTAATATTGACCTAACTCTAATCTCGTGCCCTGGTTCTAGTATTTTTGTCTTATTCTTCCATGATCTCATCCATCTTGTAACCCAGTTGCAGTCACTAGGTCCCTTTCTTGTCCTGCTCTATGTATGAATTCCCATCTTGGCTGCTTACCTCATACAAGCTTGACTTATATATCACTTCAATCAAGCCTTTTCACCGACTAAAATTTTATCCTGGGGCTTCACATCTGTGGGTCTGTTTACTGGTAGTAGTTCATGGAGGGCTATAGTCTCCTCGACCTGCTGCCAAAACTCCCTAATGCCAGCAATGCTGTTTGGGAGAGGGGCTCAGGGAGGGAGCGATTAGGGTAAAGTGACTAGAGTCACACAGCTAGTGTCTGAGGTCAGATTTGAACTGAGTCCTCCTGACTTCAGGGCCATTGGTCTATCTACTCACTGTACCACTTAGCTGCCCCTCATACCTAATCTCACCTCAAGATGAGCTTCCTCCTAATGTCCGCTTTTGTGACCTTTGCTGACCACATACCCTCCCTTCTCCCATAGATATGAGGTCTTCAGGTCCCAGCTATGTGGACCTCTTCTCTTTTTCTCTTTCTCTGTTATATCCCACATTTGTTTCTAGAGACAGGAAAATGAGTTCAGCTGGCAAATTCAGAGATAGAGCTCTGAGACTGAATCAGAGATATTACTCATCCTAGCTGAACTCCCTCTTCTTGTATGACCCCTGTGTGGGCTCATGAAGGGCACAACCACATAAATGTGGCTCTACATTGACACCTGGGGGGAGGTCCACATGCCCTCTTCTTCCAGAGGACTGACATCTAGATGGATCCCCACAAAGACATAGGCAAAGGGAAAGTACTCAGCCACGCACCAACCTGGTGCAGCTGCAGATCAGCTCTTAGGAGGCTGGGCAGGTCTTTCTATGCACTCCCCCTCTACTAGGCTTTTTCTCTGCCTTATAAAGGATGTGACTTCATTCCCCATTGCAGTCCATTGCAGGGGAAGGCTGTGAAGGCTCTTCTTGGGACTATGCTCACGCCCCCTATGTTCTGACTTCCCACACTCCCCACCTCATCTCTGCACTGACATCCTTTTGGTTTCTTTCACTCTGCTTCTCTCTTATCACCTCTCCCACCTTCCTCCCTTTCTTTTTCTTTAACTGATCATGTCACAGATCTGAAATATTTTTATCTTATATTCCATCTAGTAAGTAGAGTTTTAGGTTCACTATTCTTAATTTTAAAAGTGCACAAGTACATTCATATTTATACACTGTATTTCCAATATTTTGGAAATGTTTAGAAATACATTATTTTGATATATTATTTTATATATACATACACACATTTCTAATGTGTTTAGAAATACATTATTTTGATATGTAATTTTATATATACATACATACATTTCTAATGCATTTAGAAATACATTATTTTGATATGTAATTTTATATATACATACATACATTTCTAATGTATTTAGAAATACATTATTTTGATATGTAATTTTGTATATATATATACACACACACATTTCTAATGTATTTAGAAATACATTACTTTTATACGTAATTTTATATATACATACACATATTTCTAATGTATTTAGAAATACATTATTTTGATTTGTAATTATATATATATATGTATGTATATATATACACACACACGCACACATACACATATGAAGTGTAGGTAGGGGGTGCCATGGATAAAGCATTGGACCCAGAGTCAAGAAAACCTAAGTTCAAATCCAGCCTCAGTTACACTTATTGTGTGACCCTGAGCAAATCACTAGGCTTTATTTATTTCAGTTTCCTCATCTACAAAATGGGAATTATAATAGCATTTCCCTAATAGGGTTGTTGTGAGAATTGAGTAAGATAATAATTGTAAAAGATTTAGCATAGTGCCTGGCACATAGTAAGTACTACATAAATGTTAGTTATTATTATTATATTTATATCAAGTAAATCATATTTATTCCTGGGTGGGTGAGTGAATGAAATAAAGTTACTTTTTGCTTATGATTTAATTTGTTTCTGGAATCAATACCTTCTCTTAGGAGGGAAAACAAAAGACTCTCCATCCCTGATAGATAGAGGATCAATCATACTAAATCTTGGCACAATATAACACATTATATCTCGATATAGCACTTACCTAATACATGCTTTAGTCTCACTTGCTTCCTCCTCTCCTTACCCAGCTTTTTTGCTTTTTTTTTGGTCATGTATCCCTTTGGTAATCTGAGAAGGCCAATGGACCCCTTTTCAGAAGAATGTTTTAAAATACTTAACGGAAAAGCTAAATTTCAATTTGAGGTTAGTGAAAATAAAAATGTAATATGTGTTTCCATTCCAAGTTTATAGACTCTCTGGAATATATCCATAGTTCCATTGGAAGTCTGTAGACCTGTAGATAATTTAGATTATCCTTTTCACATTTTTAGGGATTTGAATACAGTAGTACATATTAGAAAAAACACAACACAAATGCATTTAGGAATAGATTTAAGTATAAAGCAGATTTAAAAGTATATTGCTGGAAGATCTTGAATGTTTTCTAATATCTTCATGTAGAAAATCCAAATTGGGAGAGGGAAAAAAAAACTTTCTTAAAAAAGTCCTTCAAAAGACAGTAATTTTTAACTGTTTCTGGCAAGGTCCCAGGTTGTCATGCCTCCTGTCCTCACAAAATGGGAGGGCAAGAGGAGAGCAGGAACTTGACATTGGATTTCCCACTCCTGGGAAGTCTGGGAATCCCCTCCTCATTTCCCCAGGCAGCTGAGGTCACATAGGATAACAGTTAAGGTGGTTGGATTCAGAGAAGGTAAGGGCAAAGGCGGGTGGCTAGAAACTGAAGACAGATGAAGACAGCAGGCACCAATGCAGAAAGCTTTAGGCTCTTGCTGAAATCACCCTATGCCCGCCCACATGGAAAAGGAGTGATTCTAACAGAAACTGAAGTATAATCATGGGCTTTTGTTTCTGCAATCCCATTGCCACTTAGTTTATTCCATCTTCTAAATGGAGCTTACGGTAAAGGGTACTCCTTCAGTGATAATGGATAGAGCATTCCTCTCAATAAGGAATCAACTTGCCTTTCCCAGTAGTTTGTTTTTTTTTTTTTAATTAGATAGGGCAAGGGAATGGCATAAACATTATAACATCTACTATGTACCAGGCATTGTACTAAGGGTTTTTACAAATATTATTTCATTCCTTATAACAATCCTGGAGGTAGCTGCCATTAATATCCCCATTTTACAGTTGAAGAAACTGAAGCAGGCAATCAAGTCATTTAGTGACTTGTCCAGGGTCACACAGCTACTAAATGTCTGAGGCTGGATTTGAACTCAGGAAGATGAATCTTCCTGGCTCAAGAGCGAGCACTCAATGCACCATGTGCCACCTAAACAAATACAAAGCTTGAAACATCGAGATGAAAGCCCTTCAACTTTGGCCCCGTAGGAAGAGGGACCAACAAAGCCTGTGAGTTCACTGGGATGGGGAACTCCTAGATGAGAAAACACCATCTGCCAACGCAGGTCCTTACCTTCTCTGCAGTTTACAGCTTTAGTTACCTAGAACGTTTAAGAATTTAATGACTTGTCCTGAATTTTTGAACTTCTAAGTCATTTTTGTCTTTCTGGATAGAAAAAGGATGAGTGAAGTCGGGGATGAGGTGAGGTTAGAGAAGGAGTGCTAATAGATATGAATTATCGAGCTTAGAGGAGCTAAAAGTGGGAGAATAATTGAACACTGGGTATTTCTTGTTAACTGAAATATGAGGACCACATACTGCATTTTATAATGATAAAGTCTCAATGAAATAACTATATAATTTCCAGTAGTTGGGTAATGCAAAAATATTGCATATGTGGATGGTTCTGGATCTCCTACATCCACATCCTTTAGTGTTTGATAGGATCTTAGGATGCGGCTTTGGCTGAATTCCTTTAAAGGTAGGGCTATACTCTTTAGCTATGGAATGACTGACTTGAATGAAGTAAAGACAGGGAAATACTACTACAAGTAAAACACAAGTTATTTTGTTCAAAGTTATTTTGTTACATGTAAATTTGGTGGTCCAGAAATTTATTCAATTATCCAGCTAATATGTTACATAACAGTGAAGATATTATTCCAAGATGTGATTTGACCTCTTTTCTTACCCATTGGTCTGTTGGTAGTGGATGAATGACACTTCCTGACTTCCAAGCCTAAAATAATGTTCTTTAAAAGCATGTCATGAACTGAGAAGTGAGTAGGTAGGAACACATCATGTAAATTAATGACAGTCTATGATGATTATTGATAAAGAGGGACTAAGAGTAGTAGGCTCAGAAATCCCTTATAACTTGACCATTTGATTCTGGATTTCACCCAGATGGTCAAAAAGCATCACATATTTTCTCATTTGTCCCAGGCCACCAGATGGAAGATTTTGTATCAGTTTTTCACAGAATATTCTAGAGTTTCAGAGTTATTCTTTATGAGACCCCCAAAAAAGGGTTGCTAAATCCTGAGGATAGATACAATAACAAAAAGGTTTTTTTTTTTTTTTTTTTTTTTTTTTTTTTTTTTTTTTTAATTCTCTAGATGCTTATGGTTCAATTTGTGGAAGGAAAGAAACAGACATTTATTAAGTGCCGACTATGTGTCAAGCACTGTGCTAAAAATATCTCATTTGATCCTCTCTATAACTCAGGAAGTAGGTACTATTATTATTCCCATTTTAAAGTTGAGCAAGCTAATGCATACAATGACTTGTTTGGGGTCATAGTAAGTTCTTAATTAAGGCTGGATTTGAGTTCAGGTCTCTTGACTTTACTATTTACTATGCCATCTAACTGCTGGTAATAGTAATAAATAACAAATTGTATAATAGTCTGGATGCCTTATTTAGTCTTTTATTATTGACATTAATCTCACTGACTCTGGATTTGACTTTCTCTTGATAGAATTCTGATTTTCACCCTAACTTAATTGTGTAAAACAGTCTTTCAACAACTTCCCATACTATTGAGGATATACCATTAAAAAAATAATCTATATCTTATTCAAAAGAAATAGAATGGGGTAAAGAAGGACCAAAGTACTATTGCAAATGAAGAAAACTCATAATCCTGGAATTAGAAGGGAATGATATGGTAGGTATAAAAGAGGACCTAGCTGACCTTTATCAATGCAAGTCTCTAGACCTGCAAGAACTTAATCAGGGAACTGAAAAAAGGGGCAGATACGATTGTTATTATCAGCGATCTTTGAGAGGCATAGAGGACAGGATGCAGAGAAGAACAAATCCTAGCCCCATATTAAAAAAATTTCAAGAACTACATAAAGTTTACTAACTAGAGACCAGTGAGCTTGACTTCAGTTCCTGGCAAAGTTCTAGGAAGTATTATTAAAGAGATGTCTATTTTATATCTAGAAAAGAAAGCTGCAATCACAAAAAAACAGTATGATTTCTTTTTCTTTTTTTTTCCAGTATGACTTCAAGAAGATATCATTCAAGCCAAATCTTCTCTGACAGGTATTAAATCATTAGCACCGAGGGGAGGATTTATTGTTTTGCCTTTATATCTCAAATAGTTTAACATAGTACTTTGCACATGGTAGGTTCTTAATGTTTATTGAATTAAATTGAATAGGATCAGACCTGGAGTTTGTAAAGCATTTGACAAAGATATGGTAATTTATTGGGAAACTTGAAAAAATGTGGGACTTGTATTGGTTGAATGGCTAAATCCAAGAGAAGTCAATAGTAGCTCTTTGTCAAGTTCTAAGAAAACTCCAGTAGAGAGCTCCAGAAATCTGTGCATGGTCCTTTGCTGTTTAATATTTTTATCAGTAACTTGGATAAAGAAGTACTCATCAAACTGATAAATGACATAATGCAAAGAGCCATAGCTAATATAATGGAAGAGAATCAAGATTCAAAAAAACATTCCTAGGTTAGAGTACAGGACCACATATAATAAAATAAAAAGTCTCACACTTGGTTAAAAAAAATCAGCTACACTAGTACAAGATGTGGCATGTATAGCTAGACAGTAATAGTTTGTCTTAAAATGATGAAGTTTTAATGAACTGAAAGCTCAATATAAGTTGAGATGAAATTCAGTCTCATCATGATGCTGAAAGTGCTCTCTCCAAAGTCACCAATGACCTATTAATTGGCAAATCCAATGAACTTTAATCAGTGTTGCTCTTCCTTGACTTCTCAGCAGCATATGACACTATTCATCATGTTCTTCTCAAGGATACTTTCTCTTCTTTAGGCTTTCATGACATTCCCCTGTTGGATTTTCTTCTACCTCTCTGTTCATTCCTTCTGTCTTCTGATTCTCCATCTATGTCAGATCTGCTCTGTCCTGGGTCCTATTTTCCATATTATATTACTTTGTGATCTCATCAACTTTTATGGGTTTAACATTATCTCTTTACACCCAGTCCTAGACTGTCTGCTGAGCTACAGTCACATAATTCCAACTGCCTTCTGGACATCTCGAATTTGGATGTCAAACTCAATTTATTACTTTTTCTCCAAAACTTTCTCCTCTTTTGAATTTCTCTATTATTGCCATGGATATCACTATCCTCTCAGTAACTCAGTATCATCTTTTGGGTCTGATTGACTCAGATTGAATAGAAATCATTTTTGCTTTGGCCAGAAACTTTGAAGGTCTTCTCCCCCCAGATCCATTTATTTATTTAGAGTTGGGGGGGGGTACTAGGAAAAGGAGGAGATTCTTTGCCTCAGTTGCTACCTAGCGTTAATCATTGAGTGGTTACATCCTCAGTCAAACTGAGACCTGTTGAAGCTCTTAGCTTAAAAAGGCCAAAGTCTCACCTTTCATTCAGGACCATCTCAAGATCATCTCAAGATCTCCTGATCTATATCTTGCCACTGGATCCAAATGGCTCTGGGTGGGGGGGAGTGAGGCAGGTAACCTTGCACAGCCCTCCCTCACTTAAATCCAATTCACTTAGATGTCACCACATCACCTCCCTGATGTCAGGGTCCTCTTCGAGAACAAAGGACAAACAACAACAACAACAACAACAACAAACAACAACAAACAACAACAACAACAACTTGGGATCATGACCTTGGTATCATTCTTTATTTCTCTCTCCCTCCCCCTATCTCTCTCTCTCTCCCTCCTTCCCTCCTTCTTTCTCCCTCCCTCTGTCTCTCTCTGTCTCTATCTCAGTCTCTGTCTCTCTCTGTTTCTGTCTCTGTCTCTGTCTCTTTCTTTCACACACACACATATATACACACACACCTATATCCACTGAAAAATCCAGTGTTAAATCTCACCATCTTCACATCATGCCTTCTATATTTCTCCTTATATCTATTCATACAGTCACAAAACAAGCTCAGACTTCATTATCCCTCTGCTGGACTATTGAAATAATCTTCTAATTGGTCCCCCTGACTCAAGTCTCTCCCTACTCCAATCCAACTTCCACATAGTTGCCAAATTAATATTCCAAAACACGTCTGATCATGTCACTCCCTTTAAAAAAATCTAATGTGGTTTCATGATAAAATACCAATTTCTC
This sequence comes from Antechinus flavipes, assembly GCF_016432865.1. Lineage (NCBI taxonomy): Eukaryota > Metazoa > Chordata > Mammalia > Dasyuromorphia > Dasyuridae > Antechinus > Antechinus flavipes. The sequence continues at coordinate 82,941,456 of NC_067399.1, forward strand.
AAGCTGACACTTAAAATCCGCCACCATCCCACTCCCACCTACCTTTCTAGACATTTCATAATACCCTCTCCCTCCCCCCCCCCCCAATCCCACATTGAGTTCTAGGAACACTGGCCTCCTATCTGTTCTTTGTAATTAACAAGCCACCTTCTCTATACCTTTGCCACATACCTGGAACTCATTCTCTCCATTCCTAGGAGAATCCTGCCTTTCTTTTTACATTTAGCATGTTTGCCCACTCTTATAGGAGATGGCTTTTTTCTGTTCCTCCCAGTTGATGGTACACACCATCACCCTTCTAGATTACTCTATATTTACTTATTGGCATATATGCTGTAATCTGACAGCCTTAGAGGCAAAGAGGTAAACATTGTAATGCTTCATAAAAGTTGCTATTGAATATCCAGCCATTCTGGAGAGCAATTTGGAACTATGCTCAAAAAGTTATCAAACTTATACCCTTTGATCCAGCAGTGTTTCTATTGGGCTTATACTGCAAAGAGATACTAAAGAAGGGAAAGGGACCTATATGTGCCAAAATGTCTGTGGCAGCCCTGTTTGTAGTGGCCAGAAACTGGAAACTGAATAGATACCCATCAATTGGAGAATGGTTGAGTAAATTGTGGTATATGAATGTTATAGAATATTATTGTTCTATAAGGAATGACCAGCAGGATGATTTCAGAAAGGCCTGGAGAGACTTACACGAACTGATGCTGAGTGAAATGAGCAGGACCAGGAGATCATTATATACTTCAACAACAATACTATACAATAAGCAATTCTGATGTACCTGGCCATCCTCAGCAATGAGATTAACCAAATCAGTTCCAATAGAGCAGTAATGAACTGAACCAGCCACACCCAATGAAAAGAACTCTTGGAGATGACTATGAACCACTACATAGAATTTCCAATCCTTCTATTTTTGTCCACCTGCATTTTTTATTTCCTTCACAGGCTAATAGTACACCATCTCAAAGTCCAATTCTTTTTGTACAGCAAAATAACTGTTTGGACATGTATACTAATATTGTATTTAATTTATACTTTAACATATTTAACATGTATTGGTCACGCTGCCATCTGGGGGAGGGGGTGGGAGGAAGGAGGGGAAAAATTGGAACAAAAGGTTTGGTAATTGTCAATGCTGTAAAATTACCCATGCATGTAACTTGTAAATAAAAAGCTATATAAAAAAAGTTGCTATTGAATCTATCAGTCATAGCTATAATGGAACTTCTAAAGTACCTTCATAAAGTTCAAAGCCACTGGAGGAGTTTGAGGAAATTTTTCCTCAAGTGTTTCCTAGAGAAAAAACAAAGAAATGTCAATGATATAAACAACATCATGATAGCTGGAGACTGGTACAGCAGATAACAAATAGCTTTTATTTAATTCAATTTACAAAATTCACTTCAGTTTATACTAGAAAACTTAGTACTAGAAGGCATCTAATTTTTATCTATTTATTTATTTTGCTGAGACAATTGGGATTAAGTGACAGGGTCACACAGATAGGAAGTATTTGAGACTAGATTTAAACTCAGGTCCTCCTGACTTCAGGGATGGTGCACTATCCACTGTACCACCTATCTGCCCCTACTAGAAGGCATTTCTTTAACTTTTGTTTTGTCCTCTAGTTCACCAATTATACTGCTAGCTCACTAAGTGATTTGGGGTTAATGTGGGCCTCAGTTTCCTTGCCTCTAAAGGAATAATCATTCTGTAGCATGAAACACTAATACTGAGTTTAAATTTAGTTGCAGACCAGGACAAGCCATTTAATTGCTTTTTGCCTCTATTTCCATATCTGCAAAATGAATATAATACCAGAACCTAGCTCCTAAGTTTAGTTGTGAGGATCAAAAGTGCTTTACAAACCTTAAAGGTCTAGCCAATAAATGCTAGCTATTGTTATTACTAATGTCAGTTAGATTATGATAGCATTAGCTTAAAATCATATACCTCTTCATTACCAAGTCCTTTAAATATGTATCTCATTGAGTTTTACAACAGTTTGTGAAATAGACATATCATTCCTATTTCACAGGTGGGGAAACCGAGGTTCAGAAAAATTGCTCATTTAAATGTCACATTCAAAGCCAACATAATTGAAATTTTTATGAAAAACAGAATAAAGTATTTATTAACCAAAACCGTCACTTGTTATCTTTCAAATAATTAGAACAAAGTAAGCAAAGGCCATCCATTTTGGGTGTCCACAAACTTGGGCCATTGTCTGGACATTTATCACAAAAGATGATTTCTTGGCCCCACTAAGACTTAGATTTTCAGATTATTTCTGAAAGAGGTCACAAGCTATGATGGAAAGAACAGTTATCTTAGAACCAAAGACCCAAATTCAGGTCCTTATTAGATGTAACTCTGGGCAAGTCATTTCATTTCTCTAAGATTCAAGATTCCTATTGAGTAGATGTTCATCAGTTGGGGATTGACTGAATAAGTTATGGTATATGAATGTAATGGAATATTATTCTTCTATAAAAAATGATCAAGAGGATTATTTCAGAAAGGCCTGGAGAGACTTGCATGAACTGATGCTAAGTAAAGTGAGTGGAAATAAGAGAACATTGTATATGGCAACAAGATTATGTGATGATCAACTGTGATGAGTTTGGCTCTTTTCAAAATGAGGTAATTCAAAGCAATCCCAATAATTTTGTGATGGAGAGAATCATCTGCATCCAGAAAGAGGACTATGGGTACTGAATGTGAATCACAACATTTTTTTTCTTTCCTTTTAAAAAATAGCTTTTTTATTTTCAAAATACATTCAAACGTAGTTTTCAGCATGCATCCTTACAAAATCTTGTGTTCCAAATTTTTCTCCCTTCTTTCCTCCATCCCCTCCCCTAGAGAGCAAATAATCCAGTACATGTTAAACATGTCCAATTCTTCTATACATATTTCCATATTTATCATGCTACACAAGAAAAATCAGATCAAAAGAGGGAAAAATGAGGAAGAAAAAAACAAACAAGCAGATAGCAATAAAAAAGGTGAAAATACTATGTTGTGATCCACATTCAGTCTTCATAATTCTTTCTCTGAAGGCAGATGGCTGTCTCCATCACAAGTCTATTGCAATTGACCTAAATCACCTGCTTGACATTGCTATGAGGATCAGATGGTCAATTATGCATTAATAATTCCTATTTAAAAGTGTTTTACAGTTTACAATGAATTTTCCTCCCCTCAACCCTCCGATGTAGGAAAACCCACTGTAACTAAAAAGCAGTATTGTTGATTTGATAGGGATTAATTGTTTTCATTGCTCTATAGAACTGAAATTCCTTCTACCAATACCCATTGGCACCTCCTCCACAATTTATAGTCTCAGAGAGTAGTCTGGAGCCCTGAGAGGTTGAGTGTATTGTCGTATTCGCAGTCAGTAAATATCGGAGGTGGGAAATGATTCAGAGATCAGTTTTCTATCCTCTATGACATGATGCCCTCCATACTATGGAAATATGTTATATTAATTACTGTATAGAATTTCATTCAAATAAACTTCTTTTGGAGGCAATTGGGGTTATTAAGTGCCTTGTTCAAGATCACAAAGCTAGCCAGTGTCTGAATCTGGATTTGATTTTGTGTCCATCCTGATTGTAGGGCCTCTTATGCATATAATTTTAAAGCTGGATTGATCCAGATTGTGATTAGACCAGACTGGCATTGAGTTTCAGACAGAAACCTAAAGAATGAAGTTCCCCCATATCTGGAATACTTTAGTCCAGAACTTCTTAAACTTTTTCCATTCCCTTTTCACCCAAGAAATTTTTACACGACTCCAAGCATAGAGATATATAAAAGAAGTATACAAATCAAACATTTACTGATAAAAAATTCATAACTTCCATATTCAGTTATAAGACCTCACACAGGGTCTCAACCCAGAGTTTCAGAAGCTGGGCTAGTCAAATGTATGGCTTCTGAATAAAATGCTTTCTCCTGGCAAATTCCAGACCATTCATGGTTTAAAGACATACCAAACTTTAACCATGAAAGAAAATAGAAAATCAATGTCAAAAAGAGAGCTTATTATGTTGTACTTCCTTCAGCATCCTGAATGAGAGTAACAGAAAGAAGTTAGAGATGCTTGCTCTCTGTGAATCCTTGTCGGACAAATATACTAATTGTGATTTGTTAAATGATCATTCATTTGCCACAGTAAAGAAAGCAATAGAGGATAAGACATTTATTTTCTTGTTAAAAGCTTTATTTCCCCTAAAAATAATAAAACATTCCTGGACAATACATTTTTCCCACAGACATTGCTTTCTCTGATTACTTATTTTTAACTGTTTCATGTAGTTTCTAATAAGTTTCCTCCCCCCCCCAACTTCTTTTTGTTTTTAAAAAGGAAAAATAATTTTTATCTGGATGTAAAAATAAAAAGTTGTTAAAGATCTATATTCTAAAAATCCCTCATAGAGGAGTCAGGTATAATAGTAAAAAGAGTTAATATGGGCTAATAGGTGCAATGCTTGAGTCACAAATTAGGGAAGCTCTATGGAGACCATAAGTAAATGTGGGGGTCACAAAATTATGATTTATTATTAGTATATGTTTGATTTTTATTCCTATTTTGTATACTCATATTTAGGAAGACATAAAAAATTTCTCAGGCGAAAGGGTCATAAGTAGAAAAGTTTTAAGAAGCCCTGCAATAGAGCAAGTGACTCTCATGGTAGCCTTGGCAACACAGCCACTTTTTGAAGGGCCTGCACAGGGCTCATTTTAACTTTTAAGAGAGCCTCTATTGGCCAAGTTTTTGTGTCAGCTATGACCAGATCTACTGCCAATGTTATAACAACTGTTCACATTATCTGAGAAGACCAAAAGACAAATAAACAAGTCTTTTCTCCAATTAGATTGTTAAAACAACTTTGGTTCTTGCTTCAAATGTACAAAGAATGCAGTACAAGATTTCCATGCTGGTTAGAACATGTTTAATCCAAAATTTATTATCCATCTTCCTCAAAGGTTAAGGAAAGTCTTAGCTTCTTTTTAATAGGTTCTCAACTCTCAGTACTTGAACTTTAACATATCAATTAATTGAGAACCTATTTGAATCTCAGTTTCCTCATATGTGATATTTGAATAATATGCCTTCCTGACTTATTACATGGAGTTGTGAAACTCAAATGATATACATACACACACACACACACACACATATATACATACATACATAGATATGTATATATACACATATTTTTTATGTAACAGAAAGAACTATGTAACTATGAAGGAGCATATAATTTTGAGGTAATGATATTATTACAGAATCAGTATTAATACTCTTTAAAGAAATCAAAGAAAGAAGAAAACTACTCATATGTCCAAAAATATTTGTAGTAGCTTTTTTGTATGTGTGGTGACAAGGAATTGTAATCTAAACAGGGTGCCCTGCAATTGGAGAATGGTTGAACAAATATAGGAGATTATTGTGCTGGAAATCTATAATGCTTTTTAAAAATGATGAAAAGTTTCAGAGAAACCTGAGAAGACTTGTATGAACTGATGCAAAGTGAAGTGAACCAAGAAAACCATTTAGGTGACAGCAACATTGTAAAGACAAACAACTTTGTAAGACTTAAGAACTCTGATTGATACAATGACCAACTACAATTCCAGAAAACTCATGAGGAAACATATAACCAAACTCTTGAAAGTGAGGGGTAGACTTGGAATACAAATTGAAACATATACTTCTTTAGAAATGAACAAGAGGGAACTTTTTTTTCTTGATTATATACATTTATTACAAAGGTTTTATTTTCCTTTCTTTTTTAATTGGGACATGGATAGGAGGTGGGAACAAAAGATAGATTTTCATTAATTGAAAATTTTAAATGTTAAAAATTAGGATGTAAAAACAACAACATGAAAATAATGGTTTGAAATCTGTAGCATGGAGGTTTTCAGGTACATACCTATTAATTGCAGCTCAGTTAGCCTCCAAATAGAAATGTCTTACAGTTCTCTACTGCCCTCAACTGGGCTTACTTGCCACAACCTTTCTTCTAGTACTTCCTGCCTTCTGGATGACAATGCCACATATATATTTCTCTAGCATTTTTCTCATCTATTTTAACCATAAAGTTTTCTGCATATTCATTCCTCTTTAAATACCTCTCTCCCAAATGCCGCATCATTATTTCTGAATAAAAAAACTGAAGTCAAAATTCAAATAGAAGGCTTAGAATAAATTTCAGGGGTCCTCAAACTACAGCCTGCGGGCCAGATGCAGCAGTTGAGGATGTTTATCCCCCTCACCCAGAGTTATGAAGTTTCTTTATTTAAAGGCCCACAAAACAAAGTTTTTGTTTTTACTATAGTCCAGCCCTCTAGCAGTCTGAGGGACAGTGAACTGGTCCCCTATTTAAAAAGTTTGAGGACCCCTCGAGATAATAAGTAGTCAGTTAGTAAACAATCATTTAAGTTCTTATTAAGTGCTAGACACTATGCTAAGTTCTGGAGATAAAAAGAAAGGCAAAAATATGGTCTCCAAACTCAGAGACCACATTCTGATGGGAAACCAAAAAGAAAGAACCATGAACATACAGATATGTACGAAGGAGATGGACGGTAATGTCAGATCACTAGCTAGTTAGAGGCAATGCAGTTCAATGGGAAGTGTACTGGGTCTGGACTCTAAAAACGCTGGGTATAGATTTCTGGCTCATCACTGATTTGGAACAATTCCCTTAAACCTTTTGAGACTCAGATGCTGGTCTATAAGATAAAGGGCTTGACCAGATAGGCCTCTGGGATGTCTCTTCCAGTTCTAAATTTAGCACTGTGATCCCAATGGCACTAAGCTCTTCACACTGGTCTAGTACTTGCTTCTACTGACTACAGGAAGCCCAGGGCTTATCTGACCCTAAAAGGCTAAATACATTTCAAGTTTTAGTTTAACATCAAACTGTGTTTAAAAGGGGGATATCAAGGAATTTTTGCTTTAAAGTTCTTTTGGTTTCTTTATTGTCTTAATTGGCATTGTTGTGCCACAGTTTCCTTTTAGTGTTCTGCCTCAGTTTCCCTAAACTTTCTGCCTCAGTTTCCCTAAACTTTCTGCCTCAGTTTCCCTAAATTGTTCTGCCTTAGTTCCTTGAATTGTTCTGCCTCAATCTCCCTGGTTGCAACCCCTCTTCCTGACTATCAGGACTGATATAATTTAGGGCTGGCTACTCTAGGGTCATAAATTGTAAATGTTTAATCTCAGATGGGGGGGGAGGGGGCTTCTGTTTTAGACATCCTGGCTCCTAAATACTCCTAAGTGATCAAGAATTTATGGTCCTCACCCCCCATAGGTGAGAATTGGATTCATGGTCCACTTACTAGTACTCTTTACCACCCCTCCTTTCTCCCCCTACCTTTCCCGATAAAGAATCTCTGGAATCTCACATTCAATGCTGAATTCTTTGAGATGAAAATCCAATTCAGCCCTGGGGGGAAAATGGATTCTTATCTGCCCTCAGACAATATCTCCCTTTTAGAAATTCAAATAAAATATTTAAAACTCTCTAATCTCTATCTTGCCTCAGTTTCTCTGACATTATAGTATGTAAATGTCAATCATTATATTGATGACATAGGGATAACAGGAGCTCAAAACCAGAACAGCTAGTATGTGCCTATCCATCCCTAAAACCACACACTCCACAATACACATACGGAAGGACAAAGCCCATGAAAAATAAAGTCCCCCAAATAAGATGCAGTACCATATTTTCTGGTTCTGGTAGATTTATGCCATGGAAAAACTGGTTGCTTTTAAAGATGGACTGGTGCCTCGGAATTAGTTTTCCTATAAAATATCAATAATAGAATAAAAAATTAGTAAAGGAATCAGAGCATGTTTTAAACATTTACTTTCTAGGGCTCAGATATGAAAAAAATGTTGGACTGATTTTTCTTCCAGGTGTGAGTTATGTAGGCAAGTACAAAGTCAAGCCTCTGACTCTGTCTCTGTTTTTTTCTCTCTCTCTAAGGGGAAGAGCAGCATGACTTGTGATAAGTTTTATCCTCACATTTTCCAAACTGTAGGTACCTTCATAATGGGTGTGCCTCAAGTATCTTAGTCTCTAGAGGCCAGCCTGGAAAGATTCACCAGTAAGAGACTGAAGCAATTCTCCTGCACAAGAGTTACTCCACTTTGTGCTATTTACTCAGTATGGCCCCAACTACAACTGCTGGAAACTTTGGGGAAGTCTTCTATATCTAGGAAGCTTGTCTAGTGGAAATCCTGGGCTTAAAACCCCTCTGCAGATTAGAACTGGACTCTTGCTAATATGAGATAGCAAGTAAACTGAAGAGAAATAAAAATTCCTCTAATTCCTCCACTGAACCCTATTCTCTCCTTTATGATTTTGATACATGGGAGAGAAATGGTATCTAATATAGATATGGTTATTAATAATGATGATAACAGTTAACATTTGTATAACACCTACTGCGTGCTAAGCACTTTACAAATCTCAGTAGATTCGAATGATATGGCTCTTCCCATAGTAAATATGCTTCTGTGAAAACTGGAATGTAAGGAGCAAAATGTGCAATGTTGCTATGTCAGCATTTGGCAGGGAGGGGGCAGAAGAAAGGGGGGAGGCTCTTAACTATGATTACTTAAGCATGTAAAACTACCAGTTTGTTGGCTTAATTTTTATATCACTTTCATATCTGAATAGATATATTTCCTCTCCACTATCCAGGCAGCTATTCCTTGTAAAAAGAATAAAGGAGAGAAAGAGGGAAAGCAATTCAGCAAAATCAATCAATACATAAGAGATCTCTCTTCGATAAAGAGAGCCTTAATTGATCAAAGATGGACAGAAGCAGCTACACCCAGAGAAAGAACACTGGGAAATGAATATAAACTGCTTGCATCTTTGTTTTTCTTCCCGGGTTATTTATACCTTCTGAATTCAATTCTCCCTGTGCAACAAGAAAACTGTTCAGTTCTGCACACATATATTGTATCCAGGATATACTGCAACCCATTCAACATGTAAAGGACTGCTTGCCATCTCGGGGAAGGGGTAGAGGGAGGGAGGGGAAAAATCGGAACAGAAATGAATGCAAGGGATAATGCTGTAAAAAATTACCCTGGCATGCGTTCTATCAATAAAAAGATATTTTAAAAAAATACATAAGAGATCTTTTGACAGAATATTCAGTATTCCACCTCTGCAAATAAGGAAAGGGGGTATGTTTTTTCACTCTTCTTTGGGGTCAAGATCAGTTATTGTAATTATATGGTGTTCAGTTTTAGTTATTTGTTTTTTCCATTTCCATTACTGTAGTCACTGTATGGATTATTTTCTCTACTTTGCAACTTATAGGTTCAGAGATGTAGCTGAAGTCACGAGGAGTTAAAATGGCAGGACATGAACTCAGATTTTGCTGGCTGCAAGACTAGCCCTCTAAACACAAAAGGCAGCTAGTGGTATAGTGGGTAGCTTAGTGTTAGGAGAGACCTGAGTTCAAAGCCAAGTTTAAACATTCTCTAGCTGTGTGAGCCTAGACAGTCTCTGTTTCAATAACTTCAACTTTAAAAATGAAGATAATAATGACAGCTACCTTATAAGATAGTTGTGAGGATAATATTTGTTTAACAGCAAAACATGTAATATTCATTCTCACTGTGCCATACTATTTCTCTTGTAGAAAATACCCAGGAATGGGCTGTTAAATGTTTAACAATCAACTCACTAGAAAAACATCCGCAGGACATACTTTTAAGTATAATTTACATTACTAACATTTCCTCCATCGTTTTCTTAAAGTTCAGATAATCAACAAAACAATGAATTAAGCCCCAGACTTGTAGCATTAGCCAATTTCTGAGGTATAACTGCTCCCACTGAAAATTTCACAATCAGTTCTCCGAGCCCATTCAAGCTGACTCCAGCACACCCTTGGCAATACCTTTCAATTAAGACCCTGCTGCAACAGAAGAAGCTAAGTAGTCTTCAGGCATAACAATCTCCAGCACAAAAATAAGCAAGATGGGATTAACCAGTGGGGTGCACATTACAGTTAAAAACTTGCAATTTCTATGTATAATGCAAATCTCTGATGAGCCATACTCTGAATCACAAGTTATTGTTTTAGAATTCAGGAACAACCACAGAACAACAAATATAAGAAGATGAAAAACTTCTAAGGCAATGGAGGGCGAGGGGGGGGGGGAGGGAAGGGGCAGTTAGAGGGAAGGAAATGCCTTAATTTAGGGATCAGAAACTGCTGACCAAACAGATATTTCTTCCTTAGATCAAGTTCTAGCCAGTTGATTCATCTCCATGCTCCTATCTCAACCAGATACGGGAAATATCTGCAAATTAAGGTCTGTGACTAATTGATGTACCTGAAGAGTGATTTGGAAATTACTTGGAGAGAAGAATTATTACTTTACATATGAGAAGAGTCAGCTTAGGTTTCAGGCTATAAGCCTGAATGGTTATGCTCAATAATCGTGTGCTTTGGAGATACTAGAGTAATGGAAGAAAAGCAAGCTTTTTTGATCTTGTCTCTTTTAATAACATTTGAGAATCTCTGAAGCTCACAGAATGCTATACATACCCAGAGTTTTGATGATCAGATAGAGTTGATCCACATCTGATTTTCCAGGCCAGAGGGGCCGGCCAGTCAGCAATTCAGCAAAAACACAGCCAACAGCCCACACATCTACTGTAGGACCATATTGCGTATCTCCTACCAGAAGTTCTGGAGCTCTGTACCACCTTGTGGCAACATAATCTGTATAGACATCTCCTGGACCTGTACAAGGCATCAAGTGCAAATTTAAAATAAAATTCAAAGTATACAATTAACTGGACTAGCATAATATTCTAAAAGTGTTTGTTTACTTAATTCAGTAGTTCCATAAACCTCAGGGGAGTTATTTTTAAAATGTCCCAAATTTGGATGGCACAGAAGATTGTCAGAGAGGAAAAGAAAATCAGTCTGGTATAGGATATTTTCAGAATTAAATCAGTCCATTATTTTATTGCATACAATTTTCCTGAAAGGTAGGTGCTTTTATTATCCCCATTTTATATACAGAGGAACTGAGGCAGACAGCAGTTAAGTGACTTGCCCAGAAGCACACAGTCAGTAAGCATTAGAGATGAGATTTGAACTCAATAGTTTCATATCCATGTCTTTTTTACCCACTGTGTCACCAAGCTGTCTCTATATCCCTTGAGTCCTTTATTCAGCAAATATTTAATAGATTTGAATCTGTACATATTTAATCCCCCAATGTTATGGGTTTGTCTCCTTGAAAATTGAACTTCTTTATTACAATATACATTCAATTCCTAACCTAATACATTTCATATGTTAAGATTATATAAAATCTTAAATAAATACAATTTATTGAAATAAATACAATTCCATACGAATATAAAAATACATATATGTAGATATATACATTTACACATTGTAACATGAATGCATTCATATAAATAAACACATATATGTGGATATATCAAATACTATATATATCATATATACATATTTTTTTTTACTATATCTGTATCTAGTATCTTATCATGTAACTGCCTGAATAGGAGATTTTAATATAAAGATATCACTACTTACTCAGAAGTCGAGCAAATCCAAAGTCACAGATCTTGATCATCCCTTGTTTTGTTATCAGAATGTTTTCAGGTTTTACATCCCTGTGAATACACTGTAAGAAGAGATCTCATTATCTTCTGAATGAGTTAAAGTAAGACTTGGTAAATATCATTTGGGAATTTCCAATAATGGATGAACCAAGTCTCCAATGAAGAAAAAAAAACAAAGAAATGTTTCACTCCTTTGTCCTAAGGAAATATAATCCTGGATATTTTGTCCTTGCTGACAAGAAGAAAAAACCCAGAATGCTGCTTGGTTGCTGTAACCAAAGTTACTCTTTAGAGGTGACAGTTATACAAAGTGCTCTTAGCTTTACTATTAAGAAATGAACACTGAAGTATATGATAAAAGGTGATTTACTGACTAAATGCTTACCCATTTGGCTAAGTCCTTGTACACTTAAAAATTGGACTTCTCTTCTGGCATAGGGTGAATATGGCATATGTTTCTGATTTGGCCAAAGTAATTTGGAAAAAAACACTACATCACAAAAAATGTACTTATAACACAAAACTTACTCAGTGGCTACCTGGTTTTATCAGGTGATATGTCAATTAATCAATTAATCAACATTTATTAAGCATTTAATATGTGCCTGGCACTGGGGATTAAAAAAAAAAAGCCAAGATAGTCCTTCCCTCAAGGAATTTATAGATAAAATAACTAGAACAGCAAAAGTAGGAGTCTCCTGCAGCAATATAGAAATTTATTCTGGGAAAAAGTGGGCCATACTTTCTCATCCTATTATGGGGCCTTATCTTCTGAAGAGCAGCTACTTGCTTTGCAATAATTACTCTGAATGAAGTACTCTGTTGGTCAAGAGTCAATCAGCATTTAGTGAATAACTACTGCGGGGCAAGGGATAGGAAAGAAATAAGTACAAATCCCACTTTCAGATTACCTTTCCATTTTATTTCCATGAATTTATTTAACATTCAAAAAAGATTATATCTGTGATATTCAAGACACTATGTTAAGTATAGCAAGTAAGAGCCAGATGTAAAAATATCACAAAACCCCTTACATTTGTATTTGTAATTTTCAAAACATTGTAACATGGATTATTTCATTTAAGTTCATGATAGCTTTATGAGATGTATGTTATATCTGTGTATGGATATGACAAAATCTGAGATTCAAATTATTCAGTTTAATAGAAATTAGTTATTCTTCTACTTTATAATTCTATTGATCCCTTTAAATAATCTCTAAGGGAGATAATTTTTCTTCCTGAAAGTATTTTGCTTTTTTTTTTTTCTAAGAGTCATCCTGGAGTGAAAGGGAAAAAAAAAAAATTTTCCCAACCTTGTCATTTATTTTTGATCATAAGAAGTGTTAATAATAATAGAAGCTCTTATTTTAATTAAACAGCAAGCACTGCCAAGCTCTTTCTAACTCTGAAGACCCAAGGGGGAGAAAAGAGAATTTCATCTATTAATATTCGTAAAATTGCATTATTAAATTATGAAGGAATACAGATGATTATTTTTTATATGCAGAAATAGCTTTTTCATATAATCTTCAGATAGATAAGTAAAGAAATAGAACCTGAATAATAATAATAATAGCAATAATGACAATAACAAAAAATATTAATAGCTGTCATTTATATAACACTTCAAGATTTGCAAAGAGCTTTACAGACACAATTTCATCTGATTTCCAAAGCAACCCTAAGAGGTAAGTGTTATCATGATCCCCTTTTTATAGATGAGGAAATTGAGGCATACAGAGGCTAAAATGTCTCATGCAACTAATGTGTCTGAGGTTGGATTTGAATTCGTATTCCTGACTCCAAATCCAGCTCTCTATCTACTACACGACGTAGCTACTGGTTACATGGTATATTCAAATTAAAACAACGTTATGTTTTGCACAAGTCTGAAATCATATCTGAAAAGCTATATGCCCAAACATATAGCATCAACAGGCAAATGAACATATTTAACAGACGTTGGTTTGTTCAAAAAGCTCTGCATCCCATCTTCCAAAATCTAATGCAAAGGCATTAGAAAAAATTTTAAAATCTCTTTAAACTATAATATGCATATGTCAGTAAACTACTGATGTGGCTACCAGGTGTGCAAATGGATACAAAAAATTTATCAGAATTTTGAAATAAACATTTTTATCCTATTTACATTTTCTTTATCTTATGGATAAAGCCAACTTACATCATCTAATGATGATACTTGGTCTTTTCAGGTATTCTTAAATCCCTATCTTTCTAATGTTAATAATTATCAGAGTACAGTAGAAAGGCAGTGGCTTTGCATTAAGGGGTCAGGGGTAGGGAGAACTGGTTGCAATGTGACTTTGGATAAGCCATTTTTACCTCTAAGAACCTTCATTTTCCAAGCTATGAGATAATTACTATAATAATAATAATTAACTACCTTATGAAATTGTTGTGAAAATCAAATTATCTAATATATGAAAATACTTTGTAGCCTTAAAGTACTATTATAAGTGTATTATTATTATTCACAGAAATATACAGATATGTTTGATAGTGGAGATAAATCATAAGGCAGAACAGCAGGGAAATAATAAAAAGAGGTAAGACTGCAGTAGCACCAAGATGGTTTGAGAGAACTAGAGAAAGCAGAACACAAACACAATTGGATCACTGTTGAAACTGATGTTATTGTTGCTCATTCATTTCATCATGATCCCATTTGGGATTTTCTTGGCAAAAATACTGGAGTGGTTTTTCATTTCCTTCTCCAGTTCATTTTACAAATGAGGAAACTGAGGCAAAGAAATTTAAGTGACTTGCTCACGATCACACAGCTTGTAAGGTATCTGAGGGCCAGATTTGAACTCAGGAAGATGAGTCTTTCTGACTCCAAACCCCACACTCTATCCATTCCACTACCTAGCTGCTCTTACTATATATTTATATGTTTTATATAGGTGTATATATATTTTGGGGGAGAGGGCCCGAGGCAGTTGGGGTTAGGTGACATACCCAATGTCACACAATTAGTTAAGTATCAAGTATCTGATGCTGGATCTGAACTCAGGTTCTCCTGACTCCATCCACTGTGCCACCTAGCTGCCCCAGCTGCCCTTAATATTGAAATATTTAAACATATACTCAATTCCACAAACAAAGCAAACTCTCTTTATGAAGTGCTTCTCCCACTTATAGCTAGTTTATTTTCTACTGAAGAATAAAAAACACAGGGATAAATGTAGCAAAAGCATTTTAATAAAATTTCATTTGATACAAAAGCTTTTAACACCATTGATGTCAGGTTATGGGGGTTTTTGTAAAATCACATTTTTATAAAGTCACAGGAATCAAAGGAGGTGTTTGGTTCATCTTTAACTTAATTCTTATTATCAAGGACCAATTCCAAAAACCTCCAAGTAAAAAACAAAGATTTTATATATATTTATAACTGGGGGAAGAATATCTTTTTTATCCATATCTCAAACTACTCTGTTCCCGGATGCAGAAATCTCAGTGTATTTTTGAGAAAATAGCACCAGCAAGACATTTTCTTTCTTCTCATGTTAGCGTCAAGTCAATGTGGATTTGTGTGACCATATATTGACCCTCACAGCTTTAGCTAAGACCCAGATACTGGAGATGTAAGGGTTGTCATAGCGGATTCCAGCTGCTGTTGAAATCTTCATCAAGGCCACTGGATCAGTTCAGCAGTGGCTCTGTCCTCTGAGAATAACAGGATTGCCGGCTCACTTGAAAACAAAGAGAACAAAGAGATTTTAGAACTTCTGTTCAAAGAGCTAAAGCTTATATCAGTATATGATGGTTTAGACACTATTTTTATCTATTATATATATATATATAGGCTAACTAATAAAATGACTATAAAATATTTTATAAAATGCACAAAATCTTACCATAGTATTGGAGCACTGGAAAACCAGAATTCAGGAGTGATTTTCATCTTAGAAGAAGGAAGAATGTCTGAAAAATTATCCATTTTTAGAAGGAGGTATGAAATTAGGTGTTTTCAAACCCAAGACTTAAAAAATAATAATCTGAGCAAACGGAAGTTGCTTAGAGCAAAGAAATGATGCCAGTTCCACTGGAATTCTTTCTAGGTTCAGATATTCTGTCCCAACAGGGTCATATTCAGGTGACTCAGCAATGAGGTGTCTCCTTATTTAATGAGAAAAGATGCATAACTGTGAAAACCACAATATTAAAAGAATTGTATAATTGGCCATTAAACTCCAGCTGCATATAATAAATAGCATTAGCTGCATGAGAGCTTATTAGAAGGAAAAGAGATGTTAATTCAATTCAGTGTCATCTTTTGTAGAGCAGTATCTGAGGGTGCAAGTCTAGATATTAAGAAAGAATACAATCGTAGATTTTGTGAACAAAATTCCCCATATGTTTTATTAATGTAAAATAAAGGTTGCAAATTTGTATGGCCAAAAATATCACTGATTTTTAGGAGAAGCCCTTTTCATTCCATGGAAATTTGGTACTCCATTCACTCATTCTCCAGAAACTTCAGAGATCTGAGGCTATTACTCTCTCTAGAGTCTTTCTCTAGAGAGTCACTTTCCGTAAGGCCCCAAAATGACCACACTGTGAGTTCTATTCTTGTCTTAGCATCAGCTGCAAAGGTCAGAAGGGGTTAAAAAGGAGAGCAACATTTGATTACATGAAGAACTTCCCGAACAAATCTACCAAACTAATTTGAGAACCATCTTAACAGTAACCCAGTGACTATATAAAATATGTAGTAGTCATTAACTGTTAAGATAATAATTCACAAGAAATTAATAAATAACTTACATTATGTTTGTGGCAGAAACTGAGAGCTTGAAGTGTTTGCCACAAAACACTTTTGAGCATACGGTCAGCAACTCTTAAAAATAAAAGGAAAATAAGAAAAAATTAATACAGGAAAATATTATTTAATAAATATTGAGTGTAACTTTCTATGCAAGTGTCCATTTTCTTTTCTTTTTTTTTCTGAGGCAATTGGGTTTAAGTGACTTGCCGAGGGTCATACAGCAAGGAAGTATTAAGTATCTGAGGCCAGATTTGAATTCGGGTTCTCCTAACTTCAGGGCTGATGCTGTATCCACTGCACCAACTAGCTGCCCCAAGTGTCATTTTCTTAATACTGATTCTCCACTGATGTGAAAATTCAAAAGACAGATGACAACCTGCTTATAATTCCATTTTTATTTAATTTATGAATGTTAATTCTATCAGTGCTTTTCTTCTATGTTGAGAGTTTACCAAGGAATATTGTTGCTAAATTCCAGAATTATGAGATCAAGGAGAAAATGTTGCAAGCAACCAGAAATAAACAATTCAAATATAAAGGAACCACAATCAGGTTTACCCCCAAGACCTAGCAAATAAAAGGATTGTAGGGCTGGGATATGATATTCCAGAAGGCAAAAGTACTTGTATTATTATCTAAGAATCAACTATACAGCAGAATTAAGAGGGAAAGATGGATATTCAATGAAATAGAGGATTTTCAATCATTCTGATGAAAAAGCCAGAGCTGAATAGAAAATTTGATCTCCAAATATAAGACTCAAGAGAAGCATAAAAAAGTAAATGGAAGAAAAAGCAACATTTTTAAAGTTTAAAATGTTTACATCCCTATATGGGAAGGAGATATGTATAACTCATGAGAACTGTATCTTTGGCAGAGTAGTTAGAAGGGATATACTTAGAGAATGAAATTATAACTTGACTTTAATGTGATGATATAAAAAAAGAAATTGAGGTGGAAAGGGCTTGTACTTGAAGAAGAAAGTGAAGGTAAAATGAGGTAAATTACACCATGTGAAGAGGCACACAAAACCTATTATACTTGAGGGAAAGAAGGGAGGAGGGCGAGCATTTTAGACCTTAATCTCATCAGATTTGGCTTAAGAAGGAATATATATACTTAGTTTAGTATATAAATTTATCTCACCTTTTAGAATAGTAGAAGGTAAAAAGGGAAAGGAAAAAGGGAGACTAATAGAAGGGAGGACAGAAGTAAAAGGGGGAAAGCACAAGAAAGGCGGGGACTGAAAAGGGGGCGGGCAGATAGAGGGAGGTGGTGGTCATAAGCCATATACACTGGTGAGGAGGGAAAGAGTGAAAGGAGAGGGAAAGTATAACTTGGGAAAAACAGGATGGCAGGAAAAACAGAATTAGAAATTCTAATTGTGAATGTGAACAGAATGGACTCTCCCATAAAACAGAAGCAGATAGTAGACTGGATTAAAAGCCAGAATCCTACAATATGTTGTTTATAAGAAACACATTTAAAGCAGAGGGAAATAGAGTAAAGGTAAAAGACTGGAGCAGATTCTATTATGTTTTGGCTGAAATTAAAAAACAAACAAACAAGGGTAGTCATCCTTATCTCAGATCAAGCAAAAGCAAAAATAGATCTAGTTAAAAGAGATAAGGAAGGAAACTATATCTTGCTGAAGGACACCATAAGATAATGAAGAATTATCAACATTAAACATATGTGCACCAAATTGTGTAGCATCCAGATTCTTAGAAGAGAAGTTAAGTGAGTTGCAAGAAGAAATAGACAGAAAAACTATACTAGTTGGGGAATTTTTTTTCTTCTGAGACAATCAAGGTTAAGTGACTTGTCCAGAGTTACCTAGATAGGAAGTGTTGAGTCTGAGGCTAGATTTGAACTCCGGTCCTCCTGACTTCAGGGTTGGGGGTCTATCCACTGCACGCACCACTTAGCTACCTTTATGGCGGGAGAATTTCAACCTCCTTCTTTCAGAACTAGATAAATCTAACCACAAAATAAACAAGAAAAAAGTAAAGGAGGTGAATAGAATTTTTTTAAAGTTAGGTATGATAGACTTTTAGAGAAAATTGAATGGGCATAAAAAGGAATAAACCTTTTCTCAGTGTCACATGGCACTGACACAAAAATTGACCATGCATTAGGGCAGAAAAACTTAACAATAAAATGCAGAAAGGCAAAGACAAGTAAAAATTACTTGTAATAAAGAGCTGTGGAAAAATAGACCATGTTGAGAGTTTAGCTTCTACTTAACATACTTCAAAAAAGTCTTACAATTTGAAATTAATTCACTTTAAATATGACTTGTTTATTAGAGTTATTTCTTTAAACTATAGCACTTGAAATCAATAATTTTTGTGAAGATAAATACTTAAAGATCTACTCGATGAAGCTCAAGAAACAATAAAAAGTGAATTTAGATTAAGTCCTTGCATGCAGAGGCCCTTTGGGCCTGTCTCTTGTCTTTGGGAGAAGCTGGTTAGTTATTGTTTGATAGCTTTTAGTAGGAACAGAGAATGTTACCAATATATTCATAGAATCAGAAAATGGTAAGAATTTGTAAGGGACATGGGAAGTCATGGAAACAGTGTCAGATTTTATATTCTTGGACTCAAAGATCACTGCAGATAGTCACTGCAGCCATGAAATTAAAAGGTACTTTTTTCTCAGAAAGAAAACCAGGAAAAATCTGGACAGTATACCAAAAAGCAGCAACATCATCTTGCCAACCAAGTTCCTTATAGTCAAAGCTGTGGTGAATGGTTGGGAAAGCTGAACTATGAGGAAAGCTGAGTGCCGCAGAATTGATGCTTTTGAATTCTGTTGTGAGAGAATACTTTTGAGAGTCTTGTCAACAGTAAGGAGATCAGATCAGAAAATATGTGAAGACATGAATTCAGGCTATTCTAAAGTTCAGTTTAAATACGGCCACATGATGAGAAGACAGGACTCAATGTAAAAATCATCTGAAATTGGACATGACTGAAGGCAAAAAGGGAAGCAGTTGGCAGAAGATGAGATGAATGATAGTGTCATAGAAACAATGAACATGAACTTGGATAGACTTTTGAGAAATAGTGGAGTATGGAAGGGCCTGGCATGCTATCATCCATAAGGTCAGGAAGAGTCATATTTTACTGAGTGACTAAACAACAATCACTTCCCTCATTTTCCCTTCTTGGATGAGGAAACCAAGGTTCTCAATGGTTTTCCCTAAGTCACACAGTTAAGCAAAGTCAGATTCAGATCTCCCAGGCTTGTGTTTCTATCATTACACCATTCTCTCCTTCATTAAGATCCTTCAGGGTAAGGTCCTATTGCCAAAAGGATAGAGTGTTAGGGTTCTTACAAAGTGATAAGTCAGTTGTCTAATTTTAGCATCGTGCTTAGTAGTTCTCTAGTTCAGAGTTCACACTTTTCACACCTTTAAGAATTCACACATTAATTCACACATTAGCATTCGAGATTCACAAGTCAGGATTCAGTATGAGATTCACAAATTCAGCGGAGGAGATTCACAAGTCACAGTTCCCACAATCCCACTCTCAGAGGATGAGTCAACCTTTGAGTTCACACCTTTAAGAGATCATATATAAGAAGCTCTTGAAGCCTCAACCAGGAGTCAGTTGAGAAGATTGAGAAACCAGAGACTGCAGTCGGGGAGAAATGGAGATTCAGAGAGAGCTGGAGACTGAAGCTGGCAGAGGCAAAGGACCGGCAACAAGAGCTTTCGGAACCAAGGAAAGCTTACCAGGCTACTTTGGAAGAGACAATAAAGGACTGCATTTGAGGTGATTTTATTTAACTGGAACTAAGGCTGCCTCCAGAAGCCCCCATAAGAAATCTACTCCCAGAGAAACATTATATTTTAGAAAAGAAGAACACTACAATAGAGGTCTGCTGAACACAGCTCACACTAGCTCTTGAGAGCCAACTATAAAATTTTCAGATGAGCATCTTACACCTCTGAAATCAGCAAACACAATAACTCAGAGCCTGATTTATTGTTCTGTTGACTACCTAAACTTAAGAAAGTGATGAAAAATGTTAAAATGTAGATTAAACTTAAAAGTGAGCATGTGTATTTTGTGTTTTTATTTTGTTTTTTTTTTTTTTTTTGGAAGATCTGGTTGTTATGCATTTAGAAGAGCTGGTTGTTTTAAGTTTACCAACATACCGCTGCAGAAGAGGAACATCATCCAATGCCATGACTGACTATTACTAATTACAGTAATACTTTTTAATTCAACTTCAAATAATAACAAGAGAGACTAGCACTGACATAGCACTTTAAGATTTACAAAGCACTTTACATGGTACC
Source organism: Antechinus flavipes (assembly GCF_016432865.1). NCBI lineage: Eukaryota > Metazoa > Chordata > Mammalia > Dasyuromorphia > Dasyuridae > Antechinus > Antechinus flavipes. Next base: position 82,962,231 of record NC_067399.1, read on the forward strand.
TGATGTAATCCTTACATCAATCCTATGAAGTAGGCATATTTATCATCCTTATTTCACAGATGAGAAAACTAAGGCTTAAGCAACTTGTTCAAAGTCACAAAGTTAATAAATGCCTTATTCAAAAATCTAATCTTCTTGAAATCCTCATGGGAAAACAGCTATAGATAATTGAACATTCACCAGAAAATCATTCTGATTATCAGAGAGCAGGAAAATACCTTGGGTTCTGGCAGAGTGGATGAAAAGGAAGAAAGGAAAGGGGCAATGACTCAAGTTGTACTGATAGGGAATCATGGGACTGAACAATAGGGGCTCCAAACAGAGACGGGAAGAGGGGTGGATATATCTCCAGTAAGCAGAAGGCTGAGTATTAGAGGAGTAAGAGGTATGTCTTTGATTTAAAAAAATCAAATCCAGAAACAGAATATTCTAATTTTCACAGAGACCCTTCTTTTGGATTCTTTCTGTTTTACCTTGTCTTAAATCTTGAAATGAATCTGTGAGTTCATCACTGGGAATATTCCATCCATTGACACAAATTGTGGCCCACCCATGCCTGCCCCAATCCACCCTATGCAATATTTGTCCCATTCTCATCTTGGAACCCACTCAATGTTCTGGAGACCTTTCTAACTGTCCCTTGATATTAAGAGGATATCCAGAGAACATGTGGGCTTGCTTATTCCTTACCTTGTGACTACCCATGTTTTTTCTCCTTTAATTTCCCCCTGTTGGTTTTGCCTAAATAAGCTAATGTAATCCAAAATTATTACAGGATTCATAGATACAAGGATTGTGCAATTACGTAAAGATAGTCACTTAAAATGCAATGAAAAATCCTTAAGGATTTTTCCCCAAAGAACCCAAACAAACACATTATATTTAAAATATTGCATATCTTTGTTGCTTCCCCTTCTGAAAGATAATGCATAGTGCGCTTAGTCAGAAGTCAGGTAGACTCTGTGAGTTCAAATTTGAACTCAGACACTAGCTGTGTGACCCTGGGCAAGTCAAGTGAGCTGGACAAGAAAAAACCAAACCATTCCAGTATCTTTGCCAAAACAATACAAAACCAAACCAAACCACAAACAAACCTGAATGGAACCACAAAGAATCAGATGAGACAGAACAATAACTTTGAAAGAGAAAAATGAAAGAGGGGAAAAAAAAGACCTCCTTTATTTTACAGATCAAGAAGTGATGAGGAAGAACTAAGTGACTTCCCAAGGACACATACCAAGTCTCTTTTTTGGCCATAACAGTTCAATAAAATGCAAGAGGGAGAAAAACTAATGACGATTCATTCCATCAGGCTGAATCAGTATTGCCAACAGATTTGTATCCTCAGGACCATCTAGCTTTGACCCTGTCCTCTGTGTATCACTTCCCTGCTGACTTATTACTTCTGATTTTGAACTTAACTAAAAATCCCACTGATCATGTTACCCAGCACAGATCTCTTCGACAATGGCGTTGGATAGAGACAGTGATTTAACCTAAACCTTTCTCAGATGTTGGCTGCTATTTGAACTCACTGCTACTCCAAATATTCACCTTAGGAAATTTTAAAAATTTATTTTATTTTTAATTTATAGAAAAAACTAGCATTTCTATAACAGAATTCATTTGATTTCATTCAGAATCTTTTATGCAAATCTGTTATATACAACTTGTTATTCCTTTTAAATATATAATAAAGTTATCATGTATATTTCTTTTTCCATCTTCCCTTCCCCCCCACCTAGAGATAACTACCATTAGACAAAAATACAAAATCTTTCTATACATACTTCTATTTATCAGTTCTTTCTCTGGATGCAGATAGTGTCTTTTTTAATATTCAGTTTTAAAGGTCTTTCTCTGTATCTATGGCTGAGACTTTTAGTCTCCTAACCCTGAGATTGGCTACTTCTCTCCTCCTCCTTCCCCCATCCCAGGTCCTATTCTTCAGCTCCAACCCAGAGGTTGGGTCAGTCAGACCAGACACATATGATGTATGGGGAGCTTGGAAAAGATTGGTTAGCACATAAACCTTGGAAAGCCACGACTGGGTAAGGAAAGATATACACACAATGGGCATTTGAGTTTATTTTTGCTTCAAAACTTTTCCCCACCTTATTCACTTACATAAGAGAGCAAAGAAGTTCTGAGACTGAAAATATGAGGTATGCAGAGCCCTAGAGAATCCTTGGTATTATGTTGGGCAGGTAGCCACCAAAATGTGTACTGATTAGAAACTAAATAGGGAGCAGCCTAGACTTTCTGATCGTCTTTTATCAAAAAAGTAGTCTCTAAAAGAGACACTGTTTTCATTGACTGAGATACAGGGAATGAGATACAGGGAATAGGGCATAGACCTATTATAAGCAACTCTTAAGTGAATAAATCTCTGTTCTCTTGAGAAAATGCACATCAGCCTCTTCTCAAGTTATAGGCTTAGAGACTTGCCTAGAGTCCTAAGGTAATTACCTACCTAGGGTCACACTGCCAGTATATGTAAAGGGAAGAACTTGAATTAGGTCTTCCTTGCTCAGAGATTTGTTTCCTTCCTATTTTGACTAAGAAATAGAGTTTTTATTTTAAAAATAGACTTAAACTTGAGGGTTTAACTTATGTGCAATAAGAGTTTGGTATTTTTTCCTTTTGCAAGAGAAATGTCCATTCCAGACAAGGCTCAGAGATGGAAAAAACATAAAAATTGGAAAGTTTCCCCATCTTCTCCATCCTCCAGAAACTTTGTTCTCTGGTGAGATGACTGGGTATGTTAAAGTTTCTGCTTTCTTTTTTCTCTTAAGGAACCTTAGCAAGAAAACTCTGGGATTCCAAATGCACTATAGCAGAATCTACTCTTCCAATGAATTAGCACCTGATCTGAGAAGAGGGAAGCAGGAAATAACTCTACCCCCACCTACCCATTAGAGATTGGCAGTGATTGCAGTATGAGATCAGTGGTGAAAAATGTCCAGCAGAAGCTATGCATCACTTGGCAGAGATTATAGGCAAGATGAAACTGCATGACAGCAAGAAGGCAGGTGCCTCATAATGCTGGAAGTATGAGTTTCCCTTTCATACATGTTCATGGATCACAAATGTTCACTACATATATGCCTCTCCACACATTCCCACCATGTGTCGTTCTTCCCAATGATGACATAGGTATACTGGACTTGGGTGGGGAAGAATTGAGATCTTTCTTTACTACTTTTCTTACGATGATTTGATTTAAATTAATTGTGTTTTCTGGCTGACTAGAAAAGATAAATACATTGATAGGGACTAAAGAACTATGAAAGAGTGGCTACATATCCATAATGTTAAGCTATTTTAAGTTACATATGAATTCTTTTTAAATAATATTATTATTTTTAAGAGGCAGTTCAGTGCTATAGTAGTAGCTAGAGTATTAGGTCTGTGGTCATGAAAAACTGAATTCAAATTCAGCCTGACATACTTAGTAGCTGTGTGTTCCTGGGTAAGTCACTTAACCTCTGTCTCAGTTTTCTTATCTGTAAAATGGGTATAATAATACATCTAATTCCCAAGGTTGTTGTGAGGAGCAAATGAGATAATAATTATAAAGTATTATATATTTTTATATATAATTATATCAATTATATAATTACAAAATTATAAAGCATAATACCTGGCACAAAGTAGCATTATATAAATATTGTTTGTTCAGTCATTTTGGTCATGTCTGACTCTTTCTGACCCCATTTGGGGTTTTCTTGGCAAAGATACAGGAGTGGTTTGCCTTTTCTTCCTCCAGCTCATTTGACAGATGAGGACACTGAGGCAAATAGGGTTAAAAGATTTATTTAGAGTAACACTACTAGTAAGTGTCCAAAGCCAGGAAAATGAGTATTCCTCAGTCCACATCTGGTACTACCCAGCTGTCCCATATAAATAATTATTGTAATTATCCTCTTTAGTAGTGGAGTGGCAAGATGTTGACAATCCAAAAACATTTATATCTAGCTTTATTATGCATAATATGATTTTTCTCATAAGCAAATTTGTTTTCCTACATGTTAAGGATAAAGAGGAAGACTGGACCTGTAAATTCATTGAGAAGAGAGCTCTTGGTAAGGACTTCCCTTGGTCAATGAGAGTTAAGACATCCTTCTCTACAATATGACTCTTAAAAAATCACCTAGCATAAGACTAAAGTTATGCTTTATGTATCATAGGTGGGGCTTAAATCCAAATTTTCCTAGTTCCAGGGTCAGTTCTTTTTCCCCTAATTTTTATTCTTTGAGACTCTTCCTTGTGATTGGAAGAGGAGGTGCAGGATGGAGAAAAGGAAAGCCATCTTCAATCAACATCCAATTAAAGAAATTTGGCCCTGTAAGTTTTAAGCTTGCAGATTACTCACCCATTTGGATTTCTCTCCAGCTCATTCAAAAGTGTATGATCACAGTATTCAAAAACCAAGTGCATTTTCCGCTTTCTTCGGAACACTTCAATGAGGTTCACAAGGTTAGCATGCTTTAGTTGCTGAAAAAGAATTGAAAGAATTGAAAAAGAACAAAATCATTATCTGGCGGTTTATTCTGAGTACATTATCTCCTACACGCCCCCCTTATCCTGTTAAACATTCTCTGACTCTTCTGATCATTGAGATACAATAGTTTCTATACAGCCTTCTCTAAATAAGATTCAGAGATCCTTGGAATTAGAAGGAATCTGAAAAGGTATTGGGACTAATTTTCCAACTAATGTAGGAATCACTTTTTTAATATCATAGGCTAAAACCATCCAGGGACATGTGAGTGTGCCTGATGACTATCTAGAAGGCTCCTGGCTAAAGGAAATAGACAACAGGAGAGATAAAAAAAACTGATAGAAAAGTACTAGATATAAAAAAATACAATAATTAAATAATTTAAATAGTTTCCAATTCTAGGAAGAAGTAGCTAATTCAGACTTGGGGATCCAGGAAAATGTGCAGAATCCAAACACGGCACAAAGTTAAGATGACAACAGACAGCAAGAGTCCAGCCATTTCTTTGCCATCTCTTCCTTTTGGCAGCTCCAGGAAAGGTCTTTAATGGATAGGGAGCTGTGGGAGCTCAGTTTGAATTAATGACAATGGTACAGAACTGGAATCAGAAGGCCTCATTCCACACCCCTAGAAAGGATTAAAGCCAAAGAACATTTTTCAAGGGAGCCATAGGAAGCTGTGCACCACGTGGTACCCACTGCATAATTTTTTAAAAATTAAGTACCAAAATTAAGTATAACACTACTGTATGGTGTTTTACAAACAGACTTCTTAGCTAAAAAATTATGTGCAAACAAAATCTTATTTGAAATATGTAATATTTAAATATTTGATATCAAAATATTAAAATTTTAAATTAAAATAAATGTTTAAATATTAAATGTAAAATTAAAATAAATATTTTAAATATTAATTCAGTATATTCAATAGAATCTTTTAAGAAGAGAAAAATCCTTAAGGAATGTGATTAATAACACTGTTTTATGAGTTTAGTTTTAAAAAACCAGCAAAGTTGTTTAGTTCTTTAATTTAGTAGTCATATTAGCATATTTAGTAGTTATTCTTTTTATAAAGCTTTTCATTTTCAAAACATATGCATAATTAATTTTCAACATTCACCTTTGCAAAACCTTGTGTTCCAAAGTTTTTTTCCTTCCCTTCTCCCCACTCCCTTCCTTAGATGGCAAATAATCCAATATATTAAATATGTGCAATTTTTCTATACATAGTTCCACAATTTAATAGTTATTGTTGACCCAGAAGCTAAAGATCTGGCTGACAAAGAGTTACACTTCATAACATGTATAGATTGGACCAGAGAAGTAATGTATAATAGAAAGGGCACTGCCTTGGGATTCAGGGAAAAAAAAAAAGGTGTTCTAGACTCAGCAATATGACCATGCAAAAATCATTTCATTTCTCTGGGCCTCAGTTTCCTCAGCTGTAAATAAAGAAGTTGGATTAGGTTATCTCTAGGGCTCTTTCCTATTCTAAAACTGAATGATCAAATTTTAAAAAGTTTATGTTCAGTATTTCTAAATTATATGAATCCAAACAAGTTAAATCCCACTAGAACAAATGTATATGTATATGTCTATATATATATACACATATGTGCAAACATATATTTACATATATACACATGTGTGTATGTATAAAATCACACAGCCAATTAGTGTCAGAGGCAGGATTTGAATCTTGCTCTTCTTTAACCTAAGGCCAGCACTCCATCTATTATGCCATGAAGCTTCTCTGAATGTATGATTGAAAACTACTATATAGTGAAAATATATGGCTAACAGAAGGATTTCCAAGACTCAACAACTTACTACATGTAAAATGCACTGAAATTTTATGACATTCTGGAGCACTTAAAGTTGCTTACCTTCAATAAACGTATTTCTCTTAATGCTATCTTCTTAACAATGGGATCATCCTCAGATTCCACAAATTTTTTAATGGCCACAACTTGTCCGGAGCTTTTATTTCTGCACTTGAATACAACACCATAAGATCCTTCTCCAATTTTACCAAGTTTTTCATACTTTTCCATTATATTTGAATTATGAACTAAAGTAGTACGTGTTGGTGGATTATGCTGCACCTAAAAAATAAATTTTAATATTTTCTTTAAAATTTAGGTTTATGTGACAGTATTATGTGACAATTTTTACATAAGCTGAATGCCAATGTCAAAGAAATATCCCAATCTATTCATTTTAAAACATTGCAGCTTTATTTTGAAGTTTATCCCTATAGATTTGTATTTACACTGCATTTTAAAAAATTAATAGTACACACAAAGGATATCAACAATTTTCAGATGAAGAAATTAAAATCATTTCCTAGTTATATGAAAAAATGCTCTAAATCACTATTGATTAGAAAAAGACAAATTAAGACCATCACCCATCAGATTGGCCAAGATTATAGGAAAAGATAATGATAAATATTGGAGGATATGAGGAAAAGCTGAAACACTAATACATTGGTGGTGGTGGTGTGAACTCATCCAATCATTCTGGAGAGCAATTTAAACTATAACCAAAGATCTATCAAACTGTGTATATCCTTTGATCCAGCAGTGTCTGTACTGGATCTGTAGCCCAAAGACATCATTAAAAAAAGAAAAGGACCCACATGTGCAAAAATGTTTGTAGCAGCCCTTTTTGTATTGGGAAGGAACTGGAAACTGAGTGGCAACCCATCAGTTGAGGAGTGGCTGAATAAGGTGTGATATATATAAATGTAATGGAATCCTACTGTTCTATAAGAAACGATCAGCAGATGATTTTAGAAAGGCCTGGAGAGACTTACCAAGAACTGATGCTAAATGAAATGAGCAGAACCGGGAGATCATTTATACATGGCAACAGCAAGATTATGTGATGATCAACTGAGATGGACTTGGCTCTTTTCAACAATGAAATGGAAAGAGCCATCCACATCCAGGAAGAATGGAAGCTGAATGTGGATCACAACTTAGCATTTTCACCTTTGTTGTTGTTGATGTTGTTTGCTTGTTTGTTTTTTCCTTTCTCATTTTCCCCCTGTTGATTGGATTCTTCTTGTGTGGAATGATAAATGTGGAAATATGTTTAGAAGAATTGTACATGTTTAACCTATATTGGATTACTTGGTGTCTAGGGACAGGAAGGGAAAGAGGTAGAAAAGTCTGGAACACAGGGTTTTGCGAGGGAGGGTGAATGTTGAAAACTATATTTTACATGTATTTTGAAAAATAAAAAGGTATAAAATTTTTTTAAAAGAAAAGAAATTGATGGTATAGTTATTTTTACTTGTTGCCCGGTTTTATTGGTCTTCACAGAAAGATCCTTATCCTTTAAAACCTTTTAACCTAAAAATTGGACACTTTCTATTCTTCCCAATTCTACTTCCCTCCATCTTGAGTCTGGCCCTCTGAGCTATTGAGAGTGAAGAGTAAGGGTAAGAAGTGTGCTAGAGAATTTAAATAATTTACAAATCTTCAAAATAAATGTGAGTACAGAAATGCCAACCTAAATATTTTTTCTTAATGAAAGGGGAAAAAAATTTTACATGGAGCTACAAGGCCCCCTCCCTCTCCCCCCCCCCCCACACACACACATACACACGCACAAATATGCTAGGTAGTACAGCAGTTTGGAACACTTAATTTCAGGAAGACCTGACTTTGGTTCCTGCCTTATACTCTTAGAAACTGGGCAATCATGGGTAAATTACTTAGCCTCTCAGCCTCAGAGTCCTCATCTGTAAAACAGAATTCTGTCCATACCCAGAGAAAGAATTGTGTCTGAATATACTTTGAAGCATTCTCTTTCTCTTCCCCCATCTCCTCCCCTCCCCTCCCCTTTCCTCCCCTCCCTTCCCCCTCTCCTCCCTTTCTTCTCCCCTCCCTTCCCCTCCCCTCCCCTCCCCTCTCCCTTCCCCTCCCCTCCTCTCCCTCCCCTCCCCTTTCCTCCCCCTCCTCTTTCCTCTCTCTCTCTCTCTCTCTCTCTCTCTCTCTCTCTCTCTCTCTCTCTCTCTCTCTTCTCTCTCTCTCTCTCTCTCCTCTCTCTCTCTCTTCTCTCTCTCTCTCTCTCTCTCTCTCTCTCTCTCTCTCTCTCTCTCTCTCTCTCTCTCTCTCTCTCTCTGTCTCTCTCTCTCTCTCTCTCTCTCTCTCTCCTTTACTTTTTCTGAGGATTTTTTAAGGGAGCTAATCTATGTTTTCTTTCACAACATAACTTATGAAAATATTTTCTATAATTTCATATATGCTTTCTTAATGGGGTTGGGAATGAGGATAGGAATAAGAGAGAGAATTTGGAACTCAAAATTCAATTCAAAAATTGTTTTAAATGTAATTTGAGAAAAATAAAAATATTTAAGAACCAAAAAAGTAGGAATCATAGTTTTTAGCACTGGAAGACCCTTTAGAAGCCATCAGGTTCATCCTTCTCATTTTACAGATGAGGAAACAGGGGCATAGAGAAGTTACAAGATTTATTATGTCACACAGCTAACAGCGTCTCTGAGGTCAGATTTGAACCTGATTTTTCCTGACGCCAAGTTCTATGCTAAATGTAATATACCCTTTGTATATTAAGAGGATATATAGTTGATAAGGTCCAACAAGTCATGATAAGGTTCAGGTCAGGAAGGTGGGGAGTCATTTGCAGCGAATTTATAGACTCAAACCATCTTTCAGGTCAAGAGACAACACTTTATTATGATGTTTTAACAAAGGGCCAAAGTTCCTAGTGAACTTGCAATTTACAAAGAAAAAGGTGAGTCTTTTTATTGAGAAAGGATGCAGAACAAGGTATACTAACTATACTAATTGTGTATGCCAATAAATCTCCAGGTGGACATGGTTGTCCAGTTTATACAAAATAGCTTTGGGAATTGATGTCTATAACTTAACCTCCAGATTGTATAAGATAATAGTGGGAATCAGTCTGGGATAGCTCTGTCTATATGAGATAATTCTATAGGGTCAGCTTGCTCCTCCCTGGGGCCCATTTAAATCCTGGGTTGCTACCAGGGACATGGTCTTTTGCTGGAGTATATTCTCCCATCATTGTCATGTGAAAAACTCCAGGAACCAAAGGGAAGATATAAAGAGTTTGGGGGACAGGAGAGAGTTAGAAGAATATAAGCTTGTATTTTGCCACCATTTTTGTGAAATCTTCCTTCCCTGATTCTCCTCAGATGTTGGTGCCTGTTCCCTCCTCCAAATGTCTAGTATTTGCTTATTTGTATACATGTTCTATTCCTAAACAGTAGATAGCCCCTTAGTGGGAAGTCTTTATATTGTCTTTGTATATTTAAATTGTATACTGCCTTTCACATAATAGACATTTAAACGAATGTTTATTGAAATTAAAATCTAAGTTGTATTAAAAGTGTTTTATTAGTTTCCTGTCTTCTCCTTCTTGATCTCTTTAAATAGTTCCCCCTTTTCATCATCATTGGAAGCGTTTGAGTTTGTTTTATTAGAATTTCATTCTTTAAAGTTTCCTTCCATTACAAAATTGTAGTTCACTAAGTCTCAGTACACAAATTTACCATTCCCAAAACTCCACTGTTGAGCTTTATTCCTGTCCTCTATTTAATTCTTATTTGGAGTGATCTCATTCTTCCAAAACTTGCTTCCATAATGTCTACTTTATCAACCAGATCTTTATTGGTCAAAATTATTTCCAATAGTGTGCTCTCTTAGTTACTCATTCCAATTTTGAAATCTGAAATGATACTTAAGACAGCTAAGCATTTATCAGCTACTTTGGCAGTGGGGGAAATCGAGCAGATGTCTGAATAATTAAGGCTCCCCATCCCTCACTACAGTATGTTTCTGCCAGGTTGATGATCTGCTTCCCAAAATGGCCTTTTTTCTTCCACTCTGTCTAGGTGAACTGCAAGATACTCCCATAACAGCATTCCACTTTAATCTTTATTCAAATCCTCTCTATCATGCTTCCTGACTCCAGTTCCTAAATTTCCTCCCCTGAGTATATCTTCTGACTATTTATAGTTGTTTTACTTGTTCTTTTGTATCTTTTGAAGAAACTACATCCTAGTCAGAAGTTTTCTCAATAATTCCTATGAATTTGCTTTCTTGCATTCAGTGGATAGTCAGCAAGACATGAATTCAAATCTAACTTCTAGCTATGTGACCCTGGACAAATCTCTGTTTCAGTTTCTTCATCTGTAAAGTGGGAATACTAATGGCAACTACTTCCCAGGATTGTTGTATAAATAAATAAAATGAGATAATATTTGTTAAGCACTATAGAAATACTAGTCCTTATTGATTTACCTTATTAATTTCCCAAGTCTGATGCCTTTATCTGAGTGTATTTACAATTTGCCACATTTGCATATGAAAAGGTTGGGAATGGGGCAGAGCAGAATCCTTTTCTGCCCCTCTTCCCATACACTACATAAATTGTTTCTCAGTCTTCCCATATATATAAGTGAGTGAGGGAAACCCAGAGTTTAAAAACTGTACAACTTGAACCTTGGTAATTATTGAGTAAATGGCCACAACTTGGCCTAATCTGCAGAGATCCAGATTTGGAAATTGTCTATAATTAGCATGAGTTTAAGTGAAGTTTCTAATTGTAGAGGATCAGATGTCAAAAGAAAAGTTTAAGCTAAGAGGAACAACTTGCTGTTCATTCCATATAATTTGGCACCAGGAGCTAAGAATCTCTTATCTTCATAGATATAGAGAGGGGACTTCAGTCCAGAATCTAAAGAAACAGAACTAGTGAAGCTTTCATTGTTCCTAGGTAGGGATAGCAGCGTTATTTATTTATTTTTTTTGAAATGAGCTTATTAAAAGAGACCTATCACACCCCAGGTGAAGATGTGAACTAAGTCAGAGGCTAGAACTACTGGGGACACTAGTCAAGCAAAGTCAATCAACAATCAGTAGAGCAACATCCAGGGAAATAGTGTCTGGTACAGACCATAAGACCAATGTCATTAAGAGTAGCCCTGCAACATCAGAGACCCAAGCTGTCTCTTCTCATGGGTACCCTGGTTGGTCTTGTTTCCTACATGTATTCCTTGATTTATAATCTATGTCTGCTCATCCCATACATACTCTGCGTATTTGAGAAAGAATATGCCCAAGGTTTATAGGGAATGATTTATTGCTACTTTAAAAAATGAAAACTATGGCATTTAGTAAATGCCTTTGCTTTGAACTAATTGTGTCCCTGTATGACTGCTGAAAAGTATAAACGGTAGTGAAGACCTATGTGCTAGATGCAGGGGTCCTCAAGCTACGGGCCAGATGCAGCAGCTGAGGACGATTATCCCCCTCACCCAGGGCTATGAAGTTTCTTTATTTAAAGGCCCACAAAACAAAGTTTTTGTTTTTACTATAGCCCGGCCCTCCAACAGTCTGAGGGACAGTGAACTGGCCCCCTATTTAAAAAGTTTGAGGGCCCCTGACTAGAGTTTTAGCAGTATATGCCCAGAGAGTGCCAGGAACTAGGGGTTATCCTTACGGGATCCTAACCATTGAGTGGGATCTGATGAGGAAGGTAGCACGAAAATCACAATTGTGTGACTGTATCTGAAGCCATGAGTTTTATTGTTGGATCTCTCTGGTTAGCATTTCCTGTGATTCATTGATAAGAATTCCTAGGATATAACTGTTATCCTTTATGATAACTGTTTTAGCAGATATTTATGGGTAGTTTTCTTTCCTCTTAAATTTTCAGTTGAAAATTTCTTGATAAAGTTTGCAAGATAAATATATTTTTACCAGATCTTGTGAAATGTGCTACATCACTAGCCAAGAATGATATTTTAAGTGGTGAGCCAAAAATGTAGATCCTATACTTAGACAAGATCTAGACTCAGACATCAGCTCTCACATCTTTTTTTCTCCTTCTAAAAGTTCTACTGCCAATCAACAGAAGTGATTAAAATCAAATAGCACCCTAACTTGTATCTCTAATAGTTCCAGTTTCTTATTCAGGCCTCTAAAATCTCTAGTATTACTTTCTTGCTTTCTTTCAATGATATCATTTGTCTGCATTATGAATCACTAGAACTGAGAAATAGTCCTCTCAGGTTTAAGTCATTTCAGCAGATTTTCTGTCATAACTTGGAGATATAACTTCAAGGAAAGCTATAGAATTATCTGTTGATTATATTAGATTGGCAAAAAGTTGCGTAGGGCATTCCTCAACAGGCAATAACCTGCCAGTTCCACTTGTCCTTCCTATTCTATTGGATAATCTTTCTCTTGGTATATCCTGGGAATCCTCATCGGCATTCTTTGAAGATCCAAAAAGCCCCTTTCTCCATGATGGTCTAGTTCCACCCTCTCTGGGATGAACCTCATCCTTGTTGCATGGCTCCAAGTATTCAATGGCTCATTTCCTTTGCCTTCTATCCCTTCCTATTTTTTTTCCTTCCTATACTTCCTTATTTGTCACATTCTTCCACATTCCTTACCTAGCTTCTCTTTTTTCTTCTTTTTCTGTGTTTTCTCCTTGAATCTCTTCTTTTATTTTTTCAAGGAATTTTTATTTTATGTGATAACCAGAAGAGTAACACAGCTTTCTTCTAGGCTTTTTATCTTCCTCTTCAGAAGGAAGACTAGCCTGAACTTTGGACATATACAACTTTTAATTACACATATTCAAATATACAAACAAGAACAATTAAGAAAAAGAAACCATAAACCATAAACTTCTTATTTAAAAGTTATTTTAAAATTTATGTAAGTTTAAAAGAGAGCAACAAAATCGCCCTCTTTCTTTCTATAACTCCTTCTGTGCTTTTTGTGTATGTCTTTTTCCAGATTTTCCAGACTAACAAGTCATTACGCACCACTGGCAACACACATACCTTTACCTCCTCTTTGCTGGTCACCGCAAGGTCCTCTTTCTCTTCCATCTTTGTTAGATATGAGCTTCTCAATCTTTTGTCATTCTGGTTGGTAGCTCTCTTGTTAATTCTGATGGTGAACTGCCATGGAAGATTAGTGTAAGAAAAAGACAAAGGAGAACTTAAATAGAGAGGAAGAATAAAAAAGGATAAAAGGGAGAAATTTTGAAGAACTGTTATGCAACAGGCTAGCTGATGAAGCATTGAACTCTCCATTACTGTTTAAGTGTTCAAAAATGAAGGAGTTTGAACTTTATTCTGGAAGTGTCTATCATGGCTGGCCCACAGTAGATGATTAATAAATGTTAATTGATGTACTGAGGTATTAGGGAAGGTACCAAGGGTGTCATTGAATAACATGACCATTTCTACCCATAAGAAAGAATATTCTGGCAACCTTAAGAGGTAACTATAGGAATGTGAACAGAAGAGAAATGGGAAAATCTTTAAATAAACTAGTTCAATTGATTCTGGGATGGAGGAGCACTATTGAGGGCCCAATTAGGGAGATAAATAGTGGGAATAGAAAGGAGGGAAGAAATGTTACAGAGGGACAATTAATAGAACAAAGTAACAAGAAAAATGGGATGAATTACAGTACTACAGATAGAAATGTAACAAATGGAAAGTAAAGAAAACACTGGAGAAAATACTGGGCTAAATTTTGTGCTCATTCAATTTGAAGTACCAGTGGGACATGCCAATGGAAGTGTCATGTAAATAGGTCAGCAAGTATTTATTAATCCCTTATTATGTGCTGAGCAGGGTGCTGGGGATAAAAAGAAAAAAGCCAAAACAAAAACAAAAACAAAAAACAAAACCCTGCACTCAAAGAATTTACATCTCATAAGGGAGACAATATGAAAATAGTACTTTGTTCTATTAAGTACACACAAAATATAGACAGAGTAGAGATAGGTAATATGCAAGAAAAAGGCACTAGCAGTTGAGGGCACTGGAAAAGTCCCCTGAAGAAGGAAGGATTTGAAGGCAGGGAAAAATAAGAGGTGGAGATAAAAAAGAAAAATATTCTAGGCACAGGGAGTTGGTCTGTGTGGACCACAGAGAGAGATCCTGGAGTGCTTAGGAAAGAGTAAAGTGTACCCAAGCTGGAAAGGTAATAAGAAGTAGGAGATTAAGGCTTTGGGTTCAGGAAAGTGGTTAGAATCAGAATCATAGATTTTGGATTCATTGATTGTGAAACTGTGAGAATAAATGAGATTACCGAGGAAAATCACTCAGAGAGAAAATACATGATGAAGGAGTCACCCTTGGAGAAAAACTTTATTGAAGACATAAGGATTGTAACAAACCTCCAAGGCACCTTTGATTGCTCTCTTTCACTGTCTGTCACTCCCTTCCTCTATTACTCCTCTTTTCTCTTTCTTTTTCTTTCCCTCTTGCTTTCCCTCCTCTCATATTCCTCCCTCTCCCTGTTGATCTTTCCCTTTTCCTTTTCATCTTCCTTTCCCCTTTTCATCTCTCTCTTTCCCCCTTCTGTCTCTGTTTCTCTCAGTGTCTCTGATTCTCTTCCTCTCCCGTATTTCTCCTAAGTCACTTTATTTTGTTTCATTCTTCCATTGAATCTATCCCTTGAGTCTATCCCTTCCCATATGCTCTTATAGCAGCCTTTCTAGTTGAGACCTACATCCCTTTCTGCCTGAAAACAGCAACAGCATCCAAATTGGTCTTACTCTATCAAGTTTTTCCAATCTTTCTGCAATAATCTGCCAGATAATTATGCTAGTTAATGGAAATCAACTGGGGTTAGGCTTGTATGTACATATATGAAAGTCTGGGGTATTTATGGCAGATGATTCTTAAGAGAATTAAGTACTCCTAAAAGTCTGGGCAAATGGGCAGGATCAGAGTGCTAAAGAGTGGACATTCACCAAGAAAAGGAAAAAAAAGAATTGGTGAGCTCCGATTTTGTAGCACAAAGAGGTTTTGCTTCTGCCCTGTTTCATACTCCTTGTTCTGTGTCCACAGCTAGTGAATAAATCATAAGCCTGAGGATGACTCCTGATTCTGATTGATACCAAGATAGAGCTGCCAGGATTATGTTGCACTGAAACGTTACTTTCTTCATGTTAAGTCATTCCCTTCTCAAAAATGTTCAGTAATTCTGTTACCTATAGTCCAAATTCAATCTGCTAATTCTTTCATAATCAGCCACTCAACAAACATTTATTAAATTATTACTGTACAGGGCCTGGTGTATTATGGTCCATGGGGTCACAGAGTCAGACATGATTGAATGACTGAGCAACATTACATTGTACTTATTAATCACTAGGAATATAAAGAAAGGCACAGACATAGGCCCTCCCCTCAAGGAAATCACCTTCAAATCAGGGAAATGTAAATCATTTAAATCATGTAAACATGTTAATACAGAGATGTACAATGGAAATGAGAGGTAATATTAGAGAGAAGAATTCCTTCCCTGGGTGGGGGAGGAGATGACTGGGAAAGCCCTCTTTTCCTATAGGAGAAGGATTTTGAGCTGACTTTTGAAGAAAATAAGAGTCAGGGGTGAAAAAGGAAAAGTATAAATAGAGGGAGTCAGGATATTGACAGCTGTTTGTATATAAAAACAAAATCCCCCAGCTAATTGGTTAGTGGAACTGAATCATAGAATATGAGAAGGGGAACGAAGTGTAAGAAGACATAATATGACTTTAAATTATTTTTCCAACCTTAGTTCTCATTGTTTCCTAACAATTGCTCCAACCCATCATGGCTACCATATTTACTGTTTCCCAAATATTCTGTACTCTTTAATTATTTGCTTTTTATCAAATTACTTTCCCTAATAGAATGTCTCTTTTACCCCTTTTCCTGGAACTTTATGCATTCCTTAAGACCAATTATAGAAAATTTCCTGGAACTTTCTAACTACACCAGCCCATACAAGATCTTTCCTTCCCGTATGACATTTAATTTATGCATACGGATACCAAGCGTATATTATAAATGTGTTATTTCATACAAGGAGCAATGTCTAGGCAGATAGGCAAAATTATAAAGTCCAGGATATAAAATAAGATATATTTATAAATAAATGAGTTGTTACAAATGCATATATATATGGAACAATTAATTCATGTTTGAGTTTAGAACTAAAGAAAGCTTTTTGTTGATATTATATGTTTGTTGTTGGTGGAAAATGAAAATTAAAGTAATTATATGTTTTTCTCCTAGTCTTAGCAGTTAGAAAATTATTGCTTGAGGGTTTTGATTTGCTAAAATCAGGCAAGGAAAAGTACTTATTCCTTCTGCTCTTTTTAAATTAAATTGAAAGTATATAGTTTAACATATGTATGTGTGTATAATAATGCACACATATGATCTACTGACTTCCAAAAGGATTTTAGCCTGCTTGTAGATTTAAATACAATGCAAGGCACAAGAAAGCATTAATAACATAAAATAAAATTTAGTTTAGTTAAAAAGATATGAAAGGATAAGTGCTTTTAGACACCAGATTTCAGCAAATTAAAACCCGTGAGCAAAATAGGAATTCTAGTTTCTAAAGCAAGAAGAAAAGCATTCAGCTGCACAGATTTCCTTTTTTGACAACTGAAATCATTAAAATTCAACAGAAAAAACTGGTTTTTCCCTGGAACTATAATCTGGCAGGAATTGATTGCTCCTTTCAATAAATATCACTTTTTACAAGTTCCTTTTATTACCTTAAATTGCTATTTCACTTCCCATATATATCTATGTCCTGCTTCTCCAACTAGACTGCTCACAGGCACAAATTGGGCTTTAAACTGTATCTTCACAAAATTGAACACAATACTAAATATATAATATGTTACTGTTAATGAAATGAAGGAAACATTTTTCTGCCAGTCTTATACAACGCTCCGGAGCGTTGTATATTTCCCCATCTGTCTTGAAATTTAGTCGATAAAAACTTCATGTCATTGTCCTTTTTTATTTCTCCTAATTGAGAAAATTACTTTATATTGTCATCTTCTTCACTATTGTGGTGGGGGTCCTGACTACTCTAATTTCTGTATCAGCAAGCAATGGTTATGTGAACTTGATCAGATTACTTAAGCTCTGCTTGCCTGTTTCCTCATCTGTAAAACGGAGATAATAAGAGCAACTACTTCCAAGGATTGTTATGAGGATCAAGCCAGGTAATATCAGTAAAGCAATTAGAACAGTGCTTGACATATTGGCTGTTATTCAGTCATTTCAATCATAGTCAACTGTTTGTGACCCTATTTGGGGTTTTCTTGGTGAAAATATAGGCATATTATGTTATTTTCTTCTCCAGCTTATTTTACATATGAGTAAAGTGTGGCAAAGAGAGTTAAATAACCCCATAGTTACACAACTAGTAGGTGTCGGAAGTCAGATTTAATCTTATAAAGTTGAGTCTTCCTGACTCCAAACCCAGAACTATACCTACGACATCTACTTCCTGACATATAGCAAGCAATACATAAATTTGGTTAATTACTATTATTGCTATTGTGCTCCCTTTTATACCTACCTTAATATTGGTCATTACTCTGGTTTGGGTCATCCCTAATTTGAAGACCTACAATAAGGGACCCACTTTATGACTGTTCTGGAATGATGTAGATAAACCTGGAATGACCCAGGGATGGCCCAGACCAAGTGGATCCACTGGACTTGGGACTGAAATCCCTCCTAAAATTTTTTTGCTTGGGAATGATTAAAATAAAGGATCCAAGAGGATTTCTAGATTCCAGTGGATCTCCCAGGTCCCTCTCACTCTTGGCTTTATCTAGGATAGACTCAAGTTTCAGACCATTCTCTGGATTGGCTGATGAAGTGTCTGGCAAATGATAGTGTCATTTGTCTCATTACAGTCTTTTCTTTGTGCATCCACTGATTTGCTGTGTTTGTTCTCATCTAAGAAAAGTATGACTCAAACCATATTTCCCCAGGTATTTTTTTTTTAATGATTATGCTGTAAGTACAATAAGCAATCAAAATTACATGAAATGTATTATGAAAATCAAGACAAATCCCGCTGACTTTAGGCTGTGAATCATAGAAAGGGAATCCTAGAGAACAGAGAGAATTGCATGATCACCTCATTCAAACCCCTTGCTGTAAGGATTAAGAAACCAAAGACCATTAAATACCCTCAAACTAGCTGATTTGACACCTGAAAAGTAAATCCATTGACCTGACAATTTACACAAACTCAGTTAAAATGGGAATCCTTTTTACAATCTCACAGAAACATGGCAATCACATTTCCATTTAAAGATCTCTAGTGATGGGAACTAGTGGTAGGCAGTCGTTTCTATTTGGGGACAGCTTTAATTATTTGGAAGAAAAATAAAGTATTTGCTTCTCTGTCTCCCCAGTGGTTATAAAGTACTTAAAAAGGCAGAACTATTTTTACATTTTAAAACATGTTCTAGAATTTTCTTAGGCTTTGGGTTTTAACTAGATTAGATGAATCATTCTAAATTTCATTAGAGATAGAAAGGGGAGAAACAAACATACATATAGCACCTACTACATGACAACACTGCACTAATCCATCTTCGTTCTTTATCTTTAGTCCTTGCAACAACCTGTGAAGGGAGGTATTGTAATTATGTCCATTTTACAGTAGAGGAAACTGAAGCAAATAGAGATTAAGTGACTTGCCCAGGATCAGATAGCTAGTAAGTGCCAGAATTATACTTGGGTCTTCCTAACTCCACTGCACTCTATCCACTGTACCATCTAGCTGAGTATACCTGTTAGGGGTATTTTAGAAATAGTATGGCGGGGGCAGCTAGATGGCCCAATGGATAGAGCACCAGCCCCAAAGTCAGGAGGACCTGAGTTCAAATATGATCTCAGACACTTAACACTTCTTAGCTGTGTGACCCTGGGCAAGTCACTTAACCCCAATTGCCTCAGGGAAAACACATAATAATGGCAGAGATTGTATTTTTATAATGTTGGCAAAGGCTAAAATGAATTCTGAATGGGGAAAGGTACACCTTTATGGTCTCAAAAATATCTGTTGAAGACATTTCAATTTCGGCAATTCTTTAGGTACCAAAGAATGCTTCATCTAATTATTTAAATGAATTATTATTTATATAAAATAATTTAAACAAATCTCAAAATCCCTTTTGGAGAAGAATTTTGCTCTTTTCTTGTACAAGTCTTATTTGTTTATATTATCAGTTCATAATTGATCATTTCTGAGAACTGAGATTAAAAAAGTCAAAAGCTTCTAAATGTTTTATGTTATTTACAAAGGGCTTTCTTTTCTTAATTTCATCCTACCTACTTTCCAAATTTAGTTGAAATAGTACCTTTTCCATATTAAAGTACTTTTAAAATAATATCTTTTCAAATGTACTTTTACTTCCTTGATGCTGTATATTTCCCACCATAACCTCCCTAAGAATAGCCTTGATTTCTCTATTCTGTGAATATTTTATACCTTTTATAAACTTTCAATCTTTACTTTGCCAAAAAATTGTTACTATGTCTCTTTCTGTAAGGCAACTAGGTGACACAGTGCAGAGTGCACCATGTCTAGAATAAGGAACTGATGAATTCAAATGTGGCCTCAGATCCTTATTAACTAGATGTGTGACCCTGGATAAGTCATTTAAACTTGTTTGCCTCCATTCAAGGCAAACCTGTAAAATAAGTTCATCTTTCTATATGCGGACAGTTCTAATTATTTGGAAGTCATTTAGAAGCAAAATAAAGTATTTGCTTCTCTGTCTCCCCAGTGGCTATATAGTGCTTAAAAAGGCAGAACTACTTCATAAACAATTGGGACCTGAAAAATCACATTTTAAAATATAAAATCATCTGTAAAATAAACTGAAGAAGGAACTGGCCAACTATTCCAGTATTTTTGTCAGGAAAACATTAAATATCACAACCAGAAATAACTCAACAACTTTTCCCTTCTTCCCCTCTAATAAATTTTAATCCCCATGAAGGGGGGATTTTTCTATACCTCTAAGGTAAGAAGAATGCCTTTTAAATAAGAGGCACTTAGTAAATATTGGGTTAAATTAACTAAAGAAAGAAGAAAAAGAAATAAAGTTGGGGAAGGGAGGGGGGATACTTGAGAAAGACCCTTGAGTAAGGCATCCATTATTTTCCTGTTTAGTTCACCTGAACCAAATAAGACAAAAACAGAGGATAAAAATACTTAATAAGAAGGCAGGTAAAGTCCTAGACTTCTATCTGGTAGAGAAGAAGGAGGAACATTTGTATGGCTGTATGATTATCTCCCATCTAAAAATATATTTAAGGCATTATCTATTACATATAATTGTTCTTTCTTTTGGTGATTATGTTTAAATTATCACCTCTGATTAAAGACAAATTTAAAAGACCAAGAGAGATTGGTGGTAGTTTTCTCCAATTATTGTTAACCATTTTCACAATGATAGAATCTCAAATGACCATAAGAGTTTAATTCTTCTGTCCCCTAACATCAATTCTGTAAATTTTGTAGTTATTGAATTACATGCTTTTCAAAAATCATTATACAAATCATGCAAAATGAACACATATATACATAATGAAAGTAACCAGTTCTGGCATTAAAGAAAATTAAAATCTATATAATTGAAGAAGTCTTAAACCTTTAATAAAAACAAGAACATTTAATGCTTAGTTTGCTAAACATTTTATGATTGATTAAAAAATATCAAAGAAAACAAACTAGTGAATTCAAAGTATTTTTTTCTGATTTCCTGTATTTCAAAAGCAAAGCTTTACTATAAGTAATACTCAAATCTTTTCTGTATATGAGCAACTTCAATAACGAAAAGGACCCCTCAGGTCCCAAAAATTATCATCTCTATGCAAACTATATTTATGTGTATATGTATAGTATATGTAGAGATACATAGTACACATATACAAATCATATATGTGTGAATATATATGTATATATACACATGCACACACACATAATATATACACATATAATGTTCTGTCCAATATCTTTCTTCTCTTTTGGCTCTTTTACTATTTCATCTGATGATCTCATAAACTACCTTAGGTTCAATTATCATCTCTATGCAAACTATATTTATGTGCATATGTATAGTATATGTAGAGATACATAGTACACATATACAAATCATATATATGTGTGTGTGTGTATATATATATATACACACACACACACACACACGCACATATACACATATACACATGCACACACATAATATATACACATATAATGTTCTGCCCAATATCTTTCTTCTCTTTTGGCTCTTTTACTATCTCATCTGATGATTTCATAAACTACCTTAGGTTCAATTATCATCTCTATGCAAACTATATTTATGTGCATATGTATAGTATATGTAGAGATACGTAGTACACATATACAAATCACATATGTGTGATATATATATATGTATATATACACATGCACACATACATTACATATACACATATAATTATCTCCAGTCTTATTCTCTTTTCTGATTTACAGTCACTTATTTCCAACTGCATTTTGGACACACATACCTAAATGGATATCCTGCACATCAAACTTAACATACCTCAAACATAACTCATCTTTTCTTCCAAATCTAAAACCCTCAAGGATACTATCATTCTTCCAACCAATCCTTATGCTCACTTATCCAATAAATCCAATTCACCAATTCATCAAATCTTGTCTTTTGTATCTTCACAAAATATCTTCTATATGTTCCTTTCTCTCCATCATAAAGCCACAACTTTAGTTCAGGTCTTTATCATTTCTGAACTACTCTAATAGCAAGTGATCTCCCTGGTCCTTCTGTCCCCATTTATGGAACATTTAATTCATTGACCATTTAGCTAAATTCCTGGAAGATAGGAATTGTTTTTTTGCCACTCTTTGTAGCCCCAATGCTTAGAACTGTACCTGTCATTTAATAGGTGCTTAATAAGTGCTTACTGACTATCTAAAGTATAGGACTGACCTTATATCATCCTGCTCAAGGAGCTTCAGTGACTTCCTATTATCTCCGGAATCATCTGTCTTCCAAAGCTGTTAATAAACTGGACCATTCTTACCTTTTCCAAGCCTTCTTCTGTCTTATTCTCAACCTCCCCTTCACCTCCCATCTCAGTTTAACCCCATCCTTGGGACATGCCATATAATGCTTTTCTCCTCAGCTTCTTCATTTCTCTGGCTTTCATCAAGACTTAGAATCAAGCTGCTAATACTTCCCCCTTTCAGGTTATATTCATATACTGTATATATTTTGAATGTTCCAAGATATTTATATGTTATCTTCCCCATTAGAACATATACTTCTCAAAAACAGGGATTGTGTTTTATTGTCTTTTTTATTTCTAATACATGACACAGTACTATTGCAAATACTTATGAAATGCCTTCTAACTTACTATGATTTCCGTCCATCTCTCTATTCAATCAGCCACTATTATAGTTCAGGCCTTCACTCTCACCTGGACTAATGTGATACCTTCTTAATTGGTCTTTCTAGATCAAATTTCTTACCTCCCCAATCTATCTTTATTTGACTAATTAATAAACATTTACTAAGTGTCTATGATATGTCAGCCAGTGTGCTAAGTTTTAAGATTACAAAAAGAGGCATAAGCCAGCCCATCCTGAAGAGAGCTTACAATCTAATGGAGACAAGCCTTCAAAAAGATGCCAAAGTGACATATTCCTAAAGTACAGATCTGACCATGATATTCCCCTACTCAAGACGTACCAGTGGTCCCTTATTGCTTATAAGTTCAAATACATACTCTTCAGTTTAAGTCTTCTCAACTTCTAGCTTGATTATAATTATTTTTCTTTAATCAGTCAGTTAACATTTTATTAAGTGCCAGGCACTATGCCAAGCTCTGGAGATCCCAAAAAATTAAATAAATGAAGCAAAAACTAATCTCTGCTCTCAAGGAGCAACCATTCTAATGAGGGAGATAATATGCAAACAACAATGTACAAACAAGCTATTTCTACAGGGTAAATTGTAGAGAATCCAGAGAGAGAAGGCACTAGCACTGAAGGGGATCTGAAAAGACTTTTCTACAAAAGTAGTATTTTAGCTGGGGCTTGATAGAAGCCTGCACAATCAGAAGGCAGCGATGAAGGGAGAGAATTCCAGGCATGGAAAAATCCATGCCCTTCATCTACTCTTTGCTCCAACTAAACAAATCTATGTTTGGTACCACACCCAGGACAGTCTATAATTGATATCTCTGCAGAGTCATCCCCTGTGTCTAGAATGTATTTCCTCTTTACTTCTGCCTCTTAGCAGACTAGATCAAGAAGCATTCATTAAATACCTGCCATGTGGCAAGCCCTCTTCTGGGCACTGTGGACACAAAAATGAAATTAGTCCCTGCCCTTTGGAGTTGAGATTCTAAAACACTACTGTAAAATCAGCTGAATGCAATCTCCTACTTGAAACCTTTCTGGATTCTCCAATATCTCCCTTCACTCCCAAACTACTTTATATATATTCGTTCATATATAGTGTGGATCTTCATATATGTTCATATCTTGATTCTTCCAATACAATTTAAGCTTATTAGCAGGATTTTTTTTTTCAATCTCTAACAGCCTAGCATAGTTTCCTGACACAATAAATTTTTGTTGATTGATTTATTGTACTTGGACAAAAGTCCAATGAATTATAGTTTTGTTGGTAATGATCGCAACTATTACTGTCATTTTCCAAAGAAATTTATTGTCCTAACACAAGCCTCCAGACTTCAAGACTTTGCATTTGAGAACTGTTTTTAGCTGGCTTCACAACGAATTACTTCAGAAATCACCTCCAAGGACCCTTCAGCTGGAAATCTATGAGCCTATGAATTTCCCAGGCCTGTGTTGTGCACAGATAGTGTTACCTTGGCGACAGCTGGGCTAGAGCATCCATTTATAGCAAGATTACCACATTACTTACAAACCAATACATTTCAAAAAAGCCCTTTTCTAGTGGTACCTCTTTATACCTATATATATATCTGTATTTCTTAGGATCTCTACGGGATCACTAACATTACCGCTTCTTCTCAGCCCTCCAAAACAGACTGGGTTCCTATTACACATCCTCAGGCCACACCCAAGTTTTCTCTAACCTGTTGTTCGAAAACCATGGAACAAAAGGGAGACCGAGAATCATTTGCTCTTTCCATCTTCTCAACTACCTTCTACCACAATCAACCTCTCTCACACTTTTCCTGCATAGCATGGATCTTGTCTCTTTAGCACACGCCGGCTCCCCTGGCTTAAAGGAATGGCACCTCGTACCAGCTGGACCGCCCTGGGCAGCAGCTGGGCCGGGCTTTCTTTGTTCCTGGGCTATTTCTATGTCTTTGATGCTCAGCGCCCAGATCGGTGCCTTGCACATAGTAGGCGCTTAATATTTGCTGGGGGGGAAAAGGCGGTTAAAATTTCGGACCCCCTTCCCCCAACCTCTCCCCTTTTTGAAATGAAAGTTTCAGCCTGCTGCAAAGAGATAACCCGTATTCCCGACAATCCTGTCTCTTTGGCCCTCGGGGCTCCCAGCCATCCCACCTCCTCTCTCTAGCTCATGCTGACGTCATCGCTGGTCTCTCCGTCGGTGCAGGTCCCCTGCCTTGGTTCCGGGGTCTGTTCGTAGGGTCACTTACTGCGTAAGCCGAGGAGATTGTGACGTAATTCTGAAGTTTCTCCCCCCTCCCCAGTCTCAGCTAGATTCTGATGGCTAATCTGGTGCTCGTTGTGCCGTCCCTGGGGGAGGGGGGAAAACATTCACACATGCTCTGGGGAAAGGACAGCCATGGTTTCCAGGACAACAGGGACGCTTCAGCAGGGGCGGGGCCGCCTCCTCTACTGGTTCAGGTTACTAGGGGAGTCCGGGCTGGCTGTGCGTCTGCCCTGCTAGTCGGGCTCCTCCGAGATCTTGTTTCTCTCCCCTTCTTCTCTTTCTCCCTTCGTCCCCCCATCCCACGTCCCTTGGGGGGCCGCTCTTAGGGTGCAGCTAGGGCGTAGAGGCCACGGCTAATGAGGGCTCAGAAGTCTTTTTTTTTTTTTTTTTTTTTTAATAAACTCAGTTTATAAGTTCTGGGACTAGCCCATTAAAGGGAGTCAGCTTACTAGAGTCACTGTATTTCTTTGGAAGGGGGTGGCGGTGAGGACAGGGAACTCCCCGTATGTGAATTACCTCCGCTGATGTACTTAAATATCGAATCTGTAATTTCGTATTTCAGAGCTGTGCAGGGCACTGACAAGGTATATGACTTAACCAGATACAGGCAAATCTATGAGTCATCTGCATAGATAATTCAATGCTAGAATTTCTGTTAAAAGATTTGTACCTGCTTTGAAACATCTATTCTCTGTATCTAGCAATATGTCAAAGTTGATAGACTGTGCTTGTTTTTACATCTTTCTATTTAAAAAAACTTTTTGGATTTGCTAAAGTGATGCTAATTAGTGCACGTTCCCTCCCCTCCCCCGTCTTTAATCAATGTTATGTTTGTGTGTCAGGAATTGGAGTATATGACCTTTAGAGACTTCCCTTGATCTATATGCCAGAACTCTATTGGAAACTTCTGGAGACTCAGTCAACAAACAATTATTAAGCTCTATGTATGTGCCAGGTGCTATACTAAGAGCAAGGGGTACAAAGAAAGGCCCAGTCATCATAATCCATATCTTGCCACTGGACCCAGATGGCTCTGGAAGAGAAAGTGAGGCTGATGACTTTTTTTTTATTGTAATAGTTTTATTTAACTTACACAACAAGCTTGTGTATTCTAAATATTTAAAAACAAGCACATAAACTTATTTTAATACATGTGTAGTTTTGGATTTCTAACCATAATTACATTTTCAAACAAAAAAATAATCACTTTTAGTAAGTAGAACATCAAATTATATTATGAGGATGATGACTTTGCAAAGCCTTCTCTCTCAAATCCAATTCACTCAAATGTCATGGCCATCAATTCATGTCATAATCCTCTTCCAGAAGGAAGGACAAACAACCACCACCATGAGTAGTAGGAGCTGTCCAGTGGGGAGCTGAACAGTTGGGAAACAGCTCCTTATTTCTTTTGTTTTCTTTCCTTCCCCTCTGTCCACATAGGGTGCTTTGCCCAAAGGAATGCAATTTTGATCGGAGAAACCTCTCAAGATATCTTGGAACTTATGGGCTGGATTTCTTAAGGACCAAGCCTTAAACTCAAATCACTCAGGCTTTACATTGATTGGTCAACAATAGGTCCCCAGGCCAAGCCCCACTTGATCATGGTTTCAGCCCCCAGATGGCTCTGGAGGGGAAAGTGAGAGTTGGTGACACTGTCCAGCCTTCCCTCACTAAATCCCATCCCCTTGCACATCATGGCATCACCTCACTGATGTCACTGTTGAGAACAAAAGACAACAAAGAATAGCAAAAACCATGATTGTGGTTATCAAGGATTTCACATTCTAAAGGGGAGAAAACACACCCACCACTGTGTGCATATGGCATCTATACAAGGAAACATGCATCTCCCACCCAGAGTCTTGCACTCTGAGATGAAGAAACAATTTCCTAATTGCCAACTAAGCAAGAAAAGCCACAGGCTCAATAGATCTTTAAAGAAAATGGCCTGTCCTCGGTTCTTCCCCAAAGTAAACGAAGTCAGAACTATCTGATCTTCTTCCTGGACAAATAGGAGAGAGGAGATGGGAAACTCGCCTATCCCAGCAGCATGGTAGCTGCTAGCACATGGCGCAAAAACGCCTATCTCTCTTGCTCGGATGAGCCTGAGTGTGGATATCAGAACCTTATCGGCCCCCTCTGCTAATGCGATTCTTTGCTTGCTTCTAGATGGCGTAGTAGTGTTCCCAAGATCGCTATATTAGACTTGGAGGCAGCCTCATGAATTTGAAAGATTGGGACATTCTGGTCCTCAGTTGGTTCTGGCTGCACTTGAGAAAGCATACGATCTACAACCATTCCAGTGCTTCTTAGAAATGATCACCATATAGGGAACGAACCCATTCTCTGGCATGGGTTGCTAGAAAACATGGACCTGGAGGGAATTATTTAGGACAATGCAGAATGAAATGTAAAGTATATAGGAATATTGAAAACTTAATAATAATATCTTGATGTTTTAAGTATCAATCTCTTGGGAATATAATAGTTATGTCACTGCTGTTGAAATTTTTTCAGTCAATGCATATTTGTGGGTGGTTTTAAAAATTTTTTTCTGTAAAGGGCTGTCCTATAACTGATTATAATGTACATTGAGTACTGTTCTAGTTTCTCTCTCAACATTAGGAAGACCCTAGATATATTCCAAAATCTAAGCATCGAGTTATTTTTTTTTTTCTGGGCCTCCTGGGTGGAATTGTCATTTCAAAGAATTAGGGAAAAAAACCAGATTCTTCTCTTAGGTAATCTGGCTCTCTTACAACTGAAGCTGATCCACATGCATGTATGCATCTAGATCTGAGAGCACATTCTTAGTGGAGATGGAGATTTAGTTTAAAGGGAAAAGATAACATTCTAGAGGGCAGTAATAATTGTTCCAGTTTGTAAAGCTTCAGAACATTGTGGGTGTTTCAAGACTGATGGCATTATTGAATCATCATCAGCAATCTTTGCCTATGTTTTCCTTAAGGGATTGGCAGATTTCAATCAATGATACATTTACAAGAAGCATATTATTGGTCATGGCCTGTGGCCATGCAAATGATTTCATATAGAAGACAATGGCATTTTCTTAATCAGATGAACTAATTTTATTGATGACTTAAATTTTCATGAAGATAAATATTATTTGCTTGCTTTGCATTTCTTAGAACTTAGGTAGCATATCTGCTTTTACTCTTTTTAATTTTCCTATAATCTCAAAATTGACCTACAAGGAACAATTCATTTTTCCAATTAGCTTATAAGCTCTTTGAAGGTAGAGTTTATTCATCATCTTTATTACTCAGGGTACTCATACTGTATAGTGATGTTATTAGTACTTGGTGAAGTTAAAGATTTTAAAATATTAGATAAATCAATATTTTAAAAAAAGAATAGATTAACTGTTGATTAGTTAAGTGAACAGCATAACAATAAAACTTATTTTATTTCTGAAAATTGAAGTTTTTTTCTAAGTCTATCCATGTTCTATTCACATAAATTATAAAAATGACTTTGAGATACTATTTTTTCTTCTATGTAGTTCAGAGGCTAAAAGCAAATCAATTCTCATTTTACCACAAGACTAAAAGGCACAGAAAAGGGATCAGTGAAGCCAACCAGCTGCACTTTGCAGGAGAAGCTCAGTAAATGATACTCAACTGATGTGAATTCATTTTGTCCAGAATAAAAAAAAAAGCAATGGAAAATCAGGTTTTTAAAAAAAAAAAAAACCTGTCAATTTTCTTTCATAAAACAAAAATGGATATACCATATCAGGTGTTGACTAATGAGAAAGAACGTTTAGGTATACAACATACAGAAAGAAATAAGAACAGTAGTGAAGTTTTGATAAACTGAAAGGCATTAGCAGCTAGTGACATAAGAACTACTTGACGAGTGTGAATAACTGTGAAAACTAGAAAATAGGCTGGTAAAAATGAGGTTCAGAAAAAAAAAAAAAAAACCTTACACTGTATACCTAGATAAGCTCCAAATGCACATAGAGGGTGATATCATAAACACAAGAATGAGGAAATTACCTTTCAAAAAAGGATAGAATCACAGATGATAAAATGGATAATTTTAATTATATAAAATTACAAAGGTTTTACTCAAACAAAACCAATGCAGCTAAAAATAAGTGGATTGAAATTTGTAAGAATAAGACCTATTCTCCAATTTATAAGAACAAGCAGTTTTCTAAGGAAGAACTCTATACTATATCAATAGCCACTGCAGGGTGGGAGGGGAGCATGCTCTAAATATTAATAAAGAAAAGCAAATAAAATGAATTATGCTACCACTTTGCATACATCAGATTTGCAAAGCTGATTAAAAAGAAACTGATCATTTTGGAGGGACAGTGGAAAAATATTAACATTAATAAACTGGTAGTGCAGTTGTGAATTGGTATAGTGACTCTGGAAAGCAATTTGGAATCATGCCCCTAAAGTAACTAAACTATACATAACCTCCAAAGAAATCAAAGCAAGAGGGAACAATTCATGGGTACAAAAATATTTACAGAAGCTCCTTTTGTAGTGGGAAAGAATTGGAAACTAACAGATGTCCATTAAATGGGAAATGGCTGAACAAATTATGGCATATATATAATAGAACACTCTTAGGCAGCTGGGAGAGCACTGGGCTTGGAATCATGAAGACTCAATTTCCTAAGTTCAAATCCAGCCTCAGACACTTCCCAGCTGTGAGATCCTGGGCAAGTCATTTGACCCTGGTTTGCCTTACTTTCCTCATATTAAAAAGAAGTGGAGAAGGAAATGATAGAACAATCCAATATTCCTTTTCCAGAAAACCCCAAATAGAGTCATGAAGAATTTGATGCAACCAAAAAACAACTCAACAACAAAGGACAATCAGACTACATACCCTTTGATCCAGAAGTGTGTCTATTGGTCTGTATCCCGAAGAGATCATTAAAAACAGGAAAAGGACCCACATATGCAAAAATGTAGCAGTCCTTTTTGTAGTGGTAAGGAACTGGAAAATCGAATGGTTGGAGAATAGCTGGATAAGTTATGGTATATGAATGTTATGGAATATTATTCTATAAGAAACGATCAGCAGGATGATTTCAGAGAGGCCTGGAGAAAAATTATGTGAACTGATGCTAAGGGAAGTTAGCACAACCAGGAGATCATTGCATATGGCAACAGCAAGATTATACAATGATAAATTCTGATGGAATTGGCCTGAATCATCTCGCTATTATAAAGAGCCAAAGTTCAATAGTCTTGTGATAGCCATCTGCATCCAGAGAGAGAAAGGACTATGAGGACTTAACATGGATCACAATATAGTATTTTCACTTGTTTTTGTTTGTATTTTTTTCCTTTTGATCTGATTTTTCTTGTGCAGCATGAAAATTGTGGAAATATATATAGAACAGTTGCACACATTTAACATATATTGGATTACCTGCTGTCTAGAGGAGGGAATGGAGGGAAGGAAAAAAAAAATTGGAACACAAGATTTTGCAAGGGTGAATGTTGAAAACTATGCATGCATTTTGAAAATAAAAAATTTTATTAAATAAAAAGACACATCTTCCCTATCCTTGAAAAATGCTCTCTAACTTACACAAACTGATGCTGAGTGAAATGAGCAGGGCCAGGAGATCATTATATACTTTAACAATACTATATGATGACCAATTCTGATGGACCTGGCCATCCTCAGCAATGACATGAACCAACAGTTCCAATGGAGCAGTAATGAACTGAACCAGCTATGCCCAGCAAAAGAACTCTGGGAGATGACTAAGAACCATTACATTAAATTCCCAATTCCTATATTTTTGCACACCTGCATTTTTGAGTTCCCTCACAGGCTAATTGTACAATATTTCAAAGTCCGATTCTTTTTGTACAGCAAAATAACGGTTTGGTCATGTATACTTATTGTCTATCTAATTCATATTTTAATATATTTAACATCTACTAGTCATCCTGCCATCTGGGGGAGGGAGTGGGGGGAAGGAGGGGAAAAACTGGATCAAGTGGTTTGGCAATTGTCAATGCTGTAAAGTTACCCATACATATAACCTGTAAATAAAAGGCTATTAAAATAAAATAAAAAAAAGAGGAAATGATAAAGGCATAAAAAATAAAATATCTTATACCTCTTCATTTATACTATGTTTATATGGGTATAGTATAGTGACAGGAAGTCTTTGGCTAAGAGAAAGAAGAACTAGGTTCTATATTTCACTCATCTTTAATTTTCTTTTCTGGAAAAAGTTAAAACCCAATGTTTTATAAAGTCCTTCCAAGCTGATAATCTGATGTCATACAAGGACAAAGAGATGACATGTCTCCCTCTAAATGTAAGACAGAATAATAGTATACTGGAAGACTAGGAAATCCCTCTTTTGAATGTCCATAGGGAAATAGATCATGGACTTGATTCTGAAGATCCAGAAAGTGAGTGAATTGTCATTGTTTAAAACATCTGCTCTGAAATCTGTCCAATCTACACAGAACTGATTATCTGTTTAACTTGGGGATAGGCTTACTGGTATTTTTGTTTTGTTTTTTGTTAAGGAACTCTAATGTAATAAATGAAAAAAAGCACTTTCTAAGCAAAAAAAAAAAATGCTCTCTAAATTCTGAGTACAGATTTATATCACCTCATTTTTCCAATGACAAAGACACACCAGTATTATTTACATGGAACAAAAAAACCTGAGGCTGAGAAGGTTAGCGACTTTTCCCTATTTATACAATTTCTAAGTATCTGAAAGAGTATTTGAATTCAGGTATTTTTAAGTCCAAATTCTAGATAGCTAGAGCTATCTTCCCGTCTATTTTCCCTTTATCAGCCACTCAGATCTAATCTCAGGCTCCTTGTCTTCTATATTTTATCTGCTATTCCTATTTCTCTGAAACTCCCATTTCTCCCAGGTAGTCTTTCCAGCCACCACCATAGTTTAAGCCTCTATTATCACCTTACCTGAACTTTTGCAACAGTTTCCTGACTAATATCCCTGCCTCTGATCTCTCAACCCAGTATCTTCTGCCAAAATGGTTTTCCTATAGTCCAGCCTTAACCACAGATGTCACTTTTTTTACTGAAACTCTTATTCCTTTTTAATAATCAAAAACTCTGGCATTCAAAGTCTTTCCAATTTGGTCCCTTTTTTGTCTCCTTGGACATTAGTTCTCTTTTCCACAGGTTCTGGCCCACCCAAACCAGTCATTTAGTTATCATCCTACTACATGACATTCCGTCTCTTTTCTGTCTTACAGTGACTGAATTCCTATTTTTCTTCAAAATTTAGGTCAAGGCCTACTTCTTCCATACAACTTTCCTCATCTCTTTGTCAGTCCCTATCCCTACATCACCCTCAATCTTTTTAGAAAGTATCCCGTACTTTCCACATACTTCCATATTTATATGTGGTCTCTCTACCATAAGCTCCTTGAAGATAACGCATTGGTTCACATTTGTTTTTATCATTCAATGCCTTGAAGAGTGGCTAACATATAGCAGACCTTTGATGAACGTTTGCTGATGGTGCTTTATAAAAATTAATGCTTATGACAAGTTACTATACAACAGCATGTTAAAAAACATTTTTATTTTACAATATGTACAATGAGGAACATATTCAAAAGCATTACCAATCACATTAATGAAGACCACAAATCACAATTTAGTTTGATCTTAGTGTATATAGTCACATTAAAATATAAAGAACATATACAAAAAAAGAGTCAAAGTGTGCATTTTACTAAAACTTGGTATATACATATTCCATTGGAAAATAGCAATCAAAGATAACTTTGACCAAAACTAAATTCCTGTGATGTGTAGTAACCATTATTTGTATGAGGTAGTAACTAAATTATTTTGGCCATGTGTTAACACTAAATCAAAACAAATAAGAAAATGATCATAAGGCCAAAAGAATTAAAAATACAACAGGAAATTTGAACCACTTCACTCTATGGAATGTTATAGTTCTTCAGTGTGATTATATGAAATGTTTAGTGTGGACTCTTTTCAATAATGCTAATTTGATCATTGTGTAGACTATAATTCAAACAATGATTGCAGTGTTATATCATGGTACCGCTATTCTGTGACTCAAACTCATTCCGGAAGGTTTTTTTTTAAGCAGAGAAGCAATCTTAAAGAATTTTGCTTAAATATAAAAAAGACCAGTTACTACAACAGGTGGTTGATTGGTTTGTTTCACAAAGAAAACCACCAAATAAATTTTTTAAAGGTATTTCGAAGCCCAATGCATAATGACAATGTCACAGCTTACTTTTGTGACTCGATACATCACATATCAATACTTTGTGCAAATATAAACACCAGTGTACTTGCATGAAAATAAAAAACAAGATTATAAAATGATTTCAGCGTTGGTTATAATTTTAAAAGTTACAAGATTTATAGTTGTATTACTAAATTACATAATAAAAATACAATAGTGTTGTTAGATGTGTTCATTGCCAGGATCCTATTTTATAATATTACCACACCCAAAGAGGAGTTCTTAAAATAGTACCCCCAGTTGCATTTTTGCATCAGCCTTTACATCTGTACAGATAAGACACTTGTACATCATAAAAGGACCATTATCTACATCAATTCTTAGTGTATATCATCAGGACTATCAAGTTTCACTGAAAAATACTGCCTCTATGTACAAAGATTACATAATAGTGAATGAAGCACTGGTGTGGTACAATCTGCTAAATACACCATACCACTTAAAACAACATTGCTCCTCCTCTTTGTCCCACGCCACAATAAATTACAGAGTAACTGAAGCTAGGTTACTGTTGCTTTTGTATAGCTTCAAGCATCCAAGAATGTTGCAGCAGTAGTGTTCTCTCTCTATGGGTAAGTGTCATGCACAACATTTCTCAGTAACTGTTCTCATGACCCGCCAGGATGTATAAATTGCTATTGGCTGTAGGATTATCAGTTGGCCTACTTTCCAAAACCACGACCCTATAAAATAATGAAAACAAAACAAAAAGTTATTTTTGAAAGCAGAAGTCAGGAGGAAGGCTCTTTTATTACAATTAGCACTTGCTGACTATGAGCAGAAATTACTCTAAAAGCAATTATTAAAAGAGACAGTTCCTTTGCTAGGAAGCAGCTCTCATCTCAGCATTTTTGTCTTAAGTCAATGTTTTCTTTTGTGTGTGTGTGTTGTGGGTTAATCTTTGTTTTGTATAAACTGCCCACTAAACAGATAGTCACCTTTCTATAATCCAGAACATGACCATTTCCATCTCATTTTAACAGCTGACAACTTTTAGAGTGTGATACAAAACTTAGCAAAGTCCTGATTAGCACATCATGTAAACGTTAGAGAAAACATACAGCACATTAATTTTTCATACCTGTCAGATCCAAGAAGCCTGAAAATCCTTGTACTATCTGAAATTTCTTGTGTTATCTGTACAATTAAAATAGAGAAGGTATTTAAAATTCAAGTTAACAAAATTCAGTGATCATTCCATTTATAACTCGTAAGGAAAAAAATTATTATTCCCAAGAATTAAAGGTGTCCCTAGTTGACTGTCAGGTTTACTAAGTCAGCATGGGCAAGTGTTAAGCTGGGAAGAACAGGTGATATCTGCGTTATCTGCTATACTGCTGTAATTAACAAAGAGCTCATCTTACAATTCTGTGAATTAAGTATGAACTCATCCTGGGTCAGTTCTTCCTATTCAGAGGGATTTGTGATTTTACTGATGTGATGATTACCATCAGTAAATGGTAGAGCCACAACTCTCAATCGGGAAAACCATTTCTTGGGGCTTACTCCAGCATGCTGGGGTTCTGTTTGCTTTCCCTTGACCTAGCAAGGATGCCCAGAGGGTATTTGATTCTCTGATGGTCCTCTCATTCTTTGCTCTTACTATACAGTGTAACTGACCAGCTCAGTTTTTTCAATCATGTATTTCTTTTATTCTCTTCTCTGGTTCTTTTTCATATTTTATTATGTATTCCATAATAGTAGGTGTTCGACCTACTCATTCCTACCTTCCATTTTGCACTGTAATTTTTAGTAACAGTAGAGACAATAACATTCAAGATGAATGAAATCTTGTTGTTATAATGATATTAATGGGAAAAGTCTGGGATCATTAAGAGAGTTCTATAATTTCCCAAAGGCAATATGAAACTACTTTTATAATACTGGAATATGAAAAGCTATTTATTTTTTGAATACTACATCTAAAGACAGTCTCTCTTTAACATGCCCAATCACAGTACACTGGTAGATAAAAGAAAGGAAATAAACAGATTAAAAAAAAATTAGGTACAATAATTCAATTTAGCTTAGCTACAACATGCTGATTATAAATTAAATATATGCTATAACTAAGAAAAGCTAAAGAAGAAAATGTTTCTTGAAAAATTTATAATTCCAAAAATACTATCTTAAAGCAATTTTTAATGACAAAATTACTACCAAAGTCTTTACGATCAGTGTTAGTTAGTCTGGATGGGTGGCCCATTAGTTAATTATCTAACAAAACAGACGCCCAGGAATGAAAACAAACCAAATCAAATTAAAACCCCAAACTCAACAACATGTTAATTTGCTGTCCCTTAAATCTAGTGTCCTGATAAAAATTGTGTGATCCTTAAATTTAAGTTTAACCTGGCTCATAGGCATGTAATTCATCACAACTCATTATCATCACAAAGTAGGCCACTGAGGTCATAATAAAAGGCTTCTCTCAAAAAAGAAGTACTTTTTGTTGATTTCTTTTGCTTAAATTAAACAAAGAGAAAATTAGAAAAAAATTAAAACAAAGATGTGAGCATTTAAGATTCTCCATAATTTGACTCTACCTATGTTAACTTCCTTACAGATAAAAAAGTTCTTTTTGTCCATCAAGTAGGATCTTGTCCTAGCACTGAACCCTTATGTGCATTCCCTCCTCACCCTCAGCCTTTGAAAATAACCAACTTCCTTTATTCAAAATACAGTTCAGGTACTACTGAATTACTCCAATTGTGTCTGGCAGTTATCTGCTGTTCTAGAAATTACAATTTGTCTACTTTTTCCAGAGCAATGTAAATTTCTTGAAGGTCTATCAGGAGTCCTCAAACTTTTAAAATAGAGGGCCAGTTCACTGTCCCTCAGACTGTTGGAAGGCTGGACTATAGTAAAAACAAAAACTTTGTTTTGTGGGCCTTTAAATAAAAAAAACTTCCTAGCCCTGGGTGAGGGGGATAATTGTCCTCAACTGTGGCATCTAGCTCACGGGCTGTAGTTTGAGGATCCCTCTCTAGATGGACGATTTCACTTTATATCTCTAGTTCTTGATCCATAAAACAAAAGTTCTTAATAAATATTTGCTTAAATCTTATCTCCTTTCTTCATTTGCACATAAAGTCACATTTCCTTAAATATATGAAAAGTTTAAAAAAATCAGAATTAGGCTTTCCTTCCCCAAAACAATTAGGTAAGATTATTTTAAATCTGATAACCTTTTTTATGACAATCTTACATTATAGCCCCAAACTGAAATGTTACTTACCTCATTTGATCTAAAACTTCTTCCTTGCATTCCATGTTTCCAGAAAGCTAGCACACTGTCTTGTAGGCAAACTAATAGACAAGAATAGCTTAATTACTGGCATGGGTACAAAGGTTCAATCGATAAGCATATTTCTATTTTTTTCTCTTTATTTGCAGCATTTTAATCTGCCATTAACTGGTAGAAGTATTTTAGTAATAGGAGAAAACAAATCATTTAAATCATTTAAATAAGTAAAGAAAGGTTGCATACCCTTAAATCTCTCTATCACAATTATTCATGGGGAATAGATGAGAGAAGAACATGAGTATGCAAAGAATGCAATTCACGGCAACTCCTAAAAGTTATCTTTGTTTTTTCTGACATAAGACAGCCAAGCAAAATCTCATATAAATAACAGTTTTTAGGACTACTTTCCAATATTAGCCTATCTTTGAAGTTTTTGTCCTTTACTATCTCTTGAACTTAAAAACACTTATGGATATTTCTATAAATGAAAGGATAAAGAAATCAGCAATGGTTAGAAAAAAAAAAAGAAAAAGAAAATCTGAAATAAGCTTCTTGGATGCAGTAGTTCATAATTATTTTTTATCATAAAAGCTTTGCTCCATTTAAAATCTAAGCCAGATAAATGTGAGATGCTATTTTGAAAGGATAAATGAAATACATTTAGTAGATTAAACATGAATTTTGGAAGGGGACTTCTAATCAGATGATTAGGTTCATTCCAATATAAGATTCTCTAATAAATCTAATATTTTAGGGGGAAATTTTTTCATAGATGACCATCAAAATTCTTTCTGAATAGTGGCAAGACATAAAGTTGTTAAAAATTGCAGTTTCTTGGAAGATAAGAAAATTTATGCTATAATCTAAGGACCATACAAGAAAGAATACAATCATTTGCTTGAGCATTGGACACATACATACATACAAATACACACACACACACACACACACACCCACCCACCCACCACACATATATGAGTAATGGGAAGTCAGGAAAGTCAGTGAAAAATCACTATGAACAACCAACACAGAAAGATTATTATTTAAGATAGGAGATTTAGGATTTATTTGATCTGTGGGAAAGGGAAGAATGAAGGTTTTCCTTGGGCCATATTTCAGTCTTAAACCCCGGCTCCTCAATCTACAGAGTTTGTTGAGGTAGCATGACCATTGTTGCATTACAATACGAAACTTTAAAGAGTTAGGCAACTCTGAATAAAGTGAGACCAGAATACAGGGAACACTGAATATTAAGATGAAGAATACGAACTTTTTCTAGGATGATAGGGAGAATTATTGTTTTCCATTGTAGACATAACATCAAGTGAAAAACCCAATTTATACACAGTATTAAGAACTATATTCAGAATGCGTTTTCAAAAACTTGAAACATTTTGAGTCTAAGAAAAAAAAGAATGTCAAAATATTATATTAAAGATAAAAAGATGTTCAATATTTTAAGTATGCCTCTGTGTGTATATGTATGTATATATTTATATTATCATCCATACCTTTGAGTTTTGTAGACTTATGGGAGAAGACAAGATTTATAAAACAATCAGTTATATATAG
Source organism: Antechinus flavipes (assembly GCF_016432865.1). Lineage (NCBI taxonomy): Eukaryota > Metazoa > Chordata > Mammalia > Dasyuromorphia > Dasyuridae > Antechinus > Antechinus flavipes. The sequence continues at coordinate 83,000,384 of NC_067399.1, forward strand.
AGGATTTTGTATTCTCCAGGTTAGGTACATATAACACAATAAATATGTGATCATTAAATTAAATTGTAAATTAATTGAATCTTTTCTGTCTTCATTTTGATGATTCCTTTCATACAGTTGTTGGCACACAGTTGTTTTTTTTTTTTTTTTTGGAAGGGGAGATTTTTTTTTTTTGAAACCCACCCAAAATAAAGAAAACCACTAATATTGGGAACAAGAATTAAAGGTACCTTGGCTTTATAATTTTGCTAACAACCTGAAATAAACCAAACCATTGTGCTGGAATAACAAGTACTGATAATTTGCTGATTATTGAAAGATATACACAATTCACAACTTTCAGCTGTGACACATTCACAATCAATTACATTTGTAGAGCTTTATTTATGGGCACAATGCAGATGGGTAATAAATTTCCACTTGTTTTATTGCCTAAACAGATTCAGATTCTTAAGCTGAAAAGAACCTTAGTTCTTTAAGTAGTCTGGAAGTGTCAGAAGTGTCAAACACTAAGCAGCATATGTCCTATAACAGAGTATAGCCCAAATGTAATTGGGAAACATTTAATAAAACAAATAAAAATACAATAAAACATTACATTTAAAAAGTAAATCAATATGTGGCCCAAAGGGATCATTATGTATGAAATAGTGACCCAGTTTCTGTTTGACAGCATTGATCTAGTCTATCCATTCTCCCCTCAGCTATATATTTACATATTTTTTTATTTTACATCATTTTATTTTAAAATATTCTCTTCCCGCAAGAGCCATCCCTTGTAACAAAGAAGTTCAGCAAGACTGTGCAATGCCCTATTTTCAAGGTCTTCTACTTTTGTAAAGAAGAGAGATGAACATTGTCCTGCAGGGATTAAGTCTGATCATTATAATTACTTAGATTTTTCTTGTGCTTTCCTTCACATTGGTGTGTTCAGTTCAGCTATCATCTACTACCCAAAATTTTCTGAATTCCCCAATTCCATTGTCTTCTCTCACATATCACATCTCCACAGCACATGGTAAACTACTAGAGGGCAGAAGCTACTTGGTTTTTAAATTTAATCCCCAGAAACTAACAATAACATGTTGTTTGCACATAGTAGGTACTTAAAAGTAAGAATTATGTGGTACAGACCAGTGATTCTCAATTTTTTTTTTTTAAATAAAGACTTCTTTTTAGGTCCAAAAATTCTTTAGACTCCCATGTTATTAACTGGGCTATCAGCATCCATCTATTGAGAAAATTCATTCTGACAAAAATGAGAAAGCTTGATGCACATTTGTGGCTCCCCAAGAGCCTACAGTTTATCAGCTATAGATTTAAAAGAATCCATGCCACAGAGTGATGTAGATGAGTGCTATTAAACTCAAATAGAACCGGATCCTAGCAGGCTCATGTTGACTAAGAAAATCTCAAATTAACAATTTATATAATGTTGTATTTTTGTTTATTTTTGTTAAACATTTCCCGATTACATTTTATTCTGGTTTGGGCTAAGGCTAGTTAGAAAAATTTGACATCTCTGTATAGAATGCAAAAGCTATAGTTTAGAGAAGAAGAGAAACATTTTAATGTTTATATGATACAAAGAAGTATTTAAATAACTATTCCTTCTTTAAAAATTAAGTCTGCTTGATCATTGTAGTGATAAAATATTGGACAAAAGTGGACCATCAAAGTCTTGAGGATCATAAATTACACAAACATATTAAGAAACTCCAAATTTAGGATCAATCACCAAAGGACCATCAAATGAGATTACTTAGTTTATCCTTTCCATTTACAGATGAAAATACTAAGACCTGTCAAGTGTCAAGAGGTAGAACAGAATCTAGGTCCTTTCATTCCTTAGCTTCATTACCACGCAAAAATCTTCTATGTGGGTATTAGGAAAAAGTTTTAAGATATATTTTTACATGACATAATCAAATAGAATCCACTAATTTGACTAGTTTTATAATTCTATGAAAAATGATCTAAACAAATTAATGACTTATAAAGGGTTCTCTGTATTGACCTCTCTTCTACATCTTGTAACAGTTTGTTCACTAAGCCCTTAGTTACATCTAACAATTACTGTGAAATGTTAATAATGAGAGCATTTTTTAGATGTAGAAGGAAGAAGGAGCACAGATCTGTGTTTTCAGCGGTATAGGGAACTTCAGTTATGGAAACATTGATGTAGATTGGTCTTAAGCTACTTGCCCAAGGTCACTCAACCAGTATGGGTCCAAGGCAGATCTTAACGCCATATCTCCCTGACATAAAGGTAAGTCCCTTACCCATTATGCTTGGCTGCACTGGCAGTGGTTACTTGAACATATTTGAAATATATCCTATTCTAAATTATAGCATGAAAATTAATTTTTGCTTACCTATTGATTCAATCTGGAAATCAAAGGTGAGTTCTGATGACAACTTTCTGCTAGATTTTAATCTGCCTTGTAGATTTACTATTTTAATGCAACCTAGAGAAAAAAAAACTGACTTAATATTGAGATAAATAAGCAGTATTATTAAAATACAAAGTTTAAAACGAATCGCTTAAAAACAAAACAAACAAACAAAAAATCACTCACAATCCAAGCATACAAGAATGGTATCTCTCTCGAGTTGGGTTACATGTATAACACTTGTCTGTGGTGTATCTACAATAAAAGAAGAGATTTATATATAATTAGATTAAATTTTAAATCAAAGAAATATTCATTCACTTTTGAAAACTCAGTACTTTTAAGATTATCCTCATTTATAAGAATATAATTTTTTAGCAGTTTACTTGAAATAAGCACAGCTTAAAAGGGCCAATGTGAAATTGGGTATTAGAGAATTCAATTTCTAAACTGGCTATCACTTCCTACTTTTGATTTTTGGAAAGTGACAAATAGGCTAATGTGAAAAAGAAATGAGTTTTTGTTCTCAACAATCCAGTCTATTCATACTCTTCTAGTCACTAGTCACTAGTAATTTATTTACAGTCAAATTAAATGGCCTGTCTTTAATCTTCATTCTTTTCTGGCTTCTTTTGAGTCTTGACACAACTGACCACCTCCAACCTTCTTGATGCTTTGTTCTCTCTTGTCTTTCATTTTTTTCTTTTTCTATCATAAATTTAACAAACATAAACACGTTCCATATAAAGGACAACAGAAAAAGAGGACTGCCTATGAAACTGTGAATCTCTATTACATAAAGATTTTAAAATAAAAATTATTTACACAATGTGAAACAATATTTTTCTGCTCTGTGGATGCCGTTTTCTTCTTTCCCTGGCTTGTGTGACACTATTATCCATTAAGAGTTTCCCTGCTCTCTCTGAGAACTACTGCCTCAGTCTACTTCTTAAATACATGTTTTAAAAGGCAGTCTTTTGCTCTCTCCTCTATTGTTTCTCCTGTCGGCAATTTCATCTATTCCATGGTTTCCATGATAATTTCTACGCAGGTGCCACTGTCATTTTCCTACTCTCTTCCTACAACTCCAGTTCTGCATTTCTAAGTAACTGATATTTTTGGTTTGAAGTTTCATTGATTCCCAAACTAAACTTATCAACTACTTCCATACAACTTGTCTTTGCTTTAAACTTTTATTTTGGTTGATGACATCATCTTTCTTGTTACCCAAGTTTTGATTTTTCCCTTTCCTTCACCATCTTAAACGCAATAACGTTCCAGTTCCCCTTAATTCTTTCTCCACAATATACCTCACAACCATTTCCCTTCTATTGCCAATACTCTTAATTCCTAACCTCATTCCCTTTGACTCAGGTTATTATGACAGTCTAATAGATCATCTTGATCTAGGTTTCTAACATCTAATCAAGTCTTTAGACTATCATCCTGAGTGATCTTTATAAAAATAAATATGCATTCTTATTGTTTTTTTTTTTTGTTATAAAATGTGCTCCTCTTTCTTTACTTCCTTTCCTCCCAGAGATAAAAAAAAAAAAAAATCAGAAAAAATGACTACAATGAAAAAAAAAAATGACATTATATGCAATACTCCACACTCATGGATTTACCTCTGCAGGAAATTTTCTCATATTTTCTGAGATATAAATATTTTTCAACATATATATATATATACATTTTGCCAAGATTATACTTTGTAATTCTGAAGCATTCATTTCTTATTTTAATTTGTAACAATTTTTATAGTAGTCATTATATATTTATATTGTAGTTGCCATTGTGTTCAGTTTTCTTGGGTTTATTTCACTTTGTATCATCAGATCCATGGAGGACCTTCCATACTTCTCTGTATGCATCATGTTCATCCTTTTCTCCCAACATAGCAATATTATATTACATTTATGCATTTCATCTGTGCATCCATACACAGTTCTTATGAAGTTAACACATGGCTTCAGAAAAGGGGAAAAAACAGTTTAAATGTAATGAAGCAGCTCCCAGAGCCTTGTACACAGTGCTAGAGTTGCATGCTGAAGTAAAAAAATTTGTACAATGAAGTCTAAATATACATAACATATATGTACTTTTTCTTTAACATTTTGCTATTCTTGGAGTGGATTAACTTCATCTAATTATTTGACTATTACTATGGTGTGGTGATCTCTTCTTTTTTCCTATAATATGATGGTTCTCTCTGTGAGCAGGTTTCTTGGGGAGGTTTTCTGGAGACAGCCTTAGTTTCAGTTCCAAGTAACAATCACTCCAAATGCAGCCAGGAGTTAAAATCCAATCTTTTATTGTCTCTTCCAAAATAGCCCAGTTAGCTTTCTTTGGTTCCAAGAACTCTCGTTGCTAGCCTTTTGCCTCTGCCAGCTTCTGCCTCTAGTTCAAATCCAACTCCTGGCAATCTTCTGAACTGACTGACTTCTGGCTTTCAATCTTTTTCCACTGACTCCTCCTGACTGAGCTCAGATCTTTTTGTGCTCTTTTAGAGGTGTAAACTCAAAGGTTGACTCCTCCTCTGAGAGTGGGATTATGGGAGGTATGAATTCACAAAGTTAACTTTGTGTATCTCCCATACTTGTGAACCCCAATGTGTAAGCTCTAATGTGTGACCTCTAATGTATAAACTCTTAAAGATGCAAACACAAGCATTGTTTCTATTAACTCTAACGACTTAACACTTTGTAAGGATTCTAACACTATGGCAATAATGGTTGTAGGTATGAAAACTCTTATCTGCAAACTCCTGAGTTGGTAGTCTTCTCTTCTTCAAAGTATCTTGTAGTTATTTACTTGTGTATATTTTGAGTTGAATGTAAGCTCCTTTAGGGCAGGGAATCTTTTGTTTTGATAATTCCAATATTTAACACAGTTTTTGGTACATTATAGGCATTTAATAAAGATTTGGTGAAAAGGGCTGAAAATGTTTTTGTCTAGATTTCAAGAAGATTTTTAGTGAATGGAAAAAAAACTCTATCTTGCTCACTCCAGTGGCTCCTGCTATCTATCACATTAAGCCACGACTCTTCTGTCTAGAATTCAAAGCCCTCTAAAATAGAGTTACAACACATCTCTAGACCTTTATCTCTTTTGAACCATTTAGGAAAGTTCAGCTGTGATTCCATGCTTTTGGAGGAATCATAGGGTCCTCTTCCTCATCAGGTTAGATTCATTTTCCTTTATCTTCTGATATTCATTTAAAATAGATGTCTGTAAGATTATCGAAAGGATCCTTTTTATCATTAATATGTTTCATGTTGATTTTTATATATGTGCTCAAAGTTTTCGGCTAAGATTTCTACCTCCAAATGTGATGGTTGGTAATTTTAACCTTTCCCCTTCCCCCCTTAGAAAAAAGTACTATTTACTTTCTCATTTGTTCTTGGAGAATTCTTGGAGAATATAGTCCTATTTCTCATTATTCCTTTTTATAGACAGTAACTGCAAGGAAATGGAATTACTCTCAAAATACATTACTTTCCTGATTCAGTCCTTTTGCTCGTGATTTTTCTTCTTTCTGAATTCTTCACCCCAAAGGCCATCTCAATGACATCATTTTCCTGAAGTTTTTTCTGTTTCTTCTAATTAGAAGCAATTTCTTGGCAAATACAAATGCAACTTTCTCATATAGCTCTATCTACAATATGCCTTATTTTAGTTAATTTTAGTATTTATTTTATGTCCTATTTGAATGAACATTCTTTGAGTTAGGGAAAAGAATCCCAAAGTCTTCCTGCACAAAGTAGTACATAATCAAAATTTACAATTACAGGATGGAGTCCTCTCTATCAGGTAATATGGGAAAAGTGTGATCAGAAGACCTAGGTTTCTAGTTCCATTAGAGTCTTTTGCTACCTGTATGACCTGAGGCAAGGTACCTCTTCCCTTTTTGGGCCTATTTTTTTTTTAAACATTTGTTAAATGAGGGGGCTAACCTCTCAACTTCTATACCCTTATTTCACAAAGGAACTAATTTAGAAAAGTAAAAAAAATGGAAATAAATTGAACAAAGGTAGTTATTTGCAGAAATTAAAAATGGGCTATTCAGTTGCAATGAAACATAATGCTTTAAAAGGCTATAGGAAAACATTTTTTAAAGTATGAGATTTTGGTTTAAATGATTGATTTATCAACAAATTCCTGTGGCCCATAATGTACAATGTAACTATAAGTTCAGCAACAACATGAAGATTCCATTACTTTAGGAAGTAAAAGTAAAGTTTAATTAAAATTTCATTAATTTCAAGTTGGCAAATGTGGGCATGAAGTGGGATAAAATTTATCAACTTTACTAAGAAAGGCTTCTAAGAAATTAATCTCACCAAGGAATATTAAAACTAGATAAAAACATCCTGTTTTTAAAACATTTTCAAAGTGGGGCAGCTAGGTGGCACAGTAGATAGAGCACAAGTCCTGAAGTCAGGAGGACATGAGTTCAAATCTGGCCTCAGAGACTTAATACTTCCTATCTGTGTGACTCTGGGGGCAAGTCACTTAACCCCAACTGCCTCAGCAAAAACAAAACAAAACAAAACAAAACAAAACCCCAACACACTTTCAAAGTACTTCCTAAGTATTCATTTACTCATAATTTGTAAATTTATTACAAATAAAAATTCCATTCCATAAAAGTAACTTTTCTAAGGAATTCTATGCTCTATTACCTTTAGAGTCTAGTTTCAATTACAATATACATTTCAAATAACAAATTACATTTAAAAAAATTCTGTTCTGGTAATTCAGACTAGCCAGTTAAGTAGTCCAAGACTGAGATATACACAGCTTTTTAAAAACTGTTCTTTTGTCTAATACACTTAGAGATCTTAGAAGATAAAATAGCAATGAAAAAAAAAAGTTCTTGAGATGGAAGGATGATCAAGATGGCTAAGTCAACTGGGGCTCCCTAGGTAAAGGTATGTTCTTTTTTTGTGCCTTTTTTTCATTACATTATCTTAACAGTTTTGAGTTAATATTGATAAAATTTGCTATTATTAAAAGTACTTTTTCAGATACCAATCTTCTTTCATAGGATTATATTAATATCAACAAATACCATTCAAAACATAATTTTAAAGGCATGAATGTTTTAAAAGGAAAGAGAGAAAATATTCTCCAACATGAAAGTAAAATATTATGCATATACTTGGAGGATAAAAAAATTGACGTGTTATATTTAATTGCTATGTTTTTAAAAACATCATTTTTCTTACTGATTACACTAGAATAGTATATATAGGTTGTACTCATTTTATGTAAAAGGTGTTCATAAAAATTATATAGAAATGAAGATAAAAATTTTTTTTAAATTCATCAGAAACACTTTAAAAGTATTATAATGTGGGGCAGCTAGATGGCACAGTGGATAGAGCACAAGGCCTGAAGTCAGGAGGACCTGAGTTCAAATACAGCCTCAGATACTTAGTACTTCCTGTGATCCTGTGTGATCCTGGGCAAGTCACTTACCCCCAATTGCCTCAGAGGGAAATATATATATTTATTTATTTTGGCCTGTGGCTCTCTTGTTTAAATGGGGAAAAAATGACTAACACTGTGCAATTTAGCTGGCATTTAAATCTACATTTTCTTTTTTTTTGCATAATTTGTGTAAAATATATAACAGATACATATTACAAATCTATCAGAAAGAAGGACATTAATAAAAAACAAATGTACCAACCTGATTCTGTAAACCATGAAGAGGTAGAATTTGGGTTGACAGTCTCAAACCGAACCACCTGGTTGAAATCTCTTCCTCTACTAACACCAACACAAACTAGAGGGTATTCCTGTTCAGGTACTACCAACATTTCAAACATTCTAAGTGGACAAGGTATAGGAAAATCTATGTGCTAGAGGAAAAAACAAAAATATTGTTAAACACAATAAAATATTCTTATTAGTCACAAATAAAAAAACTTTGTTGCTGAGATAAAATAAGTAAAATGGTATTCCCAGAGTTATTTGCTCAAATGTTTTTGAAGACAGAAGCTTCTGTGCTAGAAGCTTGACTTTCAGGAAAGACACACTTTCAAAGTACTTCCTAAATATTCATTTACTCATAATTTGTAAATTTATTACAAATAAAAATTCCATTCCATAAGAGTAACTTTTCTAAGGAATTCTAATTTCTAAGGAACCTGCCTTTACCCATGTCCTCATATCATTCCTCCAACAGTGCCATCTTTAAATATAATGGAAATGAACATGATACCAGAAAGGTAGACAACACACACCACAATAAATTGGAAAGAACACTGGACCAGGGAGAGTGAGATTATCTGGATTCAGGCACTGGTTTCCTAGCTATGTAAACTCCTTTCCAAGTCTCAAGTTTCTTTGTAAAATGAAGGCAATAGTATTTGTCAAGAATATAGAAACTGGTTGTTGTGAGGAAAAAAGAGCTAATGCACGTTCAAGTGCCTTGAAAATTATAAAGTTCTGCACAACTTTAAGGATTCCTTCCTATAATTTGTAATCTGGCCTAGGGAAGGGTTTATATATTTTCAGCTGGGAAGGGACAAAAAGAAGCTGTCCTATGAGAAATTTTTCTTACATATAATTATAAATGTCAAGAACAGTTTTGAATAATATGAAAATTTTCTATTAAAAAACAATCCTTAGATTTCATTATAAAGAAATTCCCAAGAGAAGTGTTGTATCATAATAATGAATTTAAAATTCATAAAACTGCTTTCTCTTTTCCACAATTCATCTCAAGATTAATAATCAACTGTTTCATGACAAGAAATAAAAACCTAAAGCATTTATAAGACTGAAAACAAGGGTAAGATAACACTTTAAACAGAAGACGCTAGATGGTTCAGTGGAAAGACTACTAGGACTGCAAGTCAGGAAGACCTGAATTCAAATCCAGCTTAGTTGCACGACTTGGAGCAAATCCTTAACATCAGTTTGCCTCGAAGGCAACTAATAGGCTCCAGGTTCCATGGCTAGAGTGTTATGCCAGGAGTTACAAAGACCTGGCATAACTCTAGCCTTAGATAGTTACTAGCTAAGTGGCTGTAGGCAAATCACTTAAATCTCAATTTGCCTAAATCCAGGGTAGAAGGAAATGGCAAACTACTCCAGTCTCTGTGCCAAGAAAGATTTAATATATTGGTGTGCTATGGTCCAAGCTTCAGACACAACTGAAGAACGAGAAGATTTTTAGTATCTTAAGACCATATGAAACTGTGTTATAAAGAAGTCACTTCAAAGTTGAAGTCATAACGACCAAGATATAAAATAAGGAAATAATTATTAAAATAATATTATAATATATTTTGGAAATTTCAATGACTATTTATCCAATTATTAAACAAAGATGTATAGGATAAAATGTACTAAAGAATATTCAGTACTTAAAAGATGTGGAAAACTCAAACTAATTTTTTAAGGAAAATTTGTGGATTGCTCAAACATTATTGGCAAATAAACATTATTTTCTTCTTCTTTTTATTTTTGCTGTGGCAGTTGAGGTTAAGTGACTTGCCCAGGGTCACACAACTAGGAAATGTTCAGTGTCTAAGGCTAGATTTGAACTCAGGTTTTCCTGACTTCAGGGCTGGTCCTCCATTCACTGTGCCATATAGCTGTCCCTCCCCTCAAGATGATTTTCTATTACTTTGGGTAAAGGACAAATCTGCAAGGGACTCTATTATGATATCCTGAGTCACATAAAAACCAGCTCAGTTTTCTGGATTTGTTCTTATGCTTCAATAGCTGTAACTACAACTCATTTTTGCTTTTTTTCATCATCTTTTAAAACTTTCACATAAAATTTCTCTAGTCTCTCTAAGAATATTCTTCATTAGGACAATTGAATTTCCAAAAACAGAAAGGTTTTCATCAATCTGCATAACATTTAAAATAATCAAATAGCACAAGATAACTAGGAAGAGATATGTTGTGGATTTTATGATATAATTTTTTTTAATAGCCTTTTATTTACAGGTTATATGTATGGGTAATTTTACAGCATTGACAATTGCCAAACCTTTTGTTCCAATTTTTCCCTTCCTTCCCCCTACTCCCTCCCCTAGATGGCAGGATGACCAGTAGATGTTAAACATATTAAAATATAACTTAGATACACAATAAGTATACATGACCAAACCATTATTTTGCTGTACAAAAAGAATCAGACTCTGAAATATTGTACAATTAGCCTGTGAAGGAAATCTAAAATGCTGGCAGGCAAAAATATAGGGATTGGGAATTCAATGTAATGATTCTTAGCCATTTCCCAGAGTTCTTTCGCTGGGTGTAGCTGGTTCAGTTCATTACTGCTCCACTGGAACTGATTTGATTCATCTCATTGCTGAGGATGGCCAGGTCCATCAGAAAGTATTGTTGTTGAAGTATATAATGATCTCCTGGCCCTGCTCGTTTCACTCAGTAGCAGTTCATGTAAGTCTCTCCAGGCCTTCTGAAATCATCCTGTTGGTCATTTCTTACCAAACAATAATTTCCATAATATTCATATGCCATAATTTATTCAGCCATTTTCCAATTGATGGGCATCTACTCAGTTTCCAGTTTCTGGCCACTACAAACAGGGCTGCCACAAACATTTTGGCACATACAGATCCCTTTTCCTTCTTTAGTATCTCTTTGGGGTATAAGCCCAGTAGAAACACTGCTAGATCAAAGGGTATGCACAGTTTGATAGCTTTTTGAGCATAGTTCCAAATTGCTCTCCAGAATGGCTGGATGTATTCACAATTCCACCAACAATGTATCAGTGTCCCTGTTTTCCCACATCCCCTCCAACATTCTGCATTATCTTTCCCTGTCATTCTAGCCAATCTGACAGGTGTGTAGTGGTATCTCAGAGTTGTCTTAATTTGCATTTCTCTGATTAATAATGACTTGGAGCATCTTTTCATATGGCTAGAAATAGTTTATGATATAAATTTAATGAAAATTGAATTATTATTCTTTTTGTACTATGAATTATACAGGTTAGTCTTTTATGCTTACCTTAATTAACATAAATTTCTGCATTGGTTCAACCCATTCTAACAGAACAATGCTAGACTGAAGTGCCCCACAAAGATATTTATGGCCAGTGTAAGGATTTCTCACTGTTGAGGCAAAAGTTACAAATAACTTGTTACTGTTTATGTATGGAATTTAATAAATATAAAGTTCACTGTAAATTACCTTAATCCAAGCCTTAAAAGTAAAATTAAAAGTTACTTGCCAATAAAATTTCTTATTAAAAATTTGGTAAGAACTTCAAGTATCCACAAGCAAACAGAAAGGACCACACTGAAGATCAAGTATTGAAGTTGAAGCTTTAGCCACATAAGAAGAAGATGGGATTTATTTGGAAAAAAGCAAAAGAAAAAGGGGATGGCAAAATGACTGAACAACACTGAGGAACATTTCCTCCCATCATTTTCTTGTATTAGTTAGAAGGAGACCTTAGAAGTTATCTGGTTTAAGAGGCAGTTAGATGGCATAGTATACTGACTCTGTAGTCAGGAGGACCTGGGTTCTAATCTGGCTTCAGACACTTAACACTTACTAGCTGTGTGATTCCAGGCAAGTCATTTGATATCAACTGCCTTGCCAAAAAAAAAAAAAAAAGAAAAAGTGAGGAAAACACTAAATAACTAATTAAAAGTTATTTAATTCATTTTCAAATGAAGGAAAATTGTGTTACAAAGCATCCCTTTATTGAGAAAATTGAAGCCACATTTATCATATACATATAAAATTCCTTCATCAACATCCCCTACACACTCTTTTTTGCCCTGCTCTTGGAGCCACACCAAAAATCCTCTAACTTGTGGTCTTTATTTAGTCTTCTCCATGGCTGGTCTAATCAATTACCCCTTTCTTTCTAATATTCAATTTTTATTTATCTATATTCTATTTCTATTTATCTATTTATTCCTTGACATGTATAAATAGGTACCAATCTCCTTCATGCTTAAAAACTTTCACCTGACTCAACCCAAGCTATAATCTTACATCTCTCTTCTCCCTTTCACAGCAATCCACACTTCTATAAGACACTGTCTACATTTATCACTGCTATTATTTCCCATATTACTCACTTTATAACTTGACTTCTGACCCTAAAATTCATTTGAAAAACACTGTCCTAGGTAACTGACAATCAAAAAAAAGGGGCCTTTTCTCAGTCCTAGCTCTTTTTTCATTTGACACTATTGGCCACTCTCCTAAATACAATCTCACATTCCCAAACCTTCATGATGCTGCTCTCTCCTATACTTTCCTTTCTCCTTTGCTGAATCATCATTTGTGTTAAGCCTCCTAACAATTGATATACTTGGGGTTTCAGTCTTGAACGCTTTTCTCTTTCCTTCACACACATTTCATCTCTTGGTGGTCCTGAGGGGAACAACCAAACTCTTATAGTGAACTGTCTGAGGGCAAGGATTGCCCCAGATAAGGATAAAAAATGAAACTCATCATTCTCTAGTCAGCTTGATCAAACAGAATGGCCCTACTCCAGTGGTTTTAGTACTTACCAACACAACATTTCTGACACCACTTGGTTTCAGGAATTTTTGCAGATACAGCAAATTTCCTAAAAGAGAAACAGAAGTGGCTAAATGCAAGCCATGCTCTCCACATAGCTATCCAAGTCATTCTTCTAACCTGCAGGTTCGATTATGTCATCCCTGTACTCTATTAACTCCAATAATTCCTATTAATTTATAGGCTTACCTCTTCTTGAGAGGAAGTGGCACTTACAGGACTTTATAATTTGGCCTCCACCTACCTACCTTTGTGAGGCTTATTTCATGTGTATATACTCTAGGACCCAGTATTTTATTTGATCCTCCTAGTAGCCTTTTAGAGTAGGTATTCATGGACTCCCCCCATTTTGTCTTTGAGGAAACTAAGACAAATGGGTTAAGTAGTGCAAGCTGACTTGAGCAGGGGCACCAAGAAAGCTCTCAAAGCCAGGAAAGGCTTCACTCAGGAGTCGGAAGGGAAAAATCAGAAGTTTTAGTAAGAAGGGAGTGCAAAGGCCTTTCAGGAAGAGGGGGGGAAAAGGAGGAAGGGACAACATGTAGTAAGGGAGTGAAAAACAGCAACAAAAGCCCTTCAGATTGCTTTGAATTATGGATAACAAGTTTTGCTACATTATTTCCCAAGCTACTGACAAATTTAATGAAGGAATAGATGCAAACTTATCTATACTTTGTATCTAATCCAGTGTTTGGTGAACAAGACTATGTGGGCCAACAGTTAAGTATGCCACGGTTCTGGAAATGGGCTTTAGGGAAGAAAACTAAACTGGCACAAAAATCACTGGTAAATAATATTAAAAGCTAGTGATAATGGAATGCTTTAAAGAACTAAAGCTATCTAGTGTGCAACTGAGAAACTAAAAATTGCTGTTTAATTTGTTATGTATCATTGGCCTTTGTCCCTGGGCTTCTGACCCCACTGAAACTATCTTTCTTAAGGCTACTAATGACTCTTTATTATGAAATCCATTAGGTTTTTCTTAATTCTCCATTACCTTGATTTTTTTGCCCATTCCCATTAGTTGCCGCCTGATATTTCTCCTTGCTTTTGTTGCTAAACTCCTTGGGAACAATATTTACAACAGGTACCTACCTCCACTTCCATTCTTCTCACTGTCTTAATTCTACAATATGGTTTTTCCACCTACCAATTAACCAAACTGCTCTCTCCAAAATTAATGAGTTCTTTTTCTCAATTGTTCTTTCTGACCTCTCTGCAGCCTCTGATCCTGTTACACTCTTCCCTGTGATACTCTCTAGGGTTTCATGACATGTTCTTTTCTGTGTTTTCTTTCTACCCATCTGTCTGTTCCTCTTCATTCTCCTTTGGTCAATCTTCATCCAGGGAATGCCTGCCAATTAGGGGGGTCCCACAGGGCTTTTTTCTGGGTCCTTGTCTCTTTTCAGTATACATATTTCTCTCCACCTCTCAGATTTAAGATTTAATTCTATTTTGCTTGATGTTATTATCAGCTCCCAAGATTTCAATGATTTCATTATGCTGATGATTCTCAAATCTCCTAACTTCTCTGCAGACTTCTAGTCTAGCATTACTAGCTGCTTTCAAATAAGGTATCTCAGTGACATCTTAAAACACATGTTGAACAAATTGAACTCAGTTTCTGTTCCCCCACACCCTTTCCTCTTAGTTTCATCCCTAAATACTATTAAGGATACAATCATCCCTCAGATTGTGAGCTCTTTGAGGGCAGGGACTGTCTTCTGCTTCTTTTGGTATTCTCAATGCTTCCCAGTACCAAACATGTGCTATCCTTGACTTCTCACTCCCCACATCCAAGAAGCTGTCAATCTGGGTCCCGGTCTCCCCCCTTTTCATAACATCTCTCAGATTTGCCCCATGCTCTCCTCCACTAGACTGCCACCAAGCTGGTGCTGTCTTTAATCCCTCACATTTGAACTACCGCAATAGGATCCTGGTTGGGCTCCCCCCTACTCCATAACACCCTGCCCTCAGCTTTTCCTAACACAAGGGCTGATGTCCCTTCATCAGACTCCAGCTGCTCCTTATTGTCTCCAGGATCAAATGCAAAATGTTGTTTGGCTTTTGGAGTCCTTAACTGAGTCTCTGTCTACCTTTCCAGTCTCCTTATGCCTTCCTCCTTGGTACAGAC